>NC_133331.1:40941732-41292067 GCF_042186555.1 Aquarana catesbeiana
GGAAGCATACACAGGCCTAACAGCGGCATGGGGTGGGGATGACAGAGTCCTCCTGCAGCCTGGGGGGATGATTGCAGACCCCTCAGTAGGGGCGAAAATCTCAGGCTTTGAGCAATGTTGCCCAGTGCTGCGCCTGCTCGCCCTCCCAAAGCCCCTTGGGCTGTATGGGATGCTGGCAGGGGGTCTCCTGCAACAAGCACAGAGACAGGTGAAAATAAAATAACAAACATTCTTGCAGCTCCTGTGGGGTCCGAGGAAACACAAACAACTGAGGCACACAGGTAAGAGTGTGAAATTTATAATGGTGGACTAATGTGTTTCCTGTTTTAGGGAGGAGGAGCCTATCTCTCGGATGCTGCCCTGGAAGACGATTCGAGAAAAAAAAAAAAAGTTCCTGACCTACTTTTCAGTGACTTGAGTGCCATGCTAAATGATAAAAGTTGCAAGCAAGTCGCATGACTGAGGTCGTAGCAGTGTGAACCAAGCCCAAGTAATTTTTCACTTCTGCTACAGTGTATCCGTACAAAGTAATGAGATGATATAAATACAGAATCTTATTTTTACATTAGATGCACTAAATAATGTCACTCCCTGTAGCTTCTGCATTAAGGCTTTATACACATTGGACATTTTTAATGCTGCTGCTAAGGCCAATCTGGCATTTTTTTTTCTGTCTTCAAACGCTCTGGCACGTTAGCCTATGTGTTCACGCACAAATAGGTGTTCCAGAGGCAGAAAAAAAAACCCAAACCCACTGCCAGTGTCCCAGGAGCAGCGCCATTTGGGCAGAAAAAAACAAAAATGCACTGGACACATGTAAAGGCATGTTAAACATGTGGCACGTTTAGTGCTTAAATCATTACATGCGTTTACAAGTGTCAAGCTTTTTTTTTCCCACAACACTGCTGTCAGGAGGAGAGGCATCTAGGAGTGATGGCCAAACGTCCAGCGTGCACGAGTTGTAATGCTGAACTCCAGACAAGCAGATAAACACAAGCTTGATCATAAAACGCTGAATGTCTGTGGACACCTGACCATCAGACCGATATGAGACGGTTGGACATTATATTCCAAAACCATGGGCATTATTATGGAGCCGCCCCCTCATTCTACTTACAGCTATGAAAGCTTCCACTGTCCCGGGAAGGCTTCCCATAAGATTTTGACTACATAATTTGAGCCCATTCAGCCAAAAGAGCATGTCTGAGGTCAAAAGATCTGGTTCACAATCAGGGTTATAACTTATTACAAAGTGTTCAGCATGGTTGAGGTATGGCTCTATGCAGACCACTCAAACGTTTTTATGGAGCTGGCTTTGTGCACCTGAACTCAATTTGAATTGGTGTGTACATATTTTTGAAAATACTGTATATGCTGTATATAGAATCTGCCAATATGCATTTCTATGTATCCAATCCTGGGTATTACACAGCCCTGCCAGACTAAACAGCCAGGCTGGTCACCTGTCTTCTACCACAGCTAGGCAGTACTCTGAGGGCACTTCTCTGCCCCCAACCTCTTAATGGAGAGTAATTGCAGCACAACTGATCTGCTCCCAGTGCAAGCCCTTCCTTTCACAGTGCTACTGTTCAGAGTTATAAGAGGCTAATATGAGGTCAAAATGTACTTACAGCATTTATATTTAAAAAGCCATTTAATGATTTTAAATCAATAAAGAACTAAAATACGTGTTTTTGTTTTAAACCCCCCCCCCCCATCTCCTTGGAGATCATCTTTAAGGCGTTGGTGCTGACAAGGTCTACTTCTATAAATCATCCGTTTTTTTCCCACCACAATGACTGCACCTATGCTTCAGAAAATATAAAAGTTCCTGTCATGATAGAGTTTAGGAATGCATTTCCCTGTGCCCAAAATGCTGGCAGTCTGCCTTTGATAGAGAGCAAGCGCCAATGCAATGACTCAGTACAGGATGTCCATTTACTCAGCATGACACTACACCAACTTCCCCCACATGTATTTCCATCGGATATAGGCATCAAAACCTGGAAGTGTATGCAGGCTGCAGGCCCAGCAAACTGCAGTACGATTTTACGAAAGAGCATAATGTGGGTACATGCGTACAGGGATGAATGAGCAGCTGTGTGAAAGAGGCCTAATAACACTTGCACATCTGAAAATAAAAACATACATTAGTCCAGCCTCTCAACTATTTTATATCAGAGGAAGCCTTAAAGGTCAAGTTCACCTTTTTTTGTTTCTAAACTCCAGCCTCCCCTATGTACCAATAGAGCATTATTGTACTTTTGCAAAAATAAAACCGCTTTCCATTAATTCTACACATGCTTACCCAGTTCTCTTCATGCTAAAGCTGCACGATTCTGACCAAAATGAGAATCAATTTTTTTTCCTTAGACCCCTTTCACACTGGGGCGCATTGCAGGCGCTACAGCGCTAAAAATAGCGCCTGCAAAGCGCCCTGAAAGAGCCGCTGCTGTGTCTCAATGTAAAAGAACCCGAGGGCTTTTCACACTGGAGCGGTGCGCTGGCAGGACGCAAAAAAAAAAAAAAAAAAAAAGTCCTGCTAGCAGCATCTTTGGAGCTGTGAAAGCGCTCCTGGCCATCGAAATCAAAGGGGCAGCACGGCTATACCGCCAGCATAGCACTGCTGCAGCATCACTTTGCGGTGGTTTTACCCCTTTCTCGGCGCTAGTGGGGGGGGGGATTATAAAGCGGCCCTGCTATCGGCCCGATATCGCCGCAAAATGATGGTAAAGCGCCGCTAAAAATAGTGGCGCTTTATAGCCGACGCACCCACCGCCCCAGTGTGAAAGGGGCCTTAGAAGAAAGATCATGATTCTCGCGGCGTAACACCATCTTTCACATTATACAAAAAAAATTGGGGCTAACTTTACTGTTTTTTTTTTTTCTTTTTGCACTTCTTCCAAAAAAAAAAATTGCATTTGAAAGACTGCTGTGTAAATACAGGTGTATCATATGTTTGGGGGTTCTAAGTAATATTCTAGCAAAAAATACTGATTTTAACTTGTAAACAAGTGTCAGAAAAAGGCTTACGCAGCGTACACACGAGCAGACTTTGACCGGACTGGTCCAACAGACCGAGTCTGGCGGACAATCCGATCATGTGTGGGCTTCATCGGACCTTCAGTGGACTTTTCCAGTCGAAAATCAGACGGACTTTAGATTTGGAACATGCTTCAAATCTTTTTTTCGTAACTCCGCGGGACCCAGAAATTCGCTCTTTTGTATGCTTATTCCGACGGACAAAAAACCGACGCTAGGGCAGCTATTGGCTATCAACTTCCTTATTTTAGTCCGGTGTACGTCATCACGTACGAATCTGTCGAACTTTGGTGTGATCGTGTGTAGGCAAGAAGGCACGGAATGTCCGTCAGACCAGTCTGGGTCAAAAAGTCCGCCCGTGTGTACGCGGCCTTAGTCTTTAAATCCATATTTGGGGGGGGGGGGGGGTTTAAGTAAAAAGGGATCCTGTTCCCTTAAAGCATTTTATACAGCATAGTGCTTTTGCTGTGTCATTCGGCCTCTTGTATCACCGGAAATACCTGGTTTGGTCCTGCCAGCTTCTACTCTCGCCTCTGTATGCCGACTACGATATATATCAGGGCTGCTGAGCCCTGACACTGTGGTCAGCTTACGTGCCTCCATCATCCGCTATCTGCAGCTTCTCCCCTGTCCCCTCCCTGCCTGCCAGCTCTCACTGCTCCAAAACTATCTGACCTTTATATCATCCCCCTCTGTCAGATAAAAAGCTTTATCCTAGTGCCTGTGCTTTATTTAAAAAAAAAAAAAAAAAAAAACTGATTTCTACCTGTTTTACAGCATCTCCCAGCAATTACGTGACTCCAGGATCTCTTCTCCATGTCGGACGTCAGCAGGAGAATCTTGGCCCCACCCACTGGAGCTATCAGACGGGGAGAGCAGAGAGCCTGGAGTCATGTGATCGCTGGGAGATGCTGTAAAAAAACAGGTAGAAATCTGCTTTTTTTCTATAAAGCACAGGCACTAGGATACAGCTTTTTATCTGACAGAGGGGATGATATAAAGATCAGATAGTGGCTTAACAACCACTTTAAGAGGTTAAACTGACTTCATTTACACAACAAATTTCAAGGGGTTGTAAACCCTTGTGTTTTTTTCACCTTAATGCATCCTATGCATTAAGGTGGAAAAAACACCTGGCAGTGACCAGCCCCCCCGTTTTACTTACCTGAGCCCGTATTTCTGTCGGCAGAGACACACTCTCCCTCTCTCCACGGGGTTCTGGCCTTTGATTGGATAGATTGATAGCAGAGCAGCCATTGGCTCCTGCTGCGGTCAATGAAAACCAATGATGCGAGCCGCCGGGCCGAGTCCGGAATTCGCCGTCTATGAACGCAAATGCTGGGCTCGGGAGCGCGCCTGCAAGGTAACCCCCCCCCGGGAGAGCGCTTCTCCTAGGGGGTTATCTGATGTGGGGAGGAGCCGCGAGAGCCGCCCGGGGACCCTAGAAGACGAGGTTCGGAGCCACTTTGTGCAAAACGAGCTGCACAGTGGAGGTAAGATACATTTATTATTTTTAAAAAAACAAACCCTTACAATCACTTTTATCGCTGATCTAAAGAACTAAATTGTTACAATGTTTTTCTTTATCTCTGCCCAAGCTAAACTTTGCAGTTTGCTAGTTTTGTTCTTTTTTGACTGCTGTCAGCTGTGAGCAGAAAACTCTCTGCACCAAATAGGGAAAACGCTGTGTTAAGATCGCGAGCTGGTAGAATCTCTATCTCAATTTTTTATCGATTAATCGTTGCAGCTCTACTTCATGCTGTTTAAACACACTGCTCGATTACTTCTGCCTTACTTCCTGGTCAGACATTAGGTCATGACACAGGAAGGGGTTGACCAGCTGAGGGTAGATGATGCAGGGTGTGCGCTAATGAGATCAGCTGGTCAACTCCTTCCGGTGTCATGACCTAAAGTCTGACAGGAAGTAAGGCAGAAGTAATCGAGCCGTGTGTTTAGACAGCTATCAAGAGAGTGAGATGAGTAGAATTAATGGAAAGCTGTTTTATTTTTGCAAAATGCTCCATGTAAATGGGATAATGAGGGAATAACACACACCTGGCCATGGAACAGCTGAGCAGCCAATTGTCCCATTACTTTGGTCCCTTAAAAAGTGGGAGGCACATATACAAACTGTTGTAATTCCTACACTGTTCACCCTGATTTGGATGTAAATACCCTCAAATTAAAGCTGAAAGTCTACAGTTAAAGGACATCTTGTTTGTTTCATTTCAAATCCATTGTGGTGGTGTATAGAGCCAAAAAGATTAGAATTGTGTCGATGTCCCAATATTATGGACCTGACTGAGATAGATAGATAGATAGATAGATAGATAGATAGATAGATAGATAGATAGAATTATTTTTTGTCCTGGGTATTTATGCACCTCCTTTTCCCCCCATCGTTATTATAAAAATAGTTCATGCTATAGAAAATTACAACTGCCGCAGAGCCTCTTAAGAAATGTCAAACATACAGAAGAGGTTAGCAAGTGGTAACTCTGAGCATCTTTATGAAATAAGGATATGCCCTTGTGTAATATTGTGGGTGCCCAACGTGTTCTTAATGTCAAACTTCAGTAGTTAATGCATCTTCTATGCTGTTGAAAGCTATCTTGTATCTGGTAGCTACAGTATGAACTTCTGCTTACCATTGCAACCATTTTATGAAAACCCAGCTCCACCCAAAAAGGGTATGCAGATCACCAGTTTCGGCTTCAACGACTGCATACTTGTTCCAATTTATTAAGAAACAGAAAACTGTAGTGGAAACCTCTATCAGTTCAGTACAGGTTTCATTTATTTAAAACAAATCTAGGAAGATTTTTCAAGGGAAGAATAAGTTGGCAGCTATGCACCATTACAAATGTCTATCTGTAGCTGTCATGACTAAGAAATGAGCTGATCCTCGTGGGTGTGTCCAGTCATGGTGCAGTACCTTTGAGCAACCACAACTCTGCTCTTCCTCTTGTGTGCTGTTGAATATGGGATTAGTCTCTATATAGCAGATTACTACAGCCTTGGCACTTAGTCTATTGCAGCATACTCAACCGGGGTTCTGTAAAACCATATAGTTCCTCCAGAGGTTGTTGGGGGTTCCATGAGCTGTGGCTAACTGGACTCCCACCTAACCTACATAATTTTTAATCTAAAGCCACTTGGCAGAACCAGTGTTGTGACATCAGTGATCCGCTCAGCTGTCTGGCTAGGTTGCATGCTTTCCATTTGCATTAAAAATTTTCAGGAGCCCCCTGCTAAAATTAATCTTAAAGTCCCTTGTTCACCCCCCCCCCCCCTTTTTTTTTCTAAAATCCATCTCCCCTATGTACCAATATAGTATAGTGTGTATATATATATATATATATATATATATATATATATATATATATATATACATACATACATACATACATACATACATACACACACACACACACCAATCAGTGACTACATTGGTTTCCTTTAAGGCTTGTTTTCTTCTTCATTTTAACTGTATGGCATGGTCACCCTAGGGGATGACTATACAAGAACTCCCCATCTCCTCCTTTCGCCATGACATGGGGGGGGGCGCGATTTGTACACCACAGCTGGAAACAACCCTTACAGATAAAAAGCACAGGCAGAGAGTACAAGAAGTTTTCAGCTTACAGCATTTCTAACAGGAGCAACTGGTAATATTTTTTGCTAACAAATGTTTTGTTCTATATGTTCAATATTTAAAAAGGTAACTCTTTCGAGGGGTGGGGGGGGGAAACCAAAAACAAAAAAAACAAAAAAAAACACACACACACACACACACACACACACACACACAAAATTGCTACACATGCCATATTGTAATTAAAGGCCAGTTGACACCACATTGCAGTCCAGTGTTTTTTTTTTTGTCTGCATCAAAAACTCATGTTAAGTTTGTTATATGGTTTGCAATGGCATAGTACACACCAGTGCTGTTAGTTCCAGAAAAAAAAAAAAAAAAAAAAAAAAAAAAAAAAAGGGAGTAGAACATGCTGCATTTTTTCTGCACCGGACTGTACTGGAACGCGGTAAAGTGCATCAAAAATGCACTGGACCCCAGTACAAATGAAAAATAAAAAAACAGGGAAAAAAAATAAAAATGCATCTGGAATGCATCCACAAACGCATAAAAAAAAAAAACACACTGGAATGCACCAAAAAGACACATGCAGAAACCCAGTGGGATGGATCTGGAGTAAGGATGGGCTCGGGCCTGTTCGCACACTCCACGTGCAGAGCCCACCAGGAAGTCGGCACGTCGCTGCACTAATCACAGGCAGCGAGACATTTTCCTGATGTGCGGCTGCAGAGATTGGGGAACGTCTCACTGCCTGTGATTAGTGCAGCGCCATGCCGACTTCCTGGCGGGCTCTGCACGTGGAGTGTGCGAACACGCCCGAGCCCATCCTTAATCTGCTTTGCTTTTTTGTCGTGTGAACAGCCCTTAATTTTATTACAAAATTACTTAACTTTTCAGTCTGCAGCCCTGCAATTGTCTGTATAATGCAATATGGAAGCCTCGAGGCATTCTGAACAGGTATGTAATTTCCTGCTTGTGTGATTGGCTCACTAATTTCCTCAGAAGTCTGCACTAAGATACAAGTCAGATTTTGAGCATCTCCTGCAATAAAAATGTCATTTTTTTGTGAGATACTCCCAAAGGGGGCCCTGCCACTTTCCTCATTAGAACCTTGCAAGTACAGCAGCTGATTGATAATTATCACTCCCATACAGATTCACTCAACACATGGACACAGACAGCTAATTCTTCAGAACAACAAAAGGTAGGAATCTGCAATAAAGTTTGCTGAAATCCTTGCAATGTAGATAGATCACCCAGGAGGAGAATGTTATTTTTTCCTCAACAAAAGTGGTGTTAATTCTTTAATAGGCCAAAATGGAACAAATAACAAAAAGTTCAGTGATACAGACTGTCCAACTTTCTGCATTCATTGGCACCTTATGCAAATATCCCAAATCACGGATGGTAGTAAAAATGAATACACATAACACATAGAATGAGGGGTTGGCATAGCTTTGCAGCTGAACTCAAGTAACAATTTCTGACCACACAAAAGTGTGTCATTTGTAACAAACATGAGCAATACATTTCAGATCGCAGCCAGAAAGTACTATCAATGCTCCGTTTAGCAATAAATATAGAAAACAATGCAACAAGAGAGCCAAGCATGACTCTCCCCAACCTCACGGAACCTTACAGCAACTGCCAAACACCCAAAGGCATTGTATGTACGTGCTGCAGAGTAAGAAAAAAAAAATGTGCACAGCAGTTTTGGATTTTTTTTCTTACAAAGTTTCAGCCAGCATTGTTGACCCTTTTTAGGCCCAGTGTGCATTTCACGTAGCCGGAACGCACATTCCTGCTCATTTTTTGGGAGTGATTTATATGAGTTTGTGTGTCGTGCATAAGGACGGTTCATTTGTTGTGGTAAAAAAATAAAAAAAAGCTTAGGAACAAAATTGTGGCCCTGAGCCAGGGGTGCTTTGTCACACAGTAAAAATCGTACCACATTTTGGCTGCCACCAAGGATGAATGGCACCCAAGCATGCATTGCACATTTTGCCATGATTTTAGCATCATTTGGAATCGCAGGCTAAATAGCGCCATTTTTGCCAGCTTTTCCAAATTGCGAATGTGAACAGAGCCTAAAGCAGCTCCAGGTTAGGATGGTTAAACTCCCTAACCTTAATGGGAGATCCTCGGACCCAATCACACTATCTTGTTGCAGGAAGGTGCATGTTACTGAAATGAATGTTAAATGCATTGGCGTGATGCAGTTCAATTCATTCTGAATGGCACTCCAATGCACCCAACAATGGAAGGGCACTGCATGTGGTGTGCCAACGAAAAATGTTGCATTCACCATTTTCTGTCAGCACATTGCAATGCATGTTAGTGCATTGCTGCATGATGCGTAGCAGCAGGTGTCCATCAGCAAGTGCCTTGGGGTTCTATTCAGAATGAATGGCACCGACTCACACCAATGCATGCAAAGCAGAACTAAAATTCTGCTGTTATTCACTGCGAAAAGGCAGGCACTTTACTGCAGAGAGACATGCAATGCATCTTATCTGCCAGATCTAGGCATTCCCCCAGCTGGCCATTCCCTGTCAGGGTGACTAGCGGGAATGACATCCTCCTGCAGAGGAGAATGAAGCTGGTCAAAAACCAGCACACAGAAGAAGGTCCCGACATCAGCAAGGGACAAGGACCATTGAAGGAAAGGCGAGTATTTCCACCCCCCCCCCCTTTTGTTCCACTTTAACATGACCTGAAGTCCACAAATACCGCCACTCCATCAATACGACATCCATATCTTCTTTGCCTGGCTTCTTCCAGAAGCGGGGTCATTGGTCGTCTTGTAACTCCCCACATACAATCACAGGTGTTCATTCAACATCAAGGGATGCTGACCATGTACACCGAGCTGTGCATGAACCCTCTCTTACTCACTCCAAAGATGGAATATGGGATTTGTAGTGTGCATACAGCAGTGCACGTGGCTGCAAGTAATGTGCATTGCTAATTCCTAACAAATGGGAAGGAGAGGTTTGGGAGCTCATGGGAGGATGTTACAATCAGGCAGAAAGTCATAGAAATTAAAAATACAAGAAGAAATAATTTGCAGGGCCAATAAAGTGGAGCTCCACCCAAAAGGGGAAGTTTTGCTTCTTTATACCCTCCCCCTTCCAGTGCCACTTTTGTTTTTGGTTTACCTGGTTTTGACAGGTACCTGCTTCCACTTTCAGCTCAGATCACCCAGGGATCTGAGCCGGACATTTGCCCCCTTCTCCACAGTCTTCTGGGACACATAACAGGTCCCAGAAGACTATGGGACAATTCACAAGGCGCAGCAACAGTAGGAAACCAGCCATGAAGCCACAAGGCTTCACCTTCCTGCTTCCCTTACTAGAGATGCCAGCACCTACACCCCAAAGCGGACTGAATAATCGGCTTGAGTGAGGATATCCCTGGACAGCGGGTACCTGCTCCCACTTCCAGCTCAGATCACCGCGGAGATCTGGGCTGGACGTTGCCCCCCCCCTCCTTCCGGGACACATCACAAGTCCCAGAGGACTACAGGACCATTCACAAGGCACAGCTGGCGCAGTAGAAAACAGGCTGTGAAGCCACAAGGCTTCACTTCCTGTTTCCCTTACTAGAGATGCCAGCACCTGCACCCGAAGCTGATTGCAGAATCGGGAGAGGACATCGCTGGATCCCTGGACAGGTAAGTATTGGTATATTAAAAGTCAGCAGCTGCAGTATTTGTAGCTGCTGACTTTTAATTTGTTGGGGGGGAGCCTGGAGCTCCTCTTTAATTAGTGAATGCGTATGGATTATTTTAGGAGAATAACGATGTAGTTTACTGCCACTTGAAGATCTGTTCTAGGAATTGAAGGTTGCAGTTGGTTGACTTAACACCTTTGCAGTATGTTGTATATTAAGTCAGCAAATGCAATGTTAATGGGTTTCCAACACAACTCAACCTGGACCTGCCCCCCCCAGGTTTTTTTTTTTTTTTAAATAGTTCAATGCTCGGCTTGAAAGCCTTACAAATACTTATTGCATAATGAAGCTTGTATATGGAAGGGATAAAGGTAGAAATTACCAGTCTGTTAAAATAACAAGGCCTCGGCATGAACCCTCACTACAATACAGACAACATGAACAAACCAAAACTGGCCTAACCATTCAGTTTACCGTAAATATCCTAAAATAGTAACATTTAGCACGCCTTAATGGTCAATGCAGCCCTTTCACATAAGTGACACAAAATACTAGAACAATGCAACACTCAGTAGTCACAGCTTTATTCATCTCCTTGCTCCATTGTCCGAGAGCTTCTTCAACACCTCCCAAACTTCCAACACTCTTCCCAGGATCACTAGAATTGAATCAAAATCATACAGAGCAATCATGAGCCTTTACTACACCAATATAACCACTTCCAAGACGGGCCTATTCTGGCATTACTCTCCTACATGCAAAAATCATCATTTTTTTGCTAGAAAATTATTCAGAACCCCCAAACATTATATATGTTTTTTAGCAGACCCCCTAGAGAATAAAATGGCAGTTGTTGCAACTTTTTTATGTCGCACGGTATTTGCGCAACAATTTTTCAAATGCCTTTTTTTTTGGAAAAAAAAAAACAAACCAAAAAAAAAACCAGACAAACAGTTTCATGAATTAAAAACAACAATACAGTAAAGTTAGCCCATTTTTTTTGTATAATGTGAAAGATGATTTTCCGCCGAGTAAATAGATACCCAACACGTCATGCTTTAAAATTGCGCACACTCACGGAATGGCGTCAAACTTTGGTACTTAAAAATCTCCATAGGCGATGCTTTAAAATTTTTTACAGGTTACCAGTTTAGAGTTACAGAGGAGGTCTAGTGCTAGAATTATTGCTCTCACTCCAACGCACGCAGCGATACCTCACATGTGTGGTTTGAACAGCGTTTACATATGTGCGGAAAGACACAGGGACGGGGGAGCGCTTTAATTTTTTTTTTTTTTTTTTTTTATTATTATTGTTTATTTTACTTTATTTTTTATTTTTACACTTTCTTTAAAAAAAAAAAAAAAAAAGATCACTTTTATTCCTATTACAAGGAATGTAAACATCCCTTGTAATAGGAATAGTGCATGACAGGTCCCCCTTTATGAAGAGATATGGGGTCTACAAGACCCCACATGTCTCCTTCAGGCTGAAAAGCACGAGATCAAAAAACAAAAAAATTAACGATCCCATGCTTTCCAGCCGCAATTGCAGCTTTGTTTACAACTGCTGCCCAGACGTGACATCATAACGTCACGCACGAGCCTCCGACTGTCAGAGATGACTGGTAACGATCTGGTCACCGGAAATCTCTATGCTCATAATCCGGTGGCGGGATGTGTATATGCCCTCCCATTACCTGTAAGAACGATCAAGTGGCTGAACTGCTGCTATGATCCTTCTTACGGTGCACAGAATCGCCGGGCTCTAAAAGAGGATACCTGAATGATGCCTGTAGCTGCCATAGATCCCCACTGAAAGTCAAAGTCGTCCTTGGGCTGGAAGTGGGTAATGATACATTAATGAAAAATGGTATTTCGCTGTGGCTTACTCCAGCTCTTAAAGCAGAACTACACTACATCTGAGCACAGCAAACCAAAAACGCCAGTTCATTTTTATTATTCAAAGCAAACTCTCCTATCCATCCATGTCTTCATGCTGGGAGATCACTTTGAAAAACACCC
The DNA here is from genome assembly GCF_042186555.1 of Aquarana catesbeiana. Classification (NCBI taxonomy): domain Eukaryota; kingdom Metazoa; phylum Chordata; class Amphibia; order Anura; family Ranidae; genus Aquarana; species Aquarana catesbeiana. The sequence continues at coordinate 40,954,064 of NC_133331.1, forward strand.
CCTAGCATTTTTGGCCATGGCCATCTTAAGTAAAGGCAGATGATTCATGTAGCATTTACTCCCTGGAATCCATCTGCCCTTAGCTCGGGCATGCAAGCAGGAGGGTGTGCTTAGCTGAGAAAGTGCCGCCTCCTCTACTGAAGACTCCTGGATTGTAGGACATCGTTTGCCTAGGCCTGGAAAAAGGAAAGTAACTGAAGAAGAAATGTGAAAAAAAAAAAAAAGGTTCAACACAGGTAAATATGATATGCTGCTAACATTAGTAAATAGGAAAGTATAAAGATTAAAAACAGTCAGTGTTGATTGAAAGAGCGAACATCCGCTTTAAAGCAGGTTTTTTTTTTTGTTTTTTGTTAAATAAATAAGTTACGTTATAGTCACCTGCTCTGTACATATTGTGAACGTGAAAATAAGTTTCTGCGCAAAAAATGCGAACGCATATGTGCAAAATTACGCGCAAATGCATAGTGTAAAAAAAAAAAAAAAAAAAAAAAAAAAAACAGAAAAAAATAGATGCTCAAACAGAAGTATCGTGTGCTAGAGGCCTGTAACTCTGCTACATCAAAAGAACAGTAAGTGAGCAAGCTGGTTTTTAAAGGGTATCTATAGTCAAGTCTTTTTTTCCCCTATTGTGGGATGGAATGGGGGGTTAGATTTTCTGTCAGATTTTACTACTATTCAGGGCTCTCATTGAGAGAGATTTCCCCTCACTTCCTGTTCTGGCAACACCCATTTAAGTAGTGAGGAAAAATCTGCAACAGGGAAATGGACAAGAATATAAAGACAAGAAGTGTTCTATCCTTCCCCTACTTAAAGAGTAACTCCACTGTTGTTGAGAAAAAGGGGTGTCCTGTCAGAACACAATTCGGGGCGGCGCGAATATTGCTAGCAGCTATAGCAGCCGCTAGCATTAATCGCAAGATAATCCGGCAGGCTGGTTGTACCCAAGTTGATCGACTCATAAACTTGGCACATTCAGCCTGCCCTTTAACGGTTCGAATCTCAGCCAGCTCCTGCTGGACCAGCTGAGATTTGAACAGTGTACGGCCGAACTTAGCTGCAGTGGCTCACACAAAAACGAATCTGTTCTACCCCCCCCCCACCATCAACAGCAATCTGCCGCATGCACTAATGGGAAACACAGCCCAACCGAGTACTTGGAATGCGAAGTATCATTATCAATATGCAAGACAAAACTGGGCACAATGACCGGTCACCACCTAAGAGGTTCTGTAGCAGCTTTTAAACAATCTATGCTTTTTTAGTAACACCAGAAATAGAATGACCAACTTAAAACTAGCATGGACCCAACATAAGACATGAAATTTATTCCAAACAATTAAGAATTATAAACCAGATTCCATGTATTATTATTAAAAAGAGCCCGCATTGCTTATCTGTGCATGTAGCAGATTGCTGTCGATGGTGGTGGTGTACAGCTTAGTTGTGATGGCCTGCCACCAAAACTATTCTGTACTCTACCATCAATGACCATCTGCTGCATGTACTGAAGAGCAGCATGGGCCTTAAACAGAGGACTTAAGTCTCATCATAAAATTATGTAGACAGAACTACCATAACTAAGAGGATCTGCAGAGTCACCCAGACCTCCTATACCTAACCCAAATTGGTAGGAAGTGCAACGTAAAAAAAATTATATATAATATATATATATATATATATATATATATATATATATATATATATATATATATATATATATATATATATATATATATATATATATATATATATATATATAAAATCAGAACTGAGACACCTTGACCGGTCGTCCCCCACCTAAGAGGTTCTGCAGCAGCTCCCAAACTTCCTTTGCTTGGTCAAGACAGGAAGCTCCCTGCATGCCAAGTGTTACAATGTATTAATAAATCAATAAACAAATGCCAAGAGTTGAATGAAGAAATTGGTAAATAAATGCCAAGTGTTACAATAAACATGGAAGACAATACTGGGATACAGTGATCTGCTCCAACCTCCTCCTCCTACCCAAGAGGTTCTGCAGCAGCTCCAAAACTTCTTAGCCTTATTCAGGACTCTGAGCAATGCATACACTGCCTCATTAAGTGATCAGGTCATCCACACAGGACTTGGAAGTGTAACAATATAGTTATACAGAACAGAACTGAGACACAGGGACCAGTTCCCACCTAAGAGGTTCTGCAGCAGCTCCCAAACTTCTTTTCCTTTGTCAGGACAAGAAGCACTCTGCATGCCAAGTGATGCAATGTATGTATGTATAAAAATGGAAGACAAAACTGGGATATAGTAATCTGCTACAACTTCCTCCTCCCAACTAAGAGGTTCTGCAGCAGCTCCCAGAATTCCTTTATTTATCCAGGATCAATGCATATGCTCTTGCATGAAGTGATGGGCAATGCAGGTCTTCCACAGAGGACTTGGAAGTGTCACCATAAATATATAGGAGAGAAATGGGACGTTCTGCAACAGCTCCCAAACTTCCTAGACTTATTCAGAATCAGTGGGATGAGCAATTTAATCAGCCATCTGCTGCATGAAGTGATAGGCAATGCAGGCCATCCATAAGGCTCGGCACTTTACATATAAAAGACAGAACTGGACCACAGTGACCTGTCCCCACCTAAGAGGTTCTGCAGCAGCTCCCAAACTTCCTTTGTGTTGTCAGGACAAGAAGCACCCACCATGCCAATTGTTACAATGTTTTCATGTATAAGAAAATGCCAAGTGCTACAATGCGTTTATCTATAAATAAATAAATGCAAAAAGTGTTACACCAAGCATGAAAGACAAAACTGGGAAACAGTGATCTGCTCCAACTTCCTCCTATCTAAGAGGTTCTGCAGCAGCTTCCAGACTTCCTCTACTCATCCAGGAAGAATGCATACACTGCTGCATGAAGTGATGAGCAATGCAGGCCATCCATAGGGCTCGGAAGTGTCACTATAAATATATAGGACAGAACTGGACCACAGTGACCCGACCCCACCTAAGAGGTTCTGCAGCAGCTCCCAAAACTTCTCTGTACTTCCTCCACCACCAACAGCAATCTGCTGCATGTACTGATGGGCATTGCAGGCCTTCCACATTGTTCTTAGACGTGTCACCATAAACATGTGGCCAACATTCATCTAAAGCCAAGAAGTTCTGCAGCAGCTTCCAAACTTCCTTTGCCTTGTCAGGACAAGAAGCACCCAGCATGCCAATTGTCACCATGTAGAAATAAATGCCAAGTGTCACAATGTGTTTCTACACAAACAAATACATACAATTTGTTACAATAAACATGGAAGACAATACTGGGATACAGTGATCTGCTCCAACTTCCTCCTCCAATCTAAGAGGTTCTGCAGCAGCTCCAAAACTTTATTCTTCAGGATGAATGCATACGCTTCTGCATGAAATGATAGGCAATGCAGGCCATCCACACAGGACCTGGAAGTGTCACCATGAATATAAAAAAAAAAAAAAGACAGAACTGGGACACAGGAAACTGTCCCCATCTAAGAGGTTCTGCGGCAGCACCCATCCTTCATTTGCCTGGTCAGGACAAGAAGCGCCCTGCATGTCAAGTGTTAGCATGTATTAATTCAAAACTTTTTAAGCCTTATTCTGGATCAATGCATACACTGCTTCATGAAGTGATGGACAATGTAGGCCATCCACACAGAGGACTTGGAAATGTCACAACAAATATATAAGAGAGAACTGGTACGCCAAGAGGTTGTGCAGCAGATCCCGAACTTCCTAGACCGGGGTGTCCAAACTTTTTTTTTTTTTTTTTTTTTAAAGAGGGCCAGATTTGATGAAGTGAACATGCGTGAGGGCCGACCAATATTTGTCTGACATTCTTTGAACGATTAAAATTATATGAAAATTAACTAATACACTGCCAACCAAGAATCATCTTGCCTTTGTGGCTGTGTGTGGTGAAGAGATGAGCTTGGGTGTGTTATTTGGATATACAGTATTTATCTGCATATAACACGCAACTTCACTTTAAGAGGGAAGTTTCAGGAAAAAAAAAACACTCATTTTAAGTAAAGAACTGTGAAGTAAATAAAGGGTCAGTGCCCATCAATGCAGCCTCACCATTGCCATCAGTGCCGCCTGCTCCATGCCCATCTGCAGCCTCAGAGGGGACAGGGAGGGAGCGGGACGAGCGCCAACAGATTACATACAGGAGAATCCCGATTACTCGGCGGTCTCTTTAATACAAAGTCCGACCTTCTATGATAGACAGAACAGTCATCCAATGCCAGCCCAGGAGACAGGACTTCCTGTTACAGAGGCCACTGAGTAAACAGGAGATTCTCCTGTATGTAATCTGACGGCACTCGTCCCGCACCCTCCCTGTCTTCTGCGAGGAACGATAAGATACAGTATAGATCTTTTGTGGCCCCCCCAATTCGTTGGGGGCCACAAAAGATATGCATTTACAAATTACCTGTGGAGCTGCAATTGGCCCAAGGGCCGGACTTTGGACATGCCTGTCCTAGACTTATTTAGGATCAGTGGGATGAGCAATTTAATCAGCAATCTACTGCATGAAGTAATGGGCAATGCAGACCATCCATAGGACTTGTAAGTGCCACTATAAATATACAGGACAGAACATTGACCTGCCACCACCTATGAGGTTCTGCAGCAGCTCCCAAAACTACACTATACTACCTCCACCACCAACAGCAATCTGCTGCATGTACTTTTGGGCATTGCAGGCCTTCCACATTGTTCTTAGAAGCGTCACCATAAACAAGTATGCAAAATTCAACTAAACCCAAAAAGTTCTGCAACAGTTCCCAAACTTCCTTTGTCAGAACAAGAACACCACCCAACATGCCAAGTGTTCCATGTATAAATAAATGCCAAGTTCTACAATGTGTTTATATACAAACAAAAAGTGTTACAATAAACAACTTCCTACTTCCATCTAAAGAGGTTCTGCAGCAACTTTATTCTTCAGCATGAATGCATGCACTTCTGCATGAAATGATGGACAATGCAGGCCATCCACACAGGACCTGGAAGTGTCACCATAAGGACAGAACTGGGACACAGGATCCTGTCCCCATCTAAGAGGTTCTGCAGCAGCTCACAAACTTCCTTTGCCTGGTCAGGACAAGAAGTGCCCTGCATGTCAAACATTACCATGTAAATAAATGCCAAGTGTTACAATAAACATGGAAGACAATACTGGGATATAGTAATCTGCTCCAACTTCCTCCTCCCATCTAAGAGGTTCTGCAGCAGCTCCCAAATGTCTTAGCCTTATTCAGGAGCAATGTATACACTTCTTCATGAAGTGATGGACAATGCAGGCCATCCACAGAGGACATGGAAGGGTCACCATAAATATATATAGGAGAGAACTGGGACACCTAAGAGGTTCCGCAGCAGCTCCCAAACTTCCTAGACTTATTCAGGATCAGCGGGATGAGCAATTTAACCAGCAATCTGCTGCATGAAGTGATGGGCAATGCAGACCATCCATAGGACTTGTAAGTGCCACTATAAATATATAGGACAGAACATGGGACTCATTGACCTGTCACCACCTATGAGGTTCTGCAGCAGCTCCCAAAACTACTCTTGACTATCTCCAACACCAATCTGCTGCTTTTACATTGCAGGCCTTCCACAGAGTTCTTAGAAGCGTCACCATAAACATGTGGGTAGAATTCAACTAAACATAATGTTCTGCAGGAATTCCGAAACTTCCTTTGCTTTGTCAGGACAAGAAGCACCCAGCATGCCAATTGTAACCATGTATAAAGAAATAAATGCCAAGTGTTACAATGTGTTTATATACAAATAAATATAGAAGACAATACTGGGATACAGCAATTCGTTCCAACCTCCTCCTCCCACCCAAGAGGTTCTGCAGCAGCTCCAAAAACTTTACTCCTCAGGATGAATGCATACACTGCTGCATGAAGTGATGAGCAATGCAGGTCATCCACACAGGACCTGGAAGTGTCACCATAAATAACAGAGAACTGGGACACAGGGACACCGGGACCTACCCCCCCCCCCCCCCTCCAAAACTTATTTTGCCTTGTCAGAACAAGAAGCACCCTGCATGCTAAGTGTTTCAATGTATAAATAAATACATGCCAAGTGTTACAGTAAACATGTATAAATAAAAGCCAAGTGTTACAATGTGTTTATACACAAAAAAAAAAAAAAAAAAATGCAAAGTGTTACAATAAACATGAAAGACAATACTGGGATACAGTGATCTGCTCCAACCTCCTCCTCCCACCCAGGAGGTTCTGCAACAGCGCCAAAACTTTTTTTCTTCAGGATGAACGCAAGCACTTCTGCATGAAGTGATGAACAATGCAGGCCATCTACAGAGGACCTGGAAGTCTCACCATAAAATATAAAAAAGGACAGAACTGGGACACAAGAACCTGTCCCCATCTAAGAGGTTCTGCAGCAGCTTCCAAACTTCCTTTGCCTTGTCAGGACAAGAAGTTCCCTGCATGTCAAGTGTTACAGTATATTCATGTATAGATAAGTGTTACAACGTGTTTATTTACAAATAAATAAATCAATGCAAAGTGTTACACTAAGCATGGAAGACAATACTGGGATACAGTGATCTGCTCCAACTTCCTCCTCCCATAAAAGAGGATCTGGAGCAGCTTTTAGACTTCCTCTACTCATCCAGGATGAATACATACACTACACTGCTGCATGAAGTGATGAGCAACACAGGCCATCCACACAGGACCTCGAAGTGTCACCATAAATATATAGGAGAGAGATGAGACACCTAAGAGGTTCTTTAGTACCTCCCAAAACTACTCTGTACCACCGTCCTCCACCACCAACAGCAATCTGCTGCATGTACTGGTGGGCATTGCAGGCCTTCCACACACTTCTTAGACGTGTCACCATAAACATGTGGGCAAAATTCAACTAAACCAGTGATGGCACACCTTGGCACCCCAGATGTTTTGAAACTACATTTCCCATGATGCTCAGCTACACTGCAAAGTGCATGAGCATCATGGGAAACGTAGTTCCAAAACATCTGGGGTGCCAGGGTTCGCCATCACTGAACTAAACCTAAGAGGTTCTGCGGCAGCTTCCAGACTTCCTTTGCTTTGTCAGAACAGGAAGCACTCAGCATGCCAAGTGTTACCATGTATTCATGTATAGGGGGTGAGCTTCGAGTTTGACTCGAACATCGGGTGTTTGCCCGTTCACCAAACAGCAAATTTGAGCGCCTCATAATGCACTGCAATACCGCAGTGCATTGCTGTATGATGACTGGCCAAAGCATACACCTGACCTGCATGCTTCGGGCAATCACAACACGCTCTGCAGGGTGCCTTTGGCCAATCATGGCTCAGGGGGACCAAGTCCACACCCCACACTATATAAGGCTGCTTACACGGTGCCCGTATAGTGCAGTGAGGGCGAACCTTGGCACCCCAGATGTTTTGGAACTACATTTCTCATGATGCTCAACTACACTGCAGAGTGCATGAGGATCATGGGAAATGTAATTCCAAAATATCTGGTGTGCCAAGGTTTGCCATCACTAGTATAGTGTAAACTAATAAACAAAAACCGTGCTAAATAATGAATAAAAAGTCTTAATACAGTCCATGCAGTCCCAAATGAATGTCCACATAAAATGAAGTAGGTGGAATTGTTAGATACAAAAAACATATGATTTTATCCAGTGTGGTGAATAAACAGCAACAGTGGAACTGGAAACGTCAAACTACTGCGCTTACCAGATGTAAGCCAAATATTGGCGGATGGCTTAAACCCAGCCAGGGCCTTTAAATGATAATCCAGCCAAGTCAAGATGATCGCATCCGTCTAAAATAGTATAGTGTGTTAGTGCTAGATTAGGCAGGCTAGTTAGTGGCAGTGTGTGTTATATATACACAGGGCTCTCGGATTCCTCCTGTATTGAAATTGTACTGTCTGCCCTCATGTTGTAAAGCGCTGATATAGATAGAGATATAGATAGAGAGAGATAGAGAGAGATAGAGAGAGATAGAGAGAGATAGAGAGAGATAGAGAGAGATAGAGAGAGATAGAGAGAGATAGAGAGAGATAGAGAGAGATAGAGAGAGATAGAGAGAGATAGAGAGAGATAGAGAGAGATATATATACTTTTAAAATGAGCACTTTTTATTTTTATGTTAGTGTCCCATAGACTTTAGCGGTGTTCGCACAAATTTTTTGTCTGTTTGCAGTTTCTGGTGCGTACAGAACCAGGGGGTGTTCGGCTCATCCCTATTCATGTAAAAATAAATGCCAAGTATTACAATAAACATGAAAAGCAATACTGGGATACAGTGATCTGCTCCAACCGCCTCCTCCCATCTAAGAGGTTCTGCAGCAGCTCCCAGACTTCCTCTACTCATCCAGGATCAATGCATACACTGCTGCATGAAGTGATGAGCAATGCAGGCCATCCACACAGGACCTGGAAGTGTCACCATAAATCTATAGGAGAGAACTGAGACACAGGGACCGGCTCCCAAACTTCCTTTGCCTTGTCAGGACAATTAGTGCCCTGCATGCCAATTGTTACAATGTATAAATAAATGCCAAGATTGGGATACAGTGATCTACTATTCAGGATGAATGCATCTACTGATGAGCTATGCAGGCCATCCACACAGGACTTGGAAGTGTCACCATAAATATATAGGAGAGAACTGAGACACAGGGATCTGCCCCCACCTAAGAGCTTCTGCAGCAGTTTTCAGCCCTCTCCACGTCTCTATCCCCCCCTTGTCATGGGAGGTCCCCTCCACGTCTCTCTATCCCCCCCCAGTCATGGGGGGTCCCCTCCACGTCTCTATTCCCCCCTTGTCATGGGAGGTCCCCTCCACGTCTCTATCCCCCCCCAGTCATGGGGGGTCCCCTCCACGTCTCTCTATCCCCCCCCAGTCATGGGGGGTCCCCTCCACGTCTCTATTCCCCCCTTGTCATGGGAGGTCCCCTCCACGTCTCTCTATCCCCCCCCAGTCATGGGGGGTCCCCTCCACGTCTCTATTCCCCCCTTGTCATGGGAGGTCCCCTCCACGTCTCTCTATCCCCCCCCAGTCATGGGGGGTCCCCTCCACGTCTCTATCCCCTCCAGTCATGGGGGGTCCCCTCCACGTCTCTATCCCCTCCAGTCATGGGGGTCCCCTCCACGTCTCTATCCCCCCCCCCAGTCATGGGGGGTCCCCTCCACGTCTCTATCCCCCCCCCCAGTCATGGGGGGTCCCCTCCACGTCTCTATCCCCCCCCCCAGTCATGGGGGGTCCCCTCCACGTCTCTATCCCCCCCCCAGTCATGGGGGGTCCCCTCCACGTCTCTATCCCCCCCCCAGTCATGGGGGGTCCCCTCCACGTCTCTATCCCCCCCCCAGTCATGGGGGGTCCCCTCCACGTCTCTATCCCCCCCCAGTCATGGGGGGTCCCCTCCACGTCTCTATCCCCCCCCAGTCATGGGGGGTGCCCTCCACGTCTCTATCCCCCCCCAGTCATGGGGGGTGCCCTCCACGTCTCTATCCCCCCCAGTCATGGGGGGTCCCCTCCATGTCTCTACCCCCCATGTACAGAGGTCTGTATCCCCCCAGGGAGAGGTGTGTATCCCCCCAGTGATGGGGGGTCCCCTCCATGTACAGAGGTCTGTATCCCCCCAAGGAGAGGTGTGTATCCCCCCCAGTGATGGGGGATCCCCCCATGTACAGAGGTGTGTATCCCCCCCCCCCCCCATGTACAGAGGTCTGTATCCCCCCAGGGAGAGGTGTGTATCCCCCCCAGGGAGAGGTGTGTATCCCCCCCAGGGAGATGTGTGTATCCCCCCCAGGGAGAGGTGTGTATCCCCCCAGGGAGAGGTATGTATCCCCCCCAGGGAGAGGTATGTATCCCCCCCAGGGAGAGGTGTGTATCCCCCCAGGGAGAGGTGTGTATCCCCCCAGGGAGAGGTATGTATCCCCCCCAGGGAGAGGTGTGTATCCCCCCATTTACAGAAGTCTCTCTCCCCTCAGGCCGCTCTCACTCACCCACTCCGTACTTCTCCTCTCTCTTGGTGGGGATCCAGCGGGTCATGGTCCTCCCAGCTCCGGTCACAGCCGCCCAGGACCATCCAGCTCGGTGAGGAGGAGGAGGAGGAGGCGCGGAGATCACAGGAACAACAAAAGAAGAAGAGGAAGAAGAAGAAGTAGTGAGGAGGATTACAAATGTAACTTTGTGATCAGGAGGGAGGAGGAGGAGGAGGAGGGGAGCCCAGCCCGGCTGGCGTGTCAGGGATTTCCTGGAGGCGGGGAGGAGCGGCACACAAGGTGTGAGAGGACGGGACACTCTGGACTCTGCGCCTCTCCTCTCTCCCCCTCAGGCCGCCATTCCCAGCCCCCCCTCCCTCGTCCCTTTTTTTTGGGGTGGGAGCAGAGAGAAGTTTGTTGTGGGGGGAGTCACGTGAGGCCGGAGTGACGTCACGGGCTGGAAGCGGGAGAAGAGGGAAGAGAGGGGAATGTGGTGACTGTCAGTGAGGGAGAAAGTTTTACCTCACACACAGGAAGAGGAGGCAGGTAAACCACAGGCTGAGCCCCTGAGAGGGACTAGGCAAGTTTCCCATGGCAACCAAGGCTGCAAGCAATGGCGGTTGGTTGGTTGCCAGGGGTGAGCAGACATGGTCCGCTTATCCCAATGTAGACATTATGTGGAGAACGATTGGCAAATTAGGAGTGTATACAAGAAAAATAAGAGCCCGTTCACAGCAGGGCGGTTTTCAGGCGCTTTAGCGCTGGAAATATCCTCTGAAAACCGCCTCCTATTCATTGCGGTGTGGCTTTTCACACTGGGGCGGTGCGCTTGCAGGACGTTCCGAAAAGTCCTGCAAGCAGCATCTTTGGGGCGGGTTGGGAGCGCTGTATTTAGCGCTCCTAAAATGCCCTGCCCATTGGAATGAATGGGCAACACTTCAGAAGCGCCTGAAAAGCTCTACGGAAATGCGCTGCAACACGGGAGTTTTTAATCCCTTCTTTGAGTTTAAAAGCGCCCCGTTAGCGGCCCGAAAAGCACCACTTAGACCCCTTTCACACTGGGGCCGCGTTAGTGTTAAAGCACGGCTCGTTTTAGTGGTGCTTTAGCACTGTTTAAGTGGCACATTTTTTTAGGCATTTTTAACCCCCAAAGAAGGGGTTAAAAACTCCCGTGTTGCGGCGCTTCCGAAGAGCTGCCCATTCATTCCAATGGGCAGGGCGTTTTGGGAGCGCTAAATACAGCGCTCCCAACCCGCCCCAAAGATGTTGCTTGCAGGACTTTTCGAGAACTGCTCAGCGGCGCTGGCATTTTAACTGTGGGCGCCCGGCTGTGGCTTCACAGCCAGGCACCCACTGCGCATGCACGAGCCGCGCCGCACGCCGTCACTGGCCGAGCAATCATCTGGGACCGGTCACATGTCCCAGATGATTGACAAGAGGGAGGGGGGAGAGGCGATCTCCCTTCCTGCGCCGAGGGAAGTGACGTCAGGAGCCCAGGTGCCGAAGGAGGCAGACTACGAGGGACCCCCTAGCAACAGGCATTTAGAGATGAAGAAAAAAAATGTTTCTCCAAATTTTTTTTTTTTTTTGGGGGGGTGGAACTCCACTTTAACCACTTCAGCCCCGGAAGGATTTACCCCCTTCCTGACCAGAGCACTTTTTACAATTTGGCACTGCGTCGCTTTAACTGCTGATTGCGCGGTCATGCAATGCTGTAACCAAACGAAATTTGCGTCCTTTTCTTCCCACAAATAGAGCTTTCTTTTGATGGTATTTGATCACCTCTGCCGTTTTTATTTTTTGCGCTATAAATGGAAAAAGACCGAAAATTTTTTTAAAAAATGATATTTTCTACTTTTTGTTATAAAAAAAAATAAACTCAATTTTAGTCATACATTTAGGCCAAAATGTATTCGGCCACATGTCTTTGGTAAAAAAAATGTCAATAAGCATATATTTATTGGTTTGCGCAAAAGTTATAGCGTCTACAAACTAGGGTACATTTTCTGTAATTTACACAGCTTTTAGTTTATGACTGCCTATGTCATTTCTTGAGGTGCTAAAATGGCAGGGCAGTACAAAACCCCCCCAAATGACCCCATTTTGGAAAGTAGACACCCCAAGAAAATTGCTGAGAGGCATGTTGAGCCCATTGAATATTTATTTTTTTTTGTCCCAAGTGATTGAATAATGACAAAAAAAAAAAAATTTACAAAAAGTTGTCACTAAATGATATATTGCTCACACAGGCCATGGGCATATGTGGAATTACACCCCAAAATACATTCAGCTGATTCTCCTGAGTATGGGGATACCACATGTAAGGGACTTTTTGGGAGCCGGGGCCCCGAAAACCAAGCACCGCCTTCAGGATTTCTAAGGGCGTACATTTTTGATTTCACTCCTCACTACCTATCACAGTTTTGAAGGCCATAAAATGCCAAGATGGCACAAACACCCCCCCCCCCCAAATGACCCCATTTTGGAAAGTAGACACCCCAAGCTATTTGCTGAGAGGCATGTTGAGTCCATGGAATATTTTATTTTTTGACACAAGTTGCGGGAAAGTGACAATTTATTTTTTTTTTGCACAAAGTTGTCACTAAATGATATATTGCTCACACAGGCCATGGGCATATGTGGAATTACACCCCAAAATACATTCTGCTGCTTCTCCTGAGTACGGGGATACCACATGTGTGGGTTTTTTTGGGAGCCTAGCTTCATACGGGGCCCCGAAATCCAATCCCCGCCTTCAGGATTTCTAAGGGCGTAAATTTTTGATTTTACTCCTCACTACCTATCACAGTTTCGAAGGCCATAAAATGCCAAGATAGCACAAAACCCCCCAAAATGACCCCATTTTGGAAAGTAGACACCCCAAGCTATTTGCTGAGAGGCATGGTGAGTATTTTGCAGGTCTCATTTGTTTTTGAAAATGAAGAAAGACAAGAAAAATGTATTTTTTTTTCTTTTTTCAATTTTCAAAAGTTTGTGACAAAAAGTGAGGTCTGCAAAATACTCACTATACCTCTCAGCAAATAGCCTGGGGTGTCTATTTTCCAAAATGGAGTCATTTGGGGGGGGGGGGGGGGGGGGCTTGCCATCTGGCCATTCCATGGCCTCCGAAACTGTGATAGGCAGTGAAGAGTGAAATCAAAAATTTACGCTCTTAGAAAGCCTGAAGGCGGTGCTTGGTTTTCGGGGTCCCGTACGCGCCTAGGCTCCCAAAAAGTCCTAAACATGTGGTATTCCCGTACTCAGGAGAAGCAACAGAATGTATTTTGCGGTGTAATTTCACATATTCCCATGGCATGTTTGAGCAATATATCATTTAGTGACAACTTTGTGCAAAAAAAAAAAATTGTCTTTTTCCTGCAACTTGTGTCACAATATAAATTATTCCATGGACTCGACATGCCTCTCAGCAAATAGCTTGGGGTGTCTACTTTCCAAAATGGGGTCATTTGGGGGGGTTTTGAACTGTCCTGGCATTTTATGCACAACATTTAGAAGCTTATGTCACACATCATAGACTCTTCTAACCACTTGAAGACAAAGCCCTTTCTGACACTTTTTGTTTACATGAAAAAATTATTTTTTTTTGCAAGAAAATTACTTTGAACCCCCATACATTATATATTTTATTAAAGCAAATGCCCTACAGATTAAAATGGTGGGTGTTTCATTTTTTTTTTCACACAGTATTTGCACAGCGATTTTTCAAACGCATTTTTTTGGGAAAAAACACACTTTTTTTAATTTTTAATGCACTAAAACACACTATATTGCCCAAATGTTTGATGAAATAAAAAAGATGATCTTAGGCCGAGTACATGGATACCAAACATGACATGCTTTAAAATTGCGCACAAACGTGCAGTGGCGACAAACTAAATACATTTTTAAAAGCCTTTATAGGTTACCACTTTAGATTTACAGAGGAGGTCTACTGCTAAAATTACTGCCCTCGATCTGACCTTCGCAGTGATACCTCACATGCATGGTGCAATTGCTGTTTACATTTGACGCCAGACCGACGCTTGCGTTCGCCTTTGCGCGAGAGCAGGGGGGGACAGGGGTGCTTTTTTTTTTTTTTTCTTTATTATTTTTTTGCTTTTTTTTATCTTATTTTTAAACTGTTTCTTTCATTTTTATTTTTTTTAATCATTTTTATTGTTATCTCAGGGAACGTAAATATCCCCTATGATAGCAATAGGTAGTGACAGGTACTCTTTTTTGAAAAAATTGGGGTCTATTAGACCCTAGATCTCTCCTCTGCCCTCAAAGCATCTGACCACACCAAGATCGGTGTGATAAAATACTTTCCCAATTTCCCAATGGCGCTGTTTACATCCGGCGAAATCTAAGTCATGAAATGCTCGTAGCTTCCGGTTTCTTAGGCCATAGAGATGTTTGGAGCCATTCTGGTCTCTGATCAGCTCTATGGTCAGCTGGCTGAATCACCGGCTGCATTCTCAGGTTCCCTGTTGGGACAGGAGAGCCAGAGAAAAACATGGAAGACGGTGGGGGGGGGTCATTCCCTCCCACTGCTTGTAAAAGCAGTCTAGTGGCTAATTAGCCACTAGGATTGCTTTTACATGAAAGCCGACCGCTGGCTGAAAAGAATGATACCAAGATGATACCTAAACCTGCAGGCATCATTCTGGTATAACCACTCAAAGTCCAGCAACATACCAGTACGTTGCTGGTCCTTGTTGGGCATATATTGTAAACTTTTTTTTTCATGCAGCCTTTGGGCTGAACGAAAAAAAGATATTGATCGGTGGGTATGCCCACCATTAGAATACCTCCCTTCATCCACCCACTTCTAATGATGGGCATACATGCACCGTTTATATATGCCGAAGCACGGGGGCATCCTCCCGCAAAAGGCAGGAGCAAATCGCTCCTCCACCCACTGCTGCCCCCACGCTTCGGCATATATGCTGAAGTATGTAACTGTGGTGGTGAAATCACCTCCGACAGCGCTGGAGTCACGGCTTTATGTATCGTGGGAGCAAACGCTGTTGCTGTCAAGATAAATAAATCCGCGCTGCAACTGAATGGCGTACCTGCTAAGCAAATGATGGTAAACAAAGTAACATTACAGTATAACAGTAATACTTACCATACCTGCAAAGCAAATACAACAAAAAACATAGTAAAAAATAAAACATTTAACGCAACCTGTGCCTACCTAAAATATATCTATGCCGAAGCATGGGGGCATCCTCCCACAAAAGGCAGGAGCAAATCGCTCCTCCACCCACTGCTGCCCCCACGCTTCGGCATATATGCTGAAGTATGTAACTGTGGTGGTGAAATCACCTCCGACAGCGCTGGAGTCATGGCTTTATGTATCGTGGGAGCAAACGCTGTTGCTGTCAAGATAAGTAAATCCGCGCTGCAACTGAATGGCGTACCTGCTAAGCAAATGATGGTTAACTAAAAACAAAGTAACATTACAGTATAACAGTAATACTTACCATACCTGCAAAGCAAATACAAAAAAATAAAACATAGTAAAAAATAAAACATTTAACGCAACCTGTGCCTACCTAAAATATATAAATGCCGAAGCATGGGGGCATCCTCCCACAAAAGGCAGGAGCAAATCGCTCCTCCACCCACTGCTGCCCCCATGCTTCGGCATATATGCTGAAGTATGTAACTGTGGTGGTGAAATCACCTCAGACAGCGCTGGAGTCACGGCTTTATGTATCGTGGGAGCAAACGCTGTTGCTGTCAAGATAAATAAATCCGCGCTGCAGCTGAATGGCGTACCTGAAAACAAAAAAATGGTTAAGTAAACTATAAAAAAATTACATACCTGAAAAGCAAACATGATAAAACATAACAATAAAACATTGCAGAATAGAATACAGTAAAAAAAGAGCAGAACAATAGAGAGAAAATAGAGAGAGAGAGAACAATAAAACGACAACTATTTTTGTTTTTTTTATTTTATATTTTTTTTTGTGTATTTTTTTTTTTTTTACATTTTTTTTTATAACTGTAACTTTTAAAACTGTAACGGTTCCAGGTTTGGGTCTCTCAAAATGCGATGGCATCTTGGGAGACCCTGTGAAAGTGTGTCCTAGTCTGTGCAGGGCTGAGTAAAACTCAACTAGTGTATGGTAGCGTTCAAAACATTCACCAATGCAAAGATCAGGATTGCCAGGACAGGAGGGACAATAATACCGGGTGTCACGCCTAAATCCGCGCTTTCTGCAGGCACAACATTTTCTTTGGGGGGCTCGTTGGGTAGGGGTACTCTGGAGGACATAAGGAAAATGCCTCTCATGCAGCCCGCTTACTGCATTTGGTTGGGGAAGGTGAGGTGGAGAACAGTCTGGCCTCTGACGATCTCTTCCTGGAATTTAAAGAAGGATCCAGTCCCTCCTGAAGCTCTGTATAGCACATGAGCGTTCAGCAAAGCCAATTGAAATAAGTATACAGACACTTTTTTGTACCAGCGTCTGGCCTTACGGGCAATTAGGTACGGCGCCAACAACTGGTCGTTGAGGTCCACCCCTCCCATATTTTGGTTATATTCGTGGACACAGAGGGGTTTCTCCACAACACCAGTCGCCGTAGTAATTTAGGTCGTCGTGTCTGCATGAAGGGAGGTAAGAACGAAAACATTCTTATTGTCCCTCCACTTCATAGCGAGCAAATTATTACACTGCAAGCAGGCTCTCTCCCCCAGCCTAAGATGGGAATCTACAAGCCGCTGAGGAAAGCCCCGGCGATTAGGTCGCACGTTGCCACATTCTCCAATTTGATGATCAAAAAGGTGACTAAAAAGTGGCACGCTCGTGTAATAATTGTCCACGTACAAGTGGTACCCCTTTCCGAATAAGGGTGACACCAAGTCCCGCACTATCTTGCCAGCGCTTCCTATGTAGTCAGGGCAGTTTGTCGGTTCTACGTGACTATCTTTGCCCTCGTAAACCATAAATCTACATGTATAGCCTGTGGCCCTGTCACAGAGCTTATACATCTTGACCCTGTATCTGGCACGCTTGCTGGGAAGGTACTGTTTGAATGACAAGCGGCCAGAAAATGTAATCAGGGACTCATCAACGCAGACAACTTGATGGGGAGTAAACAAGTCTGCAAAACGTTGGTTGAAGTGGTTTACGAGGGGCCGAATTTTGTATAGCCGATCGTATGCAGGGTCTCCACGAGGACGACAGAGTTCATTGTCGTTGAAGTGCATGAACCGCAAAATCTGCTCGTATCGTGCCCTGGCCATGGAAGCAGAGAACAAGGGCATATGGTGAATTGGGTCAGTGGACCAATATGACCGCAACTCACTCTTTTTGGTTATGCCCATGTTGAGGGAAAGGCCCAGAAAGATCTTAAATTCGGAGACCGTAATTGGTTTCCAATCTCTGGCAAGGGATGACTGGGGAATAGTGGCGATGTGTTGACCAGCATATAAATTGCTTTGGTCCACAATAGATCTATAGAGATCTTCGGTGAAAAACAGTGAATAAAAATCCAGTGGCGTAAAATCAACTGTTTCCACCTGAATTCCGGGTTGGCCAGTGAATGGGGGCAATACGGGTGCTGCAGAAGTGGTGGGTACCCAATTCGGATTGGCGAATGCAGCAGGAAGGGCACTATGGGCACGACAGGCCTGTGTTCGTCTTCTTGGTGGCAGCGGGACCCTACTAGTGCTTGCCACCTCACCAGCTTGAACTGCACTTATGGGACTCGCCACGTCACCACGTGATACTGCAGTGCTGGATGTACGACCAGGGTGTACTAGGCTGCTGGTGCTTGCCAGTTCACCAGAAGGAATAGCGGCGCTAGTACTGCTCTGCTCCATACGAGGGACCTGCGGTTCTTGCACTTCAAGGACAGAAGAAGAAGTTCGGGGTCTGGTACGCCTGACCCTAGCAGGGACCACAACTCCGTCGTCAGAGCTATCTGTCATGGAGCCGCTGTCCTCGTATTCTGAGCCTGAACTTGACAGATGAGTGACTTCCTCTTCACTATCTGTCATGCTCAGAAACGTGTAGGCCTCTTCACTAGTGTACCTTCGATTTGCCATTTTGGGCTCTAAATTTAGGGGTACACTAGTGAGACTCACAGGCAAAAAAGCTCCTGACTGTCAGCGACTGATTCAAAACGCTACCAAAAAACTGTTAGCGATCGCAGGGATCAGGCCTGACTCTGCGAACGCTGCAGTTATGTGTGCTTAGTGTTTTGTAAGTGACAGTGATCGATCGATACTGCACTTGGGTGGGCTGGGCTGGGCCGAGGGGCAAACCGCAGGTGCTAGCAGGTATCTGGGCTGATCCCGCTAACACTGCATTTTTTGGGGGGACCCTAAACTGCTGGGGAGTATAGATCTGATCGCATCAGATATCGATCCGTTCAGATACTATAGCACTAAGGGAGGTGTATGCTGCGTGCGTGGGTGTTAGCGGTACTGGCGCTAACCTGACGCTGCCTGGAGCGACGCAGACCTTATCTGACCCTAAAAACTTAACTTATATCACCGCCGGGCGATCAGGGGGTTAAACCTTTATAAGGTAATAAACGGCGGGTGCCCTAAAACTATAATAAACAAACCAACTAACCAGCGTCACCCGTAACAATTATATGGTGATCACTGGTGAAAGGGTTAACTAGGGGGCAATCAGGGGGTTAAAACCTTTAGCAGGTAGTATATGTGGGTCCGTGTCGCTATAAAACACTGACGGCGAACCTATATACTTACCTCCCTAACTAGCGTCACCTGTGTCACTAATACAGCGATCAGAAAAACGATCGCTTAGTGACACTGGCGACGGGGGGTGATCACGGGGTTAAAACTTTATTAGGGGAGGTTAGGGGGGTACCCTAGACCTAAAGGGGGCTAACCTAACTGCCCTAACACTTATAACTGACACAAACTGACACCAATGCAATAATCAGAAAAAAACAAAAACTGCTATTGGTGTCAGTGTGACAGGGGGTACAGGGGGGTGACAAGTGTGCCTGCGTGTTCTACTGTTAGTGTAGTGTTGGTGCAAACTTACTTGGATGTCTTCTCTCCTCGGCGCCGGAACGAAAAGACCGGCTCAAGGAGAGTGACATCACTTCCTCCGCTCCTGTTTACATTCACAGAAGCCGAGGAAGCCCGTCATTGGCCAGGAGCGATCGCGAGAGGGGAACCACGAATGAGTGGCCTCCCCCTCACCTTTGATCGACCCTGACCTGAATCCGACCGCCGCAGGCATCGGGGGGGGGGGTCCGATAGGACCCCCCACCCGCGGGCAGGCAAGGACGTACAGGTAAGCCCTTTTGCCTGCCCGTGCCATTCTGCCTACGTACATCGTCGTGCGGCGGTCGGCAAGTGGTTAAGGAGCCTCTTTCTGAGATTTGTTGTTTACAAGTTAAAAACAGTTTTCCCTTATCGTCTTTCAGGACAGCACATGAGAGAGAGGCTCCACCCACTAGGAAACAGGAAACACAAACTCCACCACATTTTAAAAGGAGGCTCCTCTCCACAGCTCGTCAGTTTTTGTGTTTCCTCCGGCAAGGGAACACCTAGTAGGGGCCAGGGTCTCTTATGGTGCTATCCTGAGAGGCCAGGCTGCCTACCCCACCATACCTATCTTTTTCCTCCAGAGAGTCCGATCCTCCCACACCGCGCCACAGGGTTGCTGGTAAGTGGGCTCCTTTTTTCTCTTTCTTTGCTCATGATGAGCTGGACCGTTCTTGGAGCCGCTCCTTAGGCGGCGGCAGCCGTTCGCGGGCTTTTTTGAAACCGCGTGTCGGCGTTACTGGCCGCCGCCATCTTGGAAGAGTACAGACTCGACCGGTCGGAAGTGAGGTATCCGACGAGGGGAAGGCGCTAGGAACGGGCGCATCATTTCCGATCGGAAGTGGCGCAGAGGAAGAAGGGAGGAGCGGTCCTGGTGCCTATATTCCGGTTCCGGTCGGGCGCAACGGCGTTTTTTGACTCCGGAACCGACGTTCGTAAGAGCCACCGATCGGTGCAGCACCACTATGGATTCTGTGGCAGCTGCATGTGGGACAGGCACAGGCACCAGCAAGGCCCAGGTAAGAGGCTATAGTGAATATCCTGGTTACTTTGGTGCCCCTCTCACAAATGTTTTTTTCCCCCTTGGTGGCTGGGGCCTGTCTGGGCACATGGGGTTAACTGTTGTTCCTCCTGTGCACCTGTGGTGAGTCCGTTAGGAGGAAGCTTTGGCTTAATGAATGCTGGTGTTTTTTCTCTTTTGTCATTTTTTTCTGGCAGGCTAAGAGCTCTGAACCAGCCATTAAAAAGAGATGCCCCTCATGTAAAGCAAAGTTACTGGAGGGTTGGAAGAAGACTTTATGCCAAATTTGCATTGACTCCTTAGTCAAGGAAGAGGCTTCTTCTGCGTGCAGCGACATAATCGCATCAGTTAAGAAAGCGCTAGATGCTACTATACAGGCTTTTCGCTCTTCTCTTGTAACACCAGCATTAAGTCAGGCAACTACCTCAGACCCCTCTCAGGACTCACACTTAACCCCAACGGTAGAGGCTGAGGCTGGCCCAACTACCCAAAAGGGGTATTCCCCCTCATACTCTGGAGAAGAGGAGGAGGAGGATGAGGAAGAGGCAGATGCACCTTCTAGATACAAACTGTCCTTGGAACAAGTAGACAGTCTGTTGAAAGCAATTTATGCAACATTGGGTAATGGAGGAAGAAAAAAGAGAATTATCGCTGCACGATAGAATGTATGAAGGGCTTGGTGAAGCATCAGGTCGCACTTTCCCTGTACATTCGGTAATCTCGGAGACCATTAAGAAAGAATGGGCTGACCCAGAGAGAAAACCCTTTTTCCCAAGAGCTCACAAGAGGCGTTTTCCATTTAATGATAATCCTGAGTCACTTTGGAATAAAGTCCCGAAGTTGGATGCAGCTTTTTCCCAAGTATCTAGATCAACAGATCTGGCATTCGAGGACATGGGTACTTTGAAGGATCCTATGGATAAGAAGGCGGACCAACAGCTTAAAAAAGCCTGGCAGTCCATTGTAGGGAATCTCAAGCCTGCTATGGCTATGACCTGTGTCTCCAGAAACATGGAGTTCTGGCTGAATCAGCTAAAAGCACATATTATAGCTGATTCACCCAAACAGGAGATTCTAGATTCCTTCCCAACCCTTATAGCAGCTGTAGCATATATTTCTGACGCCTCTGCAGATTCTATAAGAATGTCAGCTAGGTCAGGGGCCCTGACCATTGCAGCCAGGAGAGCGTTGTGGTTAAAGACATGGCCTGGGGACGCAGCTTCCAAAAATAAGTTATGCGGAGTGCCATTTTTGGGAGATCAGCTTTTTGGTCCTGATCTAGAATCTATTTTGGATAGAACAGCTGATAAAAAGAAGTCCTTTCCGGTTAAAAAGAAAAAGCAGCCAGTTAGGCGGTTTTTTCGACCTCAAAAAAATCAGGAAAGGAGTAACAGGCCCCAAGAAAAAAGAAGGAGTTGGGCGGCGCAGAGAGGAAAAGGCAAAGGGAATGTCCTTTTCAATCCTCCTACGCAGGCCAATAAGACACAATGACTTGGTGGTGCCTGTGGGAGGAAGGCTTCAAGAATTCCTTCCTCTCTGGGCAAACATAACAAAAAACCCGTTTGTTTTGGATTCAATAGCCCAGGGTTACAGGATAGAGCTGTTGAACCTTCCTCCAGAGAGGTACTGCGTAACAAATTTGCCAAAAGACACAACAAAAGCCCTAGCCATGAAGAACCTGTTAGGGGATCTGATAAAACAGGGGGTTGTGGTTCAGGTGCCTCCGGAGGAAGTTTGCCAAGGGTTCTACTCCCATATTTTTCTGATAAAGAAACCATCAGGAAGCTTTCGGCTCATCCTCAATTTAAAACCGCTAAACAGGTCAGTCCAATACAGGCGATTCCGCATGGACTCCATCTTTTCGGTAAGAAATCTCTTAGTCAGAGGATGCTTTATGGCATCAATCGACTTAAGGGATGCGTACCTGCATGTACCTATAGCTGTTCAGTCCCAGAGATATCTGAGGCTGGCAGTAAATATGGGGAGGGAGGTTTTGCACCTTCAATTCAGGGCCCTCCCGTTTGGTCTATCTTCCGCCCCTCGAATATTTACCAAAATTATGGCGGAAGCCCTAGCTCCCCTCCGGCTACAGGGGATTGCGGTTATCCCTTACCTGGACGACCTCCTTTTCTTTGCCCCTTCCAGGGAAAGGTTACAGGAGGATCTGATCAAGGCTCGCAGTCATCTGGAGGCCTTAGGTTGGATTATAAACATCCAAAAATCAAATTTCAATCCAGCACAAAGAGTCCAATTTCTGGGGTATCTGATAGACTCAGTGGATCAAAAGTTTTTTCTTCCAGAAGAGAAGAAAGTGAAGGTATTGCAGGCAGTATCCAGCCTTCAGACGAACCTGGAGGTATCAGTCAGAAGGATTATGTCAGTACTAGGAACCTTGTCCTCAACCATGCCGGCCATTCAATGGGCCAGACTCCATTTCAGACCCCTTCAGAGTTTTCTCTTAAAGATCTGGGATCACAGTCCAGAAGCTTTAGACTCAAAGGTAAGGCTTCCCACCAGGGTAAAAAGGACCCTTTGGTGGTGGAGAAATCAGGCAGTGCTGTCAAGGGGTTTACTCTGGTCCTTCCCAACAGAGAGAAGGATAACGACAGACGCCAGCAGTTGGGGATGGGGAGCACACTGGGGTCAAGACATAGCTCAGGGAGTTTGGTCCCCAGTGGAAGCAGGAAGGTCATCAAATTGGAGGGAGTTAAAGGCAGTCGCTTTAGCCTTGGTTGCCTTCTCTCCAAACCTTCGGGGGTCCCATGTGCAGATATTGTCAGACAACGCCACCACGGTGGCATACCTGAACAAACAAGGGGGCACAAGGAGCGGGACTCTTCTATTGCTATCTTCAGAGATCCTAGAATGGGCAGAGAGTCATCTACTTTCCCTGTCAGCTGTACATCTCAAGGGCACGCTAAATGGAGTAGCAGATTTCTTGAGCAGACAAAGGATTCAGGAGGCAGAGTGGAGTTTGAATCCAGAAATATTCACTCTAATAACCCAGAAGTGGGGATGCCCGCAGGTGGATCTATTCGCATCAAGAGAAAATGCTCAGCTCCCTCAGTTCTTCTCCCTGCACCGAGACAACGGATCGATAGGGATAGATGCCCTGGCACATCCTTGGAATTTCCAGCTGGGTTATGCCTTCCCCCCTTTTCAGCTAATTCCTTTAGTATTGAGGAAGATACAGAAGGAGAAGGTGTCGGTAATCTTGATCACCCCGTACTGGCCAAAAAGGGCCTGGTTTTCCTCCATTCTACTAATGTCAGTCAAACCTTTCTGGCAGCTTCCCCTCAGACAGGACTTACTACTTCAAGGTCCAGTGTATCATCCGGATATAGCAAGACTAAGTCTCACTGCTTGGTATCTGAGGAACAGCTGTTGAAAAACAAGGGTTTGTCAGAGCCTCTAGTATCTACTTTACTGGCTAGTAGAAAGAAGGTGACTAGAGATATCTACACTAAGGTTTGGAAAATCTACAACTCCTGGTGTCGCTCGGCAAACCGAAATTTAGAAGATATTGTGTCGGTTCTGGAATTTCTGCAGAAGGGGGTGGACAAAGAGCTGGCAATCAGCACTCTTAAAGTACAAGTGGCTGCCCTAGGAGTATACCTGGATCAACCTATTTCCTCAGTTCCGTTGGTCACGAGGTTCTTTAGGTCACTTACTAGATCCAGACCAGTTCCCAATAGACACTTTCCAAAATGGGACTTGACAGTGGTTTTACAAGTACTCACAAAAGATCCTTTTGAACCATTACAGTCAATCTCGTTAAAGAATTTAACTCTAAAGACGATATTCTTAGTTGCAGTTACGACTGCGAGAAGAATTGGAGAACTTCAGGCTCTTTCAGTTAAGGAGCCCTTTATGTCAATTTACCCAGACAGGATTGTGCTTAGAACAGATCCTGCGTTTTTACCAAAAGTGGCATCAGTCCATAATAGGTCGCAGGAAATCATCCTGCCAACTTTTTGTTCAGATCCTTCAGGAAGTAAGGAAGAATTATTTCATAAGTTAGATGTAAGAAGAACCTTATTACATTACTTAGAGAAAACAAGGGACTTCAGGTCTTCGGACTCTTTATTTGTTCTGTTTTCCGGCAACAGAAAAGGAAGGAAAGCTTCAAAGGGATCAATTGCCAGATGGTTAAGAATGGCTATTTCAGAAGCTTATGTCCAGTCGGGGTTGTCTCCTCCTCAGGGAGTACGAGCACATTCTACCAGAGCTCTAGCCACTACATGGGCAGAAAAAGCTGGTGCCACCCCAGACCAAATTTGTAAGGCGGCTACGTGGTCAAGTTATCTTACGTTTGTCCGTCACTACAGATTGGATCTTCTGTCGGCTGGTGATCAGGCATTTGGCAGAAAGGTCCTGCAGGCTGTTGTCCCTCCCTAGTTGGTAAGTCTCGATTATCCTCTCATGTGCTGTCCTGAAAGACGATAAGGGAAAATTCAAGTTAGACTTACCGGTAACTTGTTTTCCATGAGTCTTTCAGGACAGCAGCAACCCGCCCTTCATGTTTATATATACATATTTATACGTATATGGAAGTGTGTGTGTGTATATATATATATATATATATGCTGTGAATTAACCGTATTATGCTTATGTGTTCCAGCTTGGGCCGGAGGTACTCTACTACAACTGACGAGCTGTGGAGAGGAGCCTCCTTTTAAAATGTGGTGGAGTTTGTGTTTCCTGTTTCCTAGTGGGTGGAGCCTCTCTCTCATGTGCTGTCCTGAAAGACTCATGGAAAACAAGTTACCGGTAAGTCTAACTTGAATTTTTTGGGGTTTTTTTTGCTAGAAAATTACTTAGAACCCCCAAACATTATACTTTTTTTCTCTAACACCCTAGAGAATAAAATGGCGGTTGTTGCAATACTTTCTGTCACACTGTATTTGCGCAGCGGTCTTACAAGCGCACTTTTTTTTGGAAAAAATACACTTGTGAATTAAAAAATAAGAAAACAGTAAAATTAGCCCCTTTTTTTTCTTTTTTTTTTGTTTTTATATATTGTGAAAGATAATGTTACGCCGAGTAAATTGATACCCAACATGTCACACTTCAAAATTGCGCCCGCTCGTGGAATGGCGACAAACTTTTACCCTTAAAAATCTCCATAGGCGACGTTTAACAAATTCTACAGGTTGCATGTTTTGAGTTACAGAGGAGGTCTAGGGCTAGAATTATTGCTCTCGCTCTACCGATCCCGGGGATATCTCACGTGTGGTTTGAACACCGTTTTCATATGCGGGCGCTACTCACGTATGCGTTCGCTTCTGCACGTGAGCTCGTCAGGACAGGGCGCGTTTAAAAAAGTTTTTTGTTTTCTTTTTTCTTTTACCTTTTATGTTTTCTATTTTTACACTGTTCTTTAAAAAAAAAATGTGTCACGTTTATTCCTATTACAAGGAATGTAAACATCCCTTGTAATAGAAAAAAAGCATGACAGGACCTCTTATATATGAGATCTGGAGTCAAAAAGACCTCAGATCTCATATTTACACTAAAATGCAATAAAAAAAAAATGTTGTCATTTAAAAAAATACAAAACAAAAAAAAATGTCCCTTTTAAGAGCTATGGGCGGAAGTGACGTTTTGACGTCGCTTCCGCCCTGCGATGATATGGAGACGGGTGGGGGCCATCTTCCCATCACTCATCTCCATGTCACACAAGAGAGAAGATCCGATCGCCTCCGCCGCTGCTGACGGCTCCAGTAAGCGGTGGAGGGCACCAGAGCACGGCGTGAGGGGGGCGCCCCTCTTCCACCGGCGATAAAAGTGCTCTTGCAGCGAATCCGCCACAGAGACCACTTTTAACTTGAAGCGGACCGCCCGCTGAAGAAGATATTTCTCTTCAAAGTACCGATGTATAACAACGGTGGGCGGTCCGGAAGTGGTTAAGCAGTGCTAAAGCGGCCCTGGCCCCAGTGTGAAGGGGGTCTGAGAGTCCCCCTGTCTGCTGACACTTGTAGAACTACGGCAAAAGTTTTTTTTTTTGATAAAGTAAGGGAGGGTTATAACCCCTGTTTGTTTGTTAGGCCATTGGGGAGATTTCCCTTCACTTCCTGTCCCATAGCCAGAACCAGTGTCACCATTGGAAGATTTCTCCTCAATTCCTGTTCTGGGAACATGGGATTTTCTTTTACTTTCAGCGCGGTCATGGCGGGCAATCTGACATTTTTTGGGGACCAGTGACACGTAGGCCCCTTTCATACAGGCTTTCCGGTCAGGTCCATCTGTCAGTTTTTCAGGCGGACCCGATCGGAGCCTCCATTCACTCCTATGGGGGGTGGCGGATGTCGGCGATGACATGTCCGCTGCTATATGATCCGATCCTGTCCGTGAAATCCAGACGGATGGTGACCCTATTTTCCATCCATCTATCGGATCAGATGGGATGGGATGAAGACGGACAAGGCGATCTGTTTTCATCCGATCTCCTCATAGAGGAGAGCGGGACCCTGACAGGTCTGTCTCTTCACAGTGAGCGGAGATGGACCTATCATCCACCTGCTCAGCGTAGATAAACAGATTGATCCCCCACTGGGCAAGCGGAGTCCGCCAAGCGGACAAGCCCGTGTGAGAGGGCCCTAAAGCAGTGATGGCGAACCTTTGCATCCCAGATGCTTTGGAACTACATTTCCCATGATGCTTATGCACTCTGCAGTGCATTGGAGCATCATGGGAAATGTAGTTCCAAAGCATCTGGGGTGCCAAGGTTTGCAAATCACTACACTGAGGAGCTTTTCAGGTGCTTTGGCGCTAAAAAAAAAAAGCGCCTGAAAAGCTCACAAAAACCTATTTCCATTAAAATCAATGAATGCTTTCACACTGGGGCAGTGCGTTGTCGGGGAGGGGGAAAAAATTCCTGCAAGCAGCATCTTTGGAGCGCTAAAAAAAGCGACCCTCTCCAGTGAAATGAATGGGAAGCCCCTGAAAAGGGCCTCAAAGTGGTTCTTGAAGCAGTTTTTGAGTCACGTAACCCTCAAAAAATTGCACCGATAACGCCTCAAAAGCGATTGAAAAGCGCTCTGTGTTTTCATACCTCCCAACTTTTTGAGATGGGAATGAGGGACACCTATAAGCAAAAGTATGCAGGCATAGGGCACACCCCGTGCCACGCCCCCTTAAAGGAGAATTGTACAAAAAAAAACCCCACAAGTGCTTTTTTACCACTACTATTCCTTTATATTGGGTTTTGGAATTTACAAATGCAGCAATTTAGAAATCAGATGAAAGGTTTAGTGCTGGAAAACACTTTTTGATAGATAAAAAGTGCATTTTAAAAACATCTATATAGATCAGACCAAAGTGAGGGACAAATGAGGAGGAATGAGGGACAGAGGGACATTTCTCCAAATCAGGGACAGTCCCTCGAAATCAGGGACAATTGGGAGCTATGTGTTTTAAGGGCAGTTTTCAAGCGCCTCAGTGTGAAGGGGCTCTAAGGCCTCATGCGCACAGGACGTTTATTTAACTCTAGAAGCCAGCAGTGTTAATGTTGGCAGCAAATTTCGATTTAGTTTTAGTCTTAGGACTAAAATGGCATTTTAGTTTTAGTCCCATATTAGTATTCTGCAATTGTTTTAGTCGTATTTAGTCGACTAAATCTCCAGTACATTTTAGTCGACTAAAACTCATTTTAGTCGTCTAAAAATCCAATGGGTGTAATTAAATTGTAATGCATTAGTTAACATTTCTCTACAATTTCCAAACTCATTATATACTGCTGGAGTGAAAAATCTAATATGTTATTTATTATGGTATTGAGGTATGAACGTGCACTACAGACCAGTGTTAATTTTGAAGTCAAATTTCAATTTAGTTTTAGTCTTAGTCTTTTGACTAAAATGGCATTTTAGTTTTAGTCCCATTTTAGTCTTTTGGACTAAAATGCCATTTTATTTTTACTCATATCTTAGTCATCTCAGTTGTTTTAGTATTAGTTGTATTTTAGTCGACTAAAATGTTTTAGTCGACGAAATTAACACTGGAAGCCAGCAGCGTTTTTGCAGAAAAAAAGCCTGAAGCCACACTGAATGTTATAAATACTTCAGTAGCGTTAGCTGTAGCTGTGGAATGAGTTCTGCAGCGTTTTTGCAGTAACGTTTTTTGGCCTTTTTTAAAGCAAAACTATACTCCCACAAAAGCTTATGGCTCAAAAATGCTGATAAATGCAGAATGGCCGCGTTTTTCAGCGTTTTTATTAGAGTTAGAGCGTTTTCTACAGCTGGAGAACCCCACTTAAAGAGGAAGTAAACCCTGATGGGTTTACTTCCTCTTTGTTTCCCTGCAAAGGTAAAGCATAATGGGCTACTATGCATCGCATAGTAGCCCATTATGTGTCACTTACCTGACACAGGAGCCTGCAATGTCACTGCTGTCCCCTCTGCTACGGAGCGTCCATCTTCTTTCCGGGTATGGTGGCTCCGGCTCTGTGATTGCCCGGAGCCGCGATGACATCACTCCCACGCATGCGCATGGGAGACGCCACTAACGGCATATCGCCGTTAGCAGCGGCATGCCTGTCTTTTTGCAGATATTTCTTGCACCTACAGGTAAGCCTTAATCTAGGCTTACCTGTAGGTCAAAGTGGTCTGTAAGGGTTTACAACCACTTTAAGGCCTCATGCACACTGGCCAGTAGTGTTAGCTGTAGAAAGCTATAGCTGTAAAATGCGTTTTGAAGCGTTTTTGCAGTAGCGTTTTTATTTTTAGCTTTTGCGGTTTTTAGCTTTTTTTTTTTTTTTTTTTTTTTTTTTTTTTTTTTTTTTTAGCAAAACTATACTCCCACAAAAGCTTATGGCTCAAAAACGCTGATAAACGTGAATAACCGCGGTTTTCAGGATTTTTAAGCTTTTATCAGTTTTCACACCTGAAAAACTTCTCAACGTCAATTTTGAAAAAAACGCAATATTTTTTACTATAATAAATATCCCCCAAAAATATATAAAAAAAACATTTTTTTTCCTCAATTTAGGCCGATTCTTCTACCCATTTTTGGTAAAAAAAAATCGCAATAAGCATAGATTGATTGGTTTGCGCAAAAGTTATAGCGTCTACAAAATAGGGGATAGTTTTATGGCTTTTTTATTATTCTTTTTTTACTAGTAATGGCGGCGATCTGCGATCTTTATCGGGACTGCGACATTATGACGGATACGTCGGACAACTTTGACACATTTTTGGGACCATTGGCATCTTTACAGCGATCGATGCTATAAAATTGCATTGATTACTGTGAAAATGTCACTGGCAGTGAAGGGGTTAAGTGTGTCCTAGTGTGTGTTCTAACTGAAGGGGTGGAGGGGACTGTGCAGGGGATATGACAGATCGTTTGTTCATACTCTGTATGAACAGACGATCTGTCTGTTCTCCCCTCAGAGAAATCGGAAACTGTGTTTACGTACACAGATCCCTGTGTTTACACACACAGGCCACTAGAGGGCGCATTCGCGCCCCCTAGTGGTCGTCTATGATACCAAGGTACCATGCCGGCGATTCGCACAGCCGAGCCATGTTGCCACAGTATAACTACGGCGGCTGGTCGGCATGCGGTTAAAGTGTTTGTTAACCTAAAAAAAAAAATAAAAAAACAGATCCTGTTCCCTTGTTATGTTATACAGCACAGTGCTTCTGCTGTGTAATTTGGACCACTTCTATCACCTAAAAAACCTGGCTGATCCTGCCTGGCTATACCATCCCCCCTGTAAACTGACCACGGTTTATCATGGCTGCTAAACCCTGACACCATGGCTAGTTTACGTGCCTTCATCATCCACAGCTCTGCTCTGTCCTCCCCCCCCCCCCCCCCCCCGTCTGTCTGCTCATGTCAGTGCCCACCCCCTCCCCTCTTGCTGCTCTCATGACTACTATAAAATCCCCCCATCCCCTCTGTAACATAACAACATGTGTCCCTGTGCCTGTGTTATATAAAAAATATGCCGATCTGTACCTATATCAGAGCGGCTCCCGGCACTCACGTGACTCCTCGGCTCTCTCTCTTCTCTCTTCCCCTCCTCCCCGGCTGACATCATCGGGAGTGGTCTGCCCCGCCCGCTGGAGCTGTCACCAGGGCAGAGGAGAGAGCCGAGGAGTCATGTGAGCACCCGGAGACGCTCTGATATAAGGTATAATTGCATTTTTTTTATATAACACAGGCACAGGGGCACAAAACGTTATGTTACAGAGGGGATGGGAGGTTTTTTTTTATAGTAGTGGCTTAACAACCACTTCAACCCCTTGACATCGACGTAATGCAAATATGCGGCCTTCGGCTTCAAGGGGTTGTACCAGGGTGATATCTGCAGCTGCACACATCACCCCGGTACCGTTTTTTTATAGCGGACAGTCGGCTTTCTTGTAAAAACAACCAGTGTGGCTAATCACGTGCCTGGCTGTTATTACAAGCAGTGGGAGGGGATGTCCCACTACCTTCCGCAGCTCGCCCCGGGCTCTTCCGTCCCCTCCCGTCCCATGGGGAGGCCTGAGCGACCGGCTGGCCTGGAGACCTGAACAAAGCTAGAATCGGCTTTGATCGGGTTTTGGATCTAGTAACCTGGAAGCGATGTTATGGCATCACTTCTGGTTTACTGAAGACTTAAAAGAGAAGTAAAGGAATTTTCTTAAGTCGTCTTCCAGGACGGCACCCTGAGAGATGACTGGTCCACCTGACAGGAAACACAATCAATCAAAGCGGTTAAAGCCCCCGCCTCTTCCCGTGTTCCTCAGTTTTGATTGGGTTTCCCCACAGCAAAACCGTTTGTTATTTTATCTATAGACCCGAGCCTGGAGCTGGTGGTCTCCCCCCTGGGAGTTGGACCAAATGCCTGGGTGGCCTCTGGGTCCAGCCGGATATTTTTATCCTTCCTAGGTGGGGTTCCCCTGTATTTTCCTCGGGGGCAACGCAAGCTGAAATAAACCCCCCTGAGAGCTGAAGGCCCCTGGGTACAGTGGTGTACCCAGAACTTCAGGGGCCTGTCTTCCTGCCTCCTCTCCTTACCTGCACGGTGGGCGTGCAGAAAAGGGAAAAGGAGCCTGGTTCTCCTCCCTTTTGGGCGGTGAGTTTGCCTTAACTTTTCCCCTAATGCAGAGGTGCTGGTCAGGGTGGGCAGGCAGGGGGGTGAGGAGGGTGGCTGGCTTCATGCTCCACGGCGTCGGCACCCCCCGCCCGCGCCGTTCTTATTCCCCTAGCTATGCAGAGTGTCAGCAGAGGGGGGAAGGTGCCTGCACTTCTCAGTGTTCTGTGGGCACTCGGCGCCATTTTGTTGAGGGTAGGGGAGGAGTGGTGTGGTGTTACATCACTTCCTCCACTACACAGGAAGTGAGCTCAGCGCGGCTCGTGTCACTTCCGGTCTACGGCAAGATGGCGACAGCATCAGCGTGGTGGAAGGGGGAAAAGGCACAGCTGCTCATCATAACAAGGAGATATACATCCAGCTGGAGCAGACGCCCATTTCTTCTACAGACCAGGCTATTTGTGCAGCATGGAACATGAGGAGCGACCTACAGGGTCCACGGCTTTAGAG
The DNA here is from genome assembly GCF_042186555.1 of Aquarana catesbeiana. NCBI lineage: Eukaryota > Metazoa > Chordata > Amphibia > Anura > Ranidae > Aquarana > Aquarana catesbeiana. The sequence continues at coordinate 40,985,676 of NC_133331.1, forward strand.
GACACCACGGAGGGTGAATCTGACCTGGCGCCAGAGGTTTAGATGGGGGAGGGTACCCCAGTTCTTCTTCTCTGAGTATTACAGTGCTATATTTATGCCTGTGTATTTTGTTTCAGGGGATGATGCCATTGCCCATGAGGTTGCCAGCCGTCCTGTTAAGACTACCCATTCTAAAAGATGCAGGAATTGTAACGATAGGTTACCCCCAAGTCACCCTAAACCTTTCTGTTTTAAATGTATACAGAAGCTAACAGGGATGGAGACATCCCAGATCATGAAGGATTTCCTCACGGTTCAAACTGAGATGCTCTCCACCCTAAAGGCGTTTCAAACCTCCTTTAAGGCGAGGGAGTCAGAGGCCCATACCAGTAAGGACTCCTCCTCCCATTAAGGCTCCGCTTCCTCTAGAGGATCTAAACGTGTCAGGGATATCCCAAAGTACTCTTTTTCCCAGGATTCGGAAGAGGAACAAGAATCCGAATCTCTTGAGCAGAGATCTTTGGATGAGGGGGTAGCAGACAGCCAGGAGGAGGAGGAGGGCGAGGACTCCAGGTCTAGTAGGCATATTTTTTCAGCCGACGATATGGAGGGCCTCCTGAGGGCCATTCATGCTTCCGAGGAGATTCAGGAGCCCACTGAGCAGGTCTCTGCCCAGGACAGGATTTACAGAGGCTTAATTAAGCCACAAGCTCGGGTTCTTCTGGTACATTCTGCCCTCAAAGATGTTATCTTGAGGGAGTGGAAGGAACCAGAGAAGAGGCTCCTGAAATTCAAAACATGGAAGCGTAGATGCCCCTCTTCGGAAGAAAATGAGGAGAAGTTTTTTAAGACCCCTAGATTAGACGCCTCCTTAGCTCAAGTGTCTAAACAGTCCAATCTCTCCTTTGAGGAAACGGGCAACATAAAGGATCAGATGGATCGGGAGGCAGAAACCAATTTACGCAGGGCCTGGGAAGCTAACGCTGCGGCTATGAGCCCCGCATTGGCCTCAGCTTGCATTGCAAGAAATGCGGACATGTGGGTATGTAAACTCATGGACCATGTGTCCCGAACCACGAAGTCTAAGGAGGTCTTAGATTCATTGGAAGTCATAGGTAGTGCAGTCACATACCTAGCGAATGCTGCGGTTGAGACAGTGTGTGCTACCGCTAAATCTGGTGCCTTATTGAACTCAGCCAGGCGTGCCTTCTGGGTTAAAACCTGGGATGGGGATAGTTCATCAAAAACCCGGCTTTGTGGTCTCCCCTTTGAGGGTTCACTCCTTTTTGGTACTGGGTTAGATCAAGCTTTGGCTAGATCTACAGAAAAAGGGAAAAAGTTCCCTATTAAAGAAGAGAAGGAGAGAGGAGACAGGAAGAGGTTTTTTCGTGGCCCCTAAGCAAAGTACCGCTTCTCAGATAGAAAAAGTCTCCCCTAATAGGCATTGAGGAGCTGGAAAGGACAAGCAGAAATTAGGTATTCTCTTTTCCAGCCAGAAGGTGGGTGACAAGTCCGCCAAATGACTTGCCAGTAGGGGGAAGGCTTTCCTACTTTATCCCTCAGTGGGAAAGAGTCACGCAGAGCCCCCACGTTCTCCAGATAGTAAGAGAGGGTTACAAGTTAGAATTTCTCTCCTCTCCTCCCCAAAAGTTTCTTTTGACCCACCTTCCCAAGGATCCCTGCAAGGCAGGAGGCATCCTACGGAACATAGAAGAGCTGGCCAGTCAGGAGGTCATAGTTCCGGTCCCAGAAGACCAACAAGGTCGGGGGTTTTACTCCCACATTTTTGTGGTGCCCAAGCCCTCGGGAAAATATTGTTTTATATTAAATCTAAGGAACCTCAATGTCTTCTTGCGGCACAAGAAGTTCCGCATGGAGAGTGTGTACTCAGAGGACACCTCCTCAAGGATGTGTTCATGGTAACCTTAAATTTAAAAGACGCTTACCTCCACGTCCCTATTTTTCAGGGTCATTAGATTTTTCTGAGGTTCGCAATTGCCTCCCCACAGGGAATTCAGCATTGGCAGTTTTCGGCCCTCCCCTTTGGACTAGCATCCAGTCCAAGGGTCTTCACGAAGGTCCTGGCAGAGGTAGTGGCCTTTCTATATCTCCAGGAAATAACGTTGATCCCCTATTTAGACGACATTCTGATTTACAATCCGAATCGGACCAGCTGCTTTTGAACCTAGCCAAGGTGATGGAGATCTTAGAATCTTTGGGATGGATCATCAGCAGGGAAAAATCCTCGCTGGCTCCGGCCCAAGCGAAGATGTTCTTAGGATTCCTGGTGGATTCAGCGGAACAAAGGTTAATTCTTCCTCAGAGCAAGGTGGAGGCCCTAATTTCAGCCGCCACTTCTCTGCTAGAAGCAAGGACAGCCTCGTACAGGGGTATTATGAGAGTTTTTGGCCTAATGACTGCGTCTATACCTGCAGTCCCTTGGGCACATCTACATTCCAGGACCCTCCAGCATTTCCTCTTATCCTCCTGGGACAAGAAAAGGAGCTCTCTAGACCTAAAGGTCGTCATTCCGGCTGAAGTGAAAGAATCTCTTCACTGGTGGCGTCTTCCTCGGAGGCTTCAGGGGGGGTCTCCTTTGGGGTCAGCTTTAGCCTCTCAGAATTACGACAGACGCAAGTTCCTGGGGGTGGGGGGCACACCTAGAGAATCTAAAAGCTCAGGGGTCCTGGGACTCGAGTCAGAGAGGATCCTCCTCAAACTTTCGAGAGCTTTTGGCCGTCGGAAAAGCGTTAAAAGCGTTTGAGGGGAGAATCAAGAACCAAGAAGTTCAGATCCTTTCAGACAATGCCACAGCTGTGGCTTTTCTGAATCATCAAGGGGGCACCAGATCCACGTCCCTCCTGGCTCTGTCTCTAGACATTCTGGGTTGGGCAGAGCACAGGGTTCTCTCTATTTCCGCAGTTCACATAAAGGGAGCTCTGAATATAGAGGCCGATTATCTCAGTCGCCAGCCGATTCTGCAAGGAGAATGGATGTTGAATCCAGAGGTTTTCTCCGTGGTATGCCAGCAATTCGGCTTTCCAGGGGTAGATCTCTTCGCTCGCAGGGAGAACAGAAGGGTAAAGAGGTTCTTTTCCCTCGCTCGAGAAATGGGCGCGGAGGGGATAGATGCATTGGCCCAGGTTTGGAAGTTCCGGTTGGCTTATGCTTTTCCCCCCCTGGGGCTTATCCTGAGAGTTCTGCAAAAGGTATTTCTCTCGGAGGGCAATCTAATTCTGATAGCCCCGTGGTGGCCCAAGAGAGCTTGGTTGCCAACCTTACAGCGCTGGTCCATAGCCCTGCCTCTTCATCTTCCTGTTCGGCCCGACCTTCTCCTTCAGGGTCCAGTCTGCCACCCAGACCCCAGCTTCTTCAAGCTGACGGCCTGGATCTTGAAAGGCGGAACCTGCAGGAAAAGGGCCTGTCGGGCAGAGTAGTGGATAATCTTCTGCTTAGCAGGAAGCAAGTCACAAGGCGTATTTATGCTAAGACTTGGGGAGTTTTCTCTCGCTGGTGCCAAGCGAGAGAAACTTCTCAACAAGAGATCCCCGCCATTCTGGAATTTCTTCAGGATGGAGCAGATCAGGGTTTAGCAACCAAGACGCTTAAAGTACAGGTCGTAGCCCTATCCTGTTTTTTGGAAAGACGCTTGGCATTGAACCCTCTGATCAAGAGATTCCTTTTGGTCAGAGAGAGGTTGTCCCCTGTCAAGATGTCTAGCTTTCCACCTTGGGATCTTACCTTGGTGTTGGAAAGTCTAACTAAGGCTCCCTTTGAATCTATAGACCAAATTCCCCTTAGGTTCCTCACCTTTAAGTTTACTTTTTTACTAGCAATCACATCTGCCAGGAGAGTAGGTGAGATTCAGGCCTTCTCGATTAAGGAGCCATTTTTTCGTTTATTAGAGGACAGGTTGATACTTAGGCAGGACCCCCTGTACCTCCCTAAGGTAGCATCTAAGTTCCACAGAACTCAGGAAGTAGTGCTGCCTTCCTTTTGCAACAATCCCAAAGATGAAAGGGAAGTTTCTTTTCACTGTCTGGACGTCAGACGTTGTTTATTATCCTACTTAGATAAAGTTAAGGAGTTTAGAAGGTCCAGCCATCTTTTAGTTAACTTTTTCGGCCAAAAGAAGGGCCAACAAGCAAGTAAAGAATCCATAGCTATATGGATTAAGCACACTATTTCTTTGGCCTATGAGCATTCCGGTAAGGCAGCCCCTAGGAACCTCAAGGCACATTCCACATGATCTCTGGCAACCTCTTGGGCGGAAAGGGCCGGAGCTTCGGTGCAGCAGATATGTAAATCCGCTACTTGGACAAGCCAGAACACCTTCCTGAAGCATTACAGGGTGGAGTTACTGTCTCCTCAAGATCTGGTTTTTGGCAGGAAAGTCCTGCAAGCGGTTGTCCTGCCATAAGGTAGGCCTGAGCTACTTGCTCCTCTCTCAGGGTGCCGTCCTGGAAGACGATTTGAGAAAATGACCAGTTACTTACCGGTAACTTTGTTTCTGGGAAGTCTTCCAGGACGGCAGGCCTACTTCCCACCCGTTCTGTTTAGGTATGTCTTAGGGCTGAAACAACTAATCGATTAATCGACAACTAATCGATTATGAAATTAATCGATTACTATTTTCAATTGAATAATCGGCCAGTAACATAATGGGGTTAAAAAAAGCTAAAATTAGTCCTTTATAGTACAAAAAGAGTAAATCGCTACTGTAAATATTACTTTCACAATTCTACAGTAAAAAATATGAACCCCTTACATTAGTGATTATCTGCTTTTTTTTTTTTTGTACTATAAAGGGCTAATTTTAGTTTTTTTAACCCCATTATATTACTAAACATCTTAGACCTGGTTCACATCTATGTGTTTTTTGGTGCTTTTTGCAGAAATGCACTACAGTTCATTTACATGGTTTCCTATGGGACACGTTCACATCTATGCTTTTTTCAGCCGCTGCGTATTTGGTAAGGGTCAAGGACTTTAACGCAAAACGGTGCTTTTTTGGTTTAATATACTTCAATGGAGAAGCTGCAGAAGAGCATGTAATAAGTTTTTGCAGCAATTTGTGTTTTTTTTAATCTGCTTAACGACAAATTGTCCAAAAAAAAATGCAAAAACGCAAGTTGCAGCAAAATCACGTGCGCAAAAATCACAACGCACAGCAAAAAGCACTGCAGAAACAGATCAAAAGCAAACTGCATAGGTGTGTACTGAGCCTTATTCTGGCCACACGGATCAATTTTCAGACGAGAATATTCAGACAAAAAATCTTTGTACATTCGCTGAATGAAAGAATGTTGTTTGAAAATTATCACTTGTTTTTAACATTCTGTTTTTAAAATGAATGTAAATTTCTGAATGAAAACCACGTACACTGTCTGAAAATTCCTTTGGCCAAGAAGTTTTTTATTATTTCCAAATTTTCTCGTCACTGTGGTTGAAAATGAACGTCGATTTTTCCCCACTAACGATTAGAAAATCGAACGAACGTTCTTAAAATTAAAATTTTTTTTTTTTTTTGAAGGAAGACATTCGTTTTTTTTAAATAAAAAAAATGTGATCTCTGAGTCTGATGATATTTACCAGATTCACCCTTTAATAGTATATACAGTATATCTCTCCTCTAATAGTATATACAGTATATCTCTCCTCTAATAGTATATACAGTATCTCTCTCCTCTAATAGTATATACAGTATATCTCTCCTCTAATAGTATATACAGTATATCTCTTCTGTCAGTTATTCTCAGAGTGGATTAGATATTTTGCTCCCTAACCATATAGTTGGTTATTTATATTTACCACTGCATATAAATATTTAAGAATAAATTGCCTTTTTTTAAAACTTTACATATTAACTAAATTATACACCACTCTTTTTTTTTAAGGTTATTAATCGATTAATCGAAACAATAATCGGCCAACTAATCAATTATGATAATAATCGTTAGTTGCAGCCCTAGTATGTCTAATATATAGAGTGTGGTGGTATTAGTCTTTTTTTTTCACTCTCGTGCACTGGTGTGGGTCAATACTTTGTCACAACTGAGGGGCATGGGGAGAGGTGGGGGCTTTAACCTCTTTGATTGATTGTGTTTCCTGTCAGGTAGACCAGTCATCTCTCAGGGTGCCGTCCTGGAAGACTTCCCAGAAACATAGTTACCGGTAAGTAACTGGTCATTTTTTTCTCTCTATTCATACTTACCTAGGTGGATGCAGCATCTGTCCCCCGGCGCCTCTACATTGAGAACTGAGCGATTGAACACTGCAGATCCCTCCGTTTTCAGAGCCCTGTGAGCAGAGAGCTGTAGACTGTCAGTCACAGCTCTCTGCTCTTCCCCCTCCTCACTCACTGTAGTGCTGAGCTGTGGAGTGGGTGGAGCGACCGCCTCGCTGAGAGGCTGAGCGGGGTGTCAGTCCAGGCACCTGGTGGATCCAGACTTTATTGTCACGATGACGCAGTGCCTGGACTGATATCGGTGGCGTTACAGGAGAACAGGTCACTGGAGTGCAATTTGTTCCGAGCTTTGGCTATACTTTTCCTTTAAAGGCACCAGATTTAAAAAAAATAACTATTCAAAACAGCCAAACTTGGCATTTTGAATGCTTTTAAGTGCAAAGGAAGGATTTGGGGTCTTCTAGAACCCAGATCCCTCCATAAAGAGTACCTGTCACTGACTATTACTGTCACAAGGGATGTTTACATAAAAGTGATAAAAAATGTAAAGGGACAGTGTCAAAATGAAAAAAATTAAAATAAATAAGAAAAAAAAAATTGAAAGCACCCATCCCTCCGCACTCACGCACAGAAGCGAATGCATAAGTAAGTCGCGCCCACAAATGTAAACAGTGTTCAAACCACACATGTGAGGTATCACCGCGATCATTAGATCGAAAGCAATAATTCTAGTGCAAGACTTCCTCTGTAACTCTAAACAGGTAACCTGTAGAAATTTTTAAAGCATCGCCTATGGAGATTTTTAAATACTGTAGTTTGTTGCCATTCCGCGAGTGTGCGCAATTTTAAAGCATGACATGTTGGGTATCTATTTACTCGACGTAATATCATCTTTACATTATACAAAAAAAAAAAAAAAACTGGGCTGACTTTAGTGTTTTTTTTTTTTTTTTTTTTTTATTTAATTCATGAAAGTGTATATTTTCCAAAAAAGATATGCATTTGAAAGACGACTGCGCAAATACAGTGTGACATAAAATATTGCAACGACTGCCATTCTATGTGGTATAATATATATAAAAAAATGTAGGCATCCTCTGCAACAGGAATTCTATGCAATTGGAGATACTCCCTAAGGGTAATGACTTCTAAAGAGATGTAGACCCTGCAGCTTTCCTCATTAGAATGCTGAAGGTGTACCGGAGTATTATACTGAACACAGACACTCCCATTTAGAAGTCAGTATTCCAATGACTTAGTGGAGCATACAGCTTTTTCTTACTAACAGAAACAGGTAGGACTCTGCTACAAAGTTTGTTAAAATGCTTGCAATGTACATTGTTCACCCAGCAGGATTGTTTTCTTCTCAGCAAAAGTGGAGTGAGTTACTGTTTAACTTCAAATTGGCTTTAGCCCTGGTTCACATTGGTGCTTTTTGGCATGCGATTTGACATGTCAAATCGGCGGCAATTGCTGGCAATGGGACTGTCCTAATCAGTGAGACTCCGCACCAATTTCCACAAGTAGTTTCTGTATTACTTTTGGTGATTTTGGGGTGCGATTTCCATTAACATCTGTGCAGAATCCCGCAGACAGATGTCTCTGAAATCGTCCCCGAAATTGGGACTGACATACGAGAATGAAATCATGCGAGTTCACCTGAACTCGCACAACTTCATTCCCGCACTCAGTGTGAACCCGGGCTTAGGGCTTGTTAGGCAGGTGTCTTCACTTGAAAAATGTTGATCTCCACAAGGGCACACAGGAAACAATGTTTTTTTTTTATGTGCTCTGTTCACATTAGAACACAGGCGGCAGCTGCGGAGATTTTCTGTACGGAAAACTGCTTTATGTTTGCAGTTTTCCACACCACTCCACACTTCGCACCTTGTGTTTCTATGCATTGCGGCTGAGCTGCGGTGCATAGAAGTGAATGAAAAATCACTTTGAAATTTAGTGGGCGGCACAGTATGCAGTGGTAGCACTCTCACCTAGCAGTAAGAAGGGTCGCTGGTTCGAATCCCAACCACGACACTTCCTGCCTGGAGTTTGCATGTTCTCCCTGTGCCTGCGTGGGTTTCCTCCGGGTACTCTGGTTTCCTCCCACACTCCAAAGACATGCTGGTAGGTTAATTGGATCCTTTCTAAATTGTCCCTAGTATGTATGAATGTGAGTTAGGGACCTTAGATTGTAAGCTCCTTGAGGGTAGGGACTGATGTGAATGTACAATGTATATGTAAAGCGCTGCGTAAATTGACGGCGCTATATAAGTACCTGAAATAAATAAATAAATAAATAAATTTCAATAGCGTTAAAAAAAGGAGGAAAAAAGCAAGACACCATTCCTCAAAGGCCGCCCAGCACAGTACATTAAAGCGATATTAAAGCCTTGGTTTTCAAAAAAAAAAAAATGTTATACTTACATGCTCTGTGCAGTGGTTTTGCACAGAGAAGCCCTGATCCTCCTCTTCTCGGGTCCTACGCCAGCGCTCCTTGCTCCTCCCTCCTTCCGGGTGCCCCCAGAGCAAGCAGTTTGTTCTGGGGGCACCCAAGCAGGCATACTCCCCAGTGTATGTATGTCCATTTACACACGAAGCCGTGGCTCGGCCCCTCCCCCTTTGTCTCCTGATTGGCTCACTGGCTGTGATTGACAGCAGTGGGAGCTGATGGCTCCCACTGCTGCCAAAAGCCAATCAGGAGTGTGAGTACCCTTGTCTCTCGTGGACATTGCTGGATCCAGAGGGAGCTAAGGTAAGTATTGGAGGGGCTTCTGCAGACAGAAGGTTTTTTTTACCTTCATGGGATGCATGAAGGTAAAAAACCTTGTGCCTTTACAACCACTTTAAGTACATTTTCCCGTGTAATACCACTTGAGTACCAGCCTGTATTACCAATTCATTACCAGACCATTTTTCAGGTTTCAGTGCTGTGATAGTTTGACTGACAATTACTCTGTCATGCACCACCCAGCGGTTTTCTTCACTATTAAAAGCAGAAAAAAGACCAAAATGTTTGAAAAAATAAAACAAACAGTTTTCTTTACTTTCTATTAAAGTAAAAAATGCCTGATTTGTTGTAGCCGTATTAGTGCAATTGTGACAGAGTACTGCTTGGACCTTGAAGAAGGGGACATACCCCGAAAGCTTGTCCTGAAAAATTGTATGTTAGTGCAAATAAAAAAAGTATCACGGACAGTACTCAATTTTCCCAGTAAAAAATGCCAGAATACCCAAATCTAATTTTGACCCAACTCCCCCATCCACACACTTGATTTGGACAGGGGAATCACTCCTGCTGAGTTATTGTATTCTGACAGCAGGGAGCCTTCTCTGCCATCAGAATACCCTGATCACTGCCACCGGCTATAGCTGGCAGCACTAATCATTCAGGAAAACCCTGACAGGCTGGTTGTTCAAAAGTTGGTTGGTAGATTAAATTCTATACAACCCGCCTTTCCATACATGGGTTGAAATTCAGACAGTTTAGCAGAATTTCAATCCATGTATGGTTGGCTTTAAACATGGAGCTTGAGAATGGTTCACTAGATACAGTAAATGTATTATACATTTAGCATGGCCCCCTAGAGGACTGCTGAGAATTACCTGCTCATCTGCACAGGCATGACCAAGTGAACCTTCCAACCCACCTGACACTCTGGGTTCAGACATCCTTGTAGCACTGTGTGGTAATAATCAAACAACTCAGTATGAATAGGTTCTGAAATATTTTACTTGAACCAATAAGAGAAGTTATTTTAGAGAGGGAGGTGATAATCTGCTGAGTCAAGACAACAGGGCCAACTCAGCAAACCAGCCCCTTCCAAAGGCACAAAACAATGTTCAGCAACAACCCTATTATATGCATATAAATATATATACACACACACTCTCCTTAAAGGATGTTTCAGTTAACTACGTATGCTGCCACACAGAGAAAGATGTAATCTGGCCAATCTACACTATACCAAAGGATAAAAGCAGGTCTATCAAGAGTAGTATAGGGGCCCTCTAAGTAATGACAAAGAAAGTTCCACGTTGCAGATCTGATGTTCTTCGCTAGCTAGTTGGAGCTCATTAACTGTAATCCGTTAGGGGTTTGATGAAGCAGTAAGTTCCTAGTAAGGAAGATCTAAGGGTGTCTGAGCACAGTGTTCACGCTATGCAATAAAGTGTTCTTGGGGGTAAAGGTGTCTGTACACAGTGTCTCTGTAATAATGGCAATGGATAGGTAAAAGTTTAGGTTTTTGCCCTTTCACCACCGGCTAGATCGCTCCAATGTCTTCAGGACTGGAACTCGTGTAGCGACGCTTGTGCGGCGGATCCGCTGTCTTGATCTTCTGAGATGAAGCTTGTCATATGCACCCACACCGACAGGCAGGTTATTCCAGTAGTGTGATGACAGGGTGTCCAACAGCGGATGATAGAGCTAGGCCCCTTAGGCCTCAGGTTGGCAGTAGACCCCGCATGGTAGGCCGCGACCTCTCTCCCTGTGGCACGGAGAAGTCCGTCTTGAGTCAGACCCAAGAGGAAAAGACTTCCGCGCGGGCTTTCAGCTCTTTTTATAGCCACTTCCAGCAATCTTCAGGTTACAGCAAGAATCCCTTGGATGTGTAGTCTTAGGGTACATTATTGCACAATCCACTCTGTGGGGCACACAGATATGAGGTCACTGATTCTCCAAGGGACAAGCGATGTCTAGAAACACCCAAAGGTATGGTGCTTTATGCTGGTAGTCCGCATCGCTACATACACAAGAGAGTGAGATGGTTAATGTACTGGTCACATACTGTGGCAGGATGGAGATGAAGGGGTCACACAGGATAAAGGGGGTGAAAGGTTAAAAGGTTACATGGAGATAGTATGCCTAGGAGGGGAGGGGAGCATGAAAGGGTTAAAACACACCCTGTGTGACTGAAACAGATTAAACTAATGTGGAGCTGTCGATCCATTCATTCTGTCCTCATTCACATGCACTTGAACTCTCTTCTTCTCCTGTTGTAAGGGGAAGGGGAGGGATCAACACTGTAAACAGTTCCATGTGATTGCTGTGATGAATTATCACAGAAACAACATGAAACCCCGCCCCTTTGATTAGCCAACTGGTGGCTAGTTATCTTAAACAGCAGTGGGTAAGTATAGGGCTGCCAATCCACCGTTTAAATTTGGAGTCAGGTAATGTGGTTTAGCAATCACTTACATTTGTGGAAGACCAGAATATTTTTTTTTTTTATGTCAACATTACAAGAATAATCAGAGGGTGATCAAATTTAGGTGTAAATCCTTCCAGTTAAACCACTTCAGCTCTCAAAACTGTACATTCCTCCACGGACCAGAGCAATTTTTACATTTCAGCTATGGACATTGCTATTGCAATAACCTTGTCATTACTTAAGGATTACAAAGTAATACATTTTTTATTGTTTTTTTAAGGACAAACAAGCCTTATTCTGTTCATGATATTTATTACTGGAAGCTTTTGCACAGTGGCTAAGTCTTAAGCTGAATCACTGCACAGACCTGGAGATGGAAATAAACAAAGTACACCAAAATCCAAGTAAGGATACACATAACTTTATAAATGGTTATTTAACAGGTTTGACAGGTTATTTGACAGGTTTATTATGTTCCGGGAAGATAGCTTCCAGGAGCTCTAACGCTACATGCTATGGTCTCAGCTCCTTCAAGTGTAGAATCGATGTAGCTGCTATGCCCACCCAAACGCTTTTCCTGCCCATTTACAGAAGCCTTTGTACTATGTGAACTCATTCATAAAATACAAAGGTTTCTGTAAACGTACAGCAGAGTGGAGGGGCAGGCATAGCTGTTATGTTTGCTTCTCTCTTACAGCCCTGGGGTCTCCTCCAGGAGCTCAATAAACTTGTCAAGTATAAATAATGGCATGCACACATGTTGGACTTAACTCATAGTAAACCTTCACTTTTTAGAAAGTTGCTGAATTGGGGAGTGGGGGTTAAGGAAAGACCTGGTGACCTACCATGTAAAAAACAATTTAGAATATTATATGGGTAAGGCTTTCAAGAGTATCAGCTATGATGCGCAGTCTGGCCAATAGAATCGCTGAAAGTTGGCATATGACTGAAAGGATATATTAATATATAAATATGTATATATATAGATATATATATACACAATATCTCACAAAAGTGAGTACACCCCACTGAAGAAATAATGACACTTTGCTACAATGTAAAGTAGTGGGTGTACAGCTTGTATAACAGTGTAAATTTGCTGTCCCCTCAAAATAACTCAACACACAGCCATTAATGTCTAAACCACTATCAACAAAAGTGGGTACACCCCTAAGTGAAAATGTCCAAATTGGGCCCAATTAGCCATTTTCCCTCCCTGGTGTCATGTGACTCGTTAGTGTTACAAGGTCTCAGGTGTGAATGGGGAGCAGGTGTGTTAAATTTGGTGTTTTCGCTCTCACTTTCTCATACTGGTCACTGGCAGTTCAACATGGCACCTCATGGCAAAGAACTCTCTGAGGAACTGAAAAAAAGAATTGTTGCTCTACATAAAGATGGCCTAGACTATAAGAAGATTGCCATGACCCTGAAACTGAGCTGCAGCATAGTGGCCAAGACCATACAGTGGTTTAACAGGACAGGTTCCACTCAGAACAGGCCTCGCTATGGTCGATCAAAGAAGTTGAGTGACTGTGCTCAGCGTTATATCCAAGGGCTGTCTTTGGGAAATAGACGTATGAGTGCTGCCAGCATAGCTGCAGAGGTTGAAGGGGTGGGGGGTCAGCCTGTCAGTGCTCAGACCATACGCCGAACACTGCATCAAATTGGTCTGCATGGCTATCGTCCCAGAAGGAAGCCTCTTCTAAAGATGATGCACAAGAAATCCCGCAAACAGTTTGCTGAAGACAAGCAGACTAAGGATATGGATTACTGGAACCATGTCCTGTGGTCTGATGAGACCAAGATACATATGTTTGCTTCAGATGGTGTCAAGCATGTGTGGCAGCAACCAGGGGAGGAGTACAAAGACAAGTGTGTCTTGCCTATAGTCAAGCATGGCGGTGGGAGTGTCATGGTCTGGGGCTGCATGAATGCTGCTGGCACTGGCGAGCTACAGTTCATTGAAGGAACCATAAATGCCAACATGCACTGTGACATACTGAAGCAGAGCATGATCCCCTCCCTTCGGAGACTGGGCCGCAGGGCAGTATTCCAACATGATAACCACCCCAAACAAACCTCCAAGACGACCACTGCCTTGCTAAAGAAGCTGAGGGTAAAGGTGATGAACTGGCCAAGCATGTCTCCAGACCTAAACCTTATAGAGCATATGTGGGGCATCCTCAAACGGAAGGTGGAGGAGCGCAAGTTCTCTAACATCCACCAGCTTTGTGATGTCGTCATGGAGGAGTGGAAGAGGACTCCAGTGGCAACCTGTGAAGCTCTGGTGAACTCCATGACCAAGAGGGTTAAGGCAGTGCTGGAAAATAATGGTGGCCACACAAAAAATTGACACTTTGGGCCCAATTTGGACATTTTCACTTAGGAAAGTACTCACTTTTGTTGCCAGCGGTTTAGACGTTAATGGCTGTGTGTTGAGTTATTTTGAGGGGACAGCAAATTTACACTGTTATACAAGCTGTACACACTACTTTACTGGGGCCCCTACTTAGCCGGAGGGGCAGGAACTGGTGCCCCCATAAAGCCGCTAGTGACTGGCCAGACCGGCTGCACTTAATGCGACTGGTGGAGGCAGAGCCTAATGCTCTGCCTACCCTCTTCTGCAGCATCTTTACATATAGCAACTTCCTCTCGGCCTGGGCTCTGTGTCAGTAGGAGAGAGGAGGACGAGGTGAACCCCCAGGCCAGCCAGGCACGATTAAAATGCAATTGGAAACCCTTATTGGGGCAATATCTAATCGGAAAATATAGTTCTTCCCTATCAGTATTATTACATCAGAAAGATGGGGAGCGTTGTTGTTTTCAGGATCACATTCTTCTGACTTTAAAATGAAACATTTGTCCATATTATTGGCAGCAGAGCCATAACAGTCCCACAGTTTCCTACTGAAAATGTTCAATGTTTGAAATCCACCTGACAGTAATATCACATGCCTTTTCCTCCTGTATGTAACAGAAACCACTTTCTATTATAGTCTTACCACCTATATATTTTTCTCTGATTTAAAGACATCCAGTACATTTTCAGAAATGTAATTGCACATAAACTGAGTTTTCTTCTATATACACAAGGTACTATTACTTTTGTAAGTCATGTGCCAATCAAATATAAAATGCTCAATTAGAGACCCGATCAACCAGCCGGCGTGGCTTTGCTCGGCTATTTGTTACAGTAAACCGGAAGTGATGACATGACATCACTTCCAGTTTACTCAAGAACCACCAGCACCAGTTTTTAAAAATCTAAATCGAAAGCATTTGAAAACACAGATCTTGGTGTTTGATTGCTTTTAAGACCCCTTTCACACTGAGGAGCTTTTCAGGCGCTTTTGCACTATAAAAAAAACGTGGTGAAAAAAGACTTATAGACCCCAGATCTCGCCATAAGGAGTACCCGTCACATCCCTATTGCTGTCACAAAGGATGTTTAAATTCCTTGTGACAGCCATAAAAGTGATTAAAAAAAATTAAAGCAAGTGTAAAAATAAAATAAACAAATAATGAAAAAAAAAATGTTTTAGTGCCCCCTTCCTCCCATGCTTGCACGCAAAGGCGAACGCGCGCGTTTGTCCCACACGCATGCAAACAATGATCCTCCCACACATGTGAGGTATCACCGCGAACGTCAGATCATGGGCAATAATTCTAGCACCAGACCTCCTCTGTAAATCTAAAGTGGTAACCTGTAAACCTTCGCCTATGGATAGTAACATTTACATTGTTTTTTTGCCTTTGCACGGGTGTGCGCGGCTGGGGTGGGACAAATTTAGATGGAGGGGGGTGCCCATTTTTAGTCTTGCCTAGGGCAGCACAAAACCAAAATACACCACTGACTAAATCACATACCCTCCAAGCAGATTCTTCACAAGATTGTATGTAGAACTCATGTAGGCTGGTGACATTGGTAGGTTAGCTAAATACCCAAATTTGAATGTAAATGGAGCTGGACATTCTGGCTACTGTCCCAGACTGCAGTAAAGAACTGGTGTGGAATCAAAGCCTCTTTGCACAAAAAAAGTTACATTTAATTTCAGGGCTTTTAAGGCTCCATTCACACTTGTGCGACTTGTCGTGTGACTTTGGGTTCCCATGACAAGTCGCAGCACATTGGTTTAATTACACGTTGGTTTAATTGGTTTAATTGGTATTAATGTCACGCTCCAAAGTTGCACTGGAAATCATGCGACATTAGAGTTTTGTAAGTGTGAATGGAGCCTAAAGGGAAATCCCAGTATGTACCACATTTTGTAGGCAAGGTTAAACTGCCAGAATTACCACAACTTTAATAATAGTACAGCTAGATGTATTTCCACATATAGTACCCATGTGAACATAGCTTCAAGGTCACTCCCATATGGGTGTAAACTCTAGCCACTTTTTTTTTTTTTTTTTTAATGTGGCAGGGTTACAACATCTGTCAGCTTTTTTGTTTCCTATTGTGGCGTTTTTTCCTCTCTCCCGTCTGTTTCATGGGTGTCAGACAAATTAGGAAGAGGATATTTCTCCAATTCCTGTCTATTTGACAGGTGTCATAAAGGAAGGAATTAAGAGAAAACCCACCAAATTGTGACACAGATAACAATAAAAACACATTATGTAGGGTCAAAGAGAAGTTTGGGTTTCCCCCAAAAAATCTGATGCTGCAACTGTCCCCTGCCGCCTCTACACTGAGAACTGAGCGATCAATCACAACTGATTGCCCAGTTCTCTCCTCTACTCTGAGAAGAGAGTGGTGACTGTCAGTCACTGGTTTCCTGCTCTGCCCCTCCAGCACTCAATGGAGCACCGGGCTGGGCTGGGGAGGGGAGGGAAGGGAGTGGCTGGCTCAGTCTGCCAGCGGCTCGCTGAAAGGCTGAGCCAGCTGCTGGTCCAGGCTTCTGGGTGGATCCCACACAAATTGCACTCCTATGATCCATAGAAGTAGAGCCAAAAATGCTTTGACCATACTTCTCCTTTAGGAAGGTTTTAGAACCTCCCTCAGGAATGTATTGCTGTCTGTGTCTTCACCAGAGAGATGATTCAGGAGGTGTAGTCTACTCCAAACCGCACAAGGGCAAATGTAGGTGAATGCTGCAGTAAACAAATGGTGCATGGCAACACCATCAGGAATCTTCAGAGCAGGAAATCAGAAGCACCATTAAGAGCCATTTATTAGTCACAGGTAACTTCAAGCAACGTTTTGAAACCTACAACAGCTCCTTTATCAGGCACCTCACTGTCGCTTCCTGATGAAGGAGCTGGTGTAGGCTCCAAAATGTTGCTTGTGTGCCTGTGATTAATAAATAAAAAACCTATAAACCATGCGCTTACTCCAAAGGAATCATAAATGTAAGCAGCTAACACAACAAATAGAAAATTTGCAATAAATCATATAAAATCAGGTGTAGCGCTAAAAGATGAGAAGGAAAATATTGCTATACCACATAAAATAGCCAGATAAATTGTGAAAAAATGGTGTTTTGTATGTTTTGTGAAAGTTCATACATAAGTCACTCATGTTATAAAGCCTTAGGATCACCAAACGTGATGACAGGATGCAATAATGGCAATAAAGTCCAAAACTGAATATGCAGGTGCAATGAACATAAATGTTGCAATGGTGATGAATTCCAAAACATATACTCGTGAAAATTTCTGAATATAATCCAACATGTGCTGACAGACACTTGTGCGAAACCACCACCCGAGATGACTGGAGGCTTACCAGAAAGTTGGGACCCACATAGCGTACGCTATATGGGTCAAACAGGCTTAGGTTGCTCACTGGCAATGGAGGTAGGATACCAAGGGCTGGTGAATGGTGAAGTTGTAACGTTGCTATCCCAAAGCAGTCTTCTCCATATGGAAGCTCGGACACCAACGAACATTACCCACATGTAATGAAGAAGGGGCTAATCCTTATTAATCCAAGCTTCTTGGGAAAATTCAGCTAATTCATAGTCTTGTAACATCCTCTCTTTCACTCTGCCATTCACCAGCCCTTGGTATCCTACCTCCATTGCCAGTGAGCAACCTAAGCCTGTTTGACCCATATAGCGTACGCTATGTGGGTCCCAACTTTCTGGTAAGCCTCCAGTCATCTCGGGTGGTGGTTTCGCACAAGTGTCTGTCAGCACATGTTGGATTATATTCAGAAATTTTCACGAGTATATGTTTTGGAATTCATCACCATTGCAACATTTATGTTCATTGCACCTGCATATTCAGTTTTGGACTTTATTGCCATTATTGCATCCTGTCATCACGTTTGGTGACCCTAAGGCTTTATAACATGAGTGACTTTTATGTATGAACTTTCACAAAACATACAAAACACCATTTTTTCACAATTTATCTGGCTATTTTATGTGGTATAGCAATATTTTCCTTCTCATCTTTTAGCGCTACACCTGGTTTTATATGCCTGTGATTAATAAATGGCTCTTGATGGAGATTGTAATGTGCTGGACATATCATGCTTCTGAAGATTTCCATTTGATTCTTGACCTGATATGGGCACATGAACACAGAGCAAGTTCCTGCGTAAAATTTTGCACACTGTATGCATGTAACGTTTGTGGTAACATACAGAGCAGCATATCAACAATGTACAATCAGAAGCGACTGGCCGCTGTTTACACACTATTGTTGTGTACATGTTGTCCCTGAATGAGTCATTCATCCGGTAATGGCGCATGCACAAATTACCGTAACAGTCATTCTTGAATGACTAAAGGCTGATCTTTCTGTGCTTGCACTGTCGCTGACCCCCAATGTAAAGTGAACTTTAGAATGCCAAGGGTGGTGTAAACTTCCACTGCCAGTGGTTGGGTGGGTAAATCTAAACAAGATGATCTGGGCTCCACAGCTCTTATATATTTTCCACAATTCCCCTATGTGGATTTCTAATAAATGGTTCAAATGGATTGACTCCCAATTTCGTGATCTTTTATGGAAAAAGAGACAAGCCCATATCAGTTTGACTACCCTACAATATGGCAAGGATAGGGGGGGACTGGCGGTTCCACACTCCAAGATATATTTTTTGGCATCCCAGCTACAATCATTTGCAGGCTGGGATCTTCGAGATGTTGATGATCCTATTGTCTTTCTCTAACCCTGTATTAACAGCCAGTTCCCATCTGCAGATGGCTCTCCCAAGTATCCCCCCTTCCTCTCCAACAGCGTCATTGCTCTGGAAGGTTTGGAAAGCAGCCAGGGAAGCACTGTCAATTATTGGGCCGATGGAATTTACTCCTCTATGGAATAATCCTAAATATCTGGAATTAGATAAACTATGGAGCTTTTCCCTCTGGAAACAACAAGGGATCTGGTTCTTTAATCAATTCTGTTCTGGTGGTACACTCAAGTCGTTTAATCACCTATGCGCAGAATTTTCTTTTACCACGCAAACAATTCTATCAATACAGTACCTCCAACTTAGGCATGCACTATAAACCCAGGCACAGACCGATAGTTTGTCCGTCACCAAATCTCCGCTTCTTCAAGAGGTTCTTCAGGCAACCAATCGTAGGGGCTTAATATCACGAGTATACTCAGTACTATTATCATCAATTCAGAACTCTGCTTTACTTAAATGTAGAACCCACTGGACCACTGATGTGGAAGATAAAGATGGAGACCAATGGGATAAGTAAGGCCCTGGAGTCGATCATAGTTGTGTCGGCATCTCATAAACTCTCGCAACTATTCATGCTGCATAGATCTTATTCCACGCCTGATCAATTATATGACTGGGGCCGCAGGGATTCTCCTCTATGCCCAAAATGTACCGTCCATAGGGGGGACTTTTTACACCTGATTTGGCGATGTCCAAAACTTACAAGGAATTGGACGGAGGTTACTATCTCTGACATAGCTCAAACGCGCGTACCTCTGACCTCGTTGGTGTGCCTACTGGGTGACGATTGATGCTGAAATGTACCCAAAAGGTATATATATTATGGTAATCGGACTACTATATCTTGCTAGGAAGCTGATAGGCCTCTTTTGGTTGGCATCCACTGTGCCTACTAGGGCCCAATGGGTCTCTTATGTTAACTCTTCTCCTCAGGGAGCAGTTGGCTTATCGTCATCGCAATGCGGTTAAAAAATTCTTATCTGGCAGAACTGTTTGGATAATTCTAATCTTGCGCTTCCGCAGTTAGTAATGGCTAGGTTACTACGATTCTAAAATCCCACCTATTGTTTCACTGGTTTTCACCCGGGCTTGGGACTTTGTCCTATATAAGCGTAGATGAAACATCATTCTGTGCACATGTGCAAAAACAAGCTCGGGGGTTTTTGGTTTGTTTTTTTTTTTGTTGTTTTTTTTGTGTTCTTTCAGAAAAGTGCTTACATGTGCTATGTAATGTATGTATGTATATCATGCGTGTGATTTTGGTATGATTACCTTTGCATATCCTTTTATTGTACTTTACAGTTACCCGTTATTCTCGTCAATAAAAAAAAGTTTTGATTAAAAAAAAAAAAGTAAACTTTAAGGCAATATAATACCTTTGCCCACAGCTCTCACCGATGTGTGGATGACGGATGGGGTTCGACCCCTTTCCACCCTCTTGGCTGCGCGGCTTCACCCCCTCACTCTCACGGGTTCCAGTCGCTGACCCCCCTTTTCCAGGCTTGACAGCCAGGGGACACCAGTAGCTCACTCTCCTCGGAGCAGAATGACAAGCAAATAAAGGCACCACAAGGCTGGATGTGGTTAACCTTCTTTTACCGAGAAGCCTCAATCAATTCAAGGTTCTTCCTGTGTCACAGACCCCAAGTTCTATAGGCAAAATGTGAGCAATAATTGACAGTAGGCCCTGCTGGAAGCTGCTTGCATCTACTGCGAAGGGCACTTATTCCCTGTAGCTCTCCTACTCCTCTCGGCCTTTGCTAAGAGGGGCAGAACCAAAGGACCAACTCCCAAGATCTTCATTTGGACCTGAACTGACCCTCTGGAGCTCTCCTTCTCTCTCTCGGGACTATGGTGGGGAACCCCAGGGCAATCCTGCCTTTCCCCAGAAGGGGATGTTGCCTCTTCTACCTCTCTTGTCTGACTCACCTCCCTCTCTGGTCTTGCCTAAACTCCCAACCTTTTCCCTAGGGAAGGAGGCACCTTCAAGGAGACCTGCTCCACTACATGTCTACAAATAGAGTACATTCACGCTGCTTTTACAAAGGTTTACACCTGCCTGTCCTCGAATGCAGGATTTTTCATTTTTTTTGTTTACACAGCTTTGCGCTGCAGACCAATATAAGCCAGTGTGCATGGGTTCATAGAATACAATACTGCTGCATTCAGATCTGTGTGAATTACAGGTCTGAACACCACGTATTCCCAGTACACCCGTGTATATTGGACCTAAAGGGTGTCTGACATAACAGGTAAAGAAGAGAATTCTCTGCCACAGAAACATAAACTGCACTTAAGGCTTGATAGAAAAAACTTGTCAACAGTGATACAACATTTAAAACCTGAGGGAAATTTTAACCCTACCACACTTTATCCAAACCTAAACATCAGATTTTGGATACAATTGGCCTTTAAGGAAAAAAGAGTACACAGCGATGGATTAATTTGTGTAGAATTCTGCAGCCAGTTATTCAGTTCTAGTATCCGGAAGGCTCTTTATAGGCTCATTCAGGCAGGAAGTGAACTACATCTTGGAGATTCATTGCTCTGTACTTTCTGTGCAGACAGACATGCTTTGCTGCATGAATGACAGGGTCAAGTAGTTTCTAAAGATGCTTTCATTTGTCTGTGTATGCGATTACACTTTCTGTATGGCAGCTTCATCCATCCTAATTGCTGATTGTAGCCGTTAATTTCACACCAAAGCATATCTAGCTGCCATAGACATAAAAAAGGTTTTGTCTGCAAGATACATTTTGTAGTTATTCTGAAGAAACACCATAAGATATTGCAGGATCCTGTGATTGTCTGGGAAGGTTCCTAAGGAGCCAGGTGGTCTCACTGACAAAAGGACATTGTAAATATTAAATAAATTAAGAGTCTAATTCCTGGGATTAGTCCAGCATTACTGTATCGGCTGCTATTACTGACTTTCCCTGCACTACATTAAAGCCTTGTTTGCCTGACGGAGCCTTTGGTAAGAAGATCTGTACAAGTTTCAAGTCAGTTAGGCTGGCCATAGATGGTTTGACTCTCCTGCTGAACCGGCTAAGATTTACTTGTGATTGTCGCTAGCAGCTGTTATAGCTGCTATTAACAATCACTGTCTTCTCCCGACGGAGGCAGCTTCCCCCGCCCCCCACGTCGGGAGACAATTGCTCAGCAGGAGGGATTCCCCTGCCAACATTGTCTGTGTTGATGGGGGAATTGTGCGAATTCCTTTCCTGCAGCCCATAGGTGTGCGCATGGGGTGTGTCGGGTATGCCTGGGCACAACCTAATGTGTGTCCCGAGATCTGCTGTAAAATGTTGCAAGAGACTGTATAGCGCACTGCCTGTAAGACAGTATTACATTAGCAGTCAGCGAGGCATGTAGGAGCTGCTCAGTGCGTTAAACTCTCATGTAATGTCACTGCTTGCAGAGACCAGCTGTCAAAACTCGGCACTGATGTCGGGGGTGGGCGGGAGCGAACAGCTAGCCTATAAAACACAAGCCAATGGGATAATGGCTGGGCAGGCCGCTCCATGTATGTGGCTCTGCCCCCTTTCTATCAGCTATCAAACACCAGCCAATGATTGGGCTGCTTAAGAAAGGGGGCGGGGCCACATACACTGAGCGGCCCGCCCAACCCCTATTTCGTTGGCTGGTGTTTAATAGCTGATAGAAAGAAGGCGGAGCCACATACATGGAGCAGCTCACTCCCAGCTTCTACCCCATCGGCTTGTGTTTGATAGGCTAGCTGTTAGGTCCCGCCCACCCCATCACCATCGAGTTTTGACAGCTGGTCTCTGCAAGCGGTTACATTACATGGTAGTTTCGCGCACTGAGCAGCTCTTACATGCCTCTCTGACAGCTCAATGTGAAACTCCCCCATTCCTAGATCAGTGACAATCGGTGCCGCCTATCAATGCCCATCAGTGCCACCTGTCAGTGCCAACTAATGCCACCAATAAATGCCACCTGTCAGTGCCAATCAGTGCCACCTGTCAATGCCAGTGTCCATCAGTGCCACCTGTCAGTGCCACTTATCAGTGACAATCAGTGCCACCTGTCAGTGCCAACCAATGCCACCTATCAGTGCCAATCGGTGCCCATCAGTGCTGCCTATCGCTTCCAGTGCCACCTATCAGTGCCAATCAGTGCTGCCTATCAGTACTTCTAATCAGCGCTTTCTATCAGCGCTGCCAGTTTTGCCTATCAGTGCCAATGAGTGCCCATCAATGCTGCCTATCAGTGCCAACCAATGGCACCTATCAGTGCCATCTATCAGTGCCCATCAGTTTTGCCAACCAGTGCCATCTATCAGTGACAATCAGTGCTGCCTATCAGTGCCCATCAGTGCTGCCCATCAATGCTGCCTATCAGTGCCAATTAGTGCTGCCAATCAGTGCTGCCAACCAGTACCGCCTATCAGTGGCCATCAGTGCTGCCAATCTGTGCACATGAGTTCTGCCAATCAGTGTCACCTATCAGTGCCAATCAATGCTTCCAATCAGTGTCTATCAGTGCACTGAGTGCAGGGATGGGGAGATAAATTTAGCAGCCAGGCACATTGTCCATGGGGGGGCCGGCCTGGTGGGGCACAACTGAAATCCATCTGTTTATTAATGCCACATGCCAATCTTTAGTGTAATAATAGGTAATCACCACAGTACTATTTACAATAAACTACTGAAGGTAAAATAAAAAAGTGTCAGTAAAAGGCCTGCCGCTAAGAACTGTTACGTGTTCCCACACCACAAAAAAAAAGTGTAGCACTAACTTTCTAATCAATAACTTAACAATAATGGTGGAGCCCTCTAATGTATGGAATTCTCAATAAACTTCAGAATTACCACAATTCTGTGATATGTAACTTCACATATAATACACATCAAACTGAAAAAAAGACATAAAAAACTAAACTTAGCAGGGATGGTGGAAGATATTTGCCATACAGATTACCTTCAAGTGCAATAATTCTAGTGATATGTGATTTCACATGTAATACACATCAAAATGAGAATACAACATACATTTTTCTACAACTTAGCAGGGATGGTGGAAACCCCTCTACAGATAATTGCAATGCAAATTAACTCAAGTGCAACAACTTTTTAGTTGGGAGGTTCACACCATTATATCACTTTGGAATTGTTAATTTTTATATTTTTACATTTAATTCTGTATGTTTTCATTATTATTATAATGTGAATTTTTGCACTTGAAGTTCATTTTCCACCACCCTTGCTAAGTCCATGTTCTTTATGGACCTTGCTTTGTGCACTGGTGCACAGTTATGTTTGAACAGGAAGGGGCCATCCCCAAACTGTTCCCACAATCTTGGGAGCATGAAATTGTCCAAAATGTCTTGGTATGCTGACGTCTTAAGAGTTCCCTTCACTGAAACTAAGGGTCTAAGCCCAACCCCTGAAAAACAACTCCACGCCAGTCAAGTTCCTGGGGTGGAGGAACATGACTGGCCTGCACATTGGAGCGGAGACTGTGAGCCAGGCCTTCTTGTCCAACATCAGTGCTTGACCTCACAAATGCGCTTCTGGAAGAATGATCAAACATTCCCATAGACACACTCCTAAACCTTGTGATACAAATTGTTGTAATTCCTACACCGTTCACCTGATTTAGATGTAAATACCCTCAAATTAAAGCTGAAAGTCTGCAGTTAAAGCACATCTTGCTCATTTCATTTCAAATCCATTGTGGTGGTGTATAGAGCCAAAAAGATTAGAATTGTGTCGATGTCCCAATATTTATGGACCTGACTGTATTTACTCGTATTAAACTTTTGTTTTTACATTTCTTCAGTCACTTTCTGGTTTCTTGCCTAGGCAAATGATGTCATATATCCCAGGAGTCTTTAGGAGGGGAGGAGAGGAGGAGGAGTTTTCTGAGCTAAGCACACCCTTTGCCTGTGTAGCAGAATCTCTAACCTCTTCCAGTCTAATGAGAACCGTTGAGGCCACAGACTGCTGACATCCTTCAACATGTAGTGGGTTGTGAGGCATAGTGGGTGCAAAGGTGGTAAAAGTCATTGGGCGCCAGACACTTCTTGGATGCAAAAGAGGTTTTATTTCGTTTAACAGTCCTTTTATATTTTGCAAGGGAAAGAGGGTTGGGGCCAGGACACCTTTAAGTAGTTGCAATTTCAATAGGCAGACTCTGAGTCTTCAGTAGGAGGACAGCCATACATTGAAAGGCCCCAGCAAGGTGTCACTTCTGCACGTGCAGGTTTGCTGTCCTCTATGGCTACAGTACTTAACAGTTCCTAATTCAAACGTAACAGTTCTCTCAGTTTTACTACAACTTCTACTTATAGTTCTTCAGCCCCTTGAGCTCCTGGTCTCTCGCTGTACCCTCTGATTATCTAACTCTGAATCCTGTGAGCTCCTCAAAGCTTTTGCAGTGGTATCCCCCTCTAGCGTCACCCACGCTTCCCTGCTGGGTCCCTAGCTTGGCACTTTGGATACCTTCAAGCTTCACCCCTGCTGACCGGCTCGGTCCCTAGCTTGACACACAAGGCTGCTCTGCAAGCGTCACCTCCGCTGGTTGGGTCCCTGACTTGATCACCGCCTGAAGTTTCCCGATTCTCCACCATTCGATGAGAATACTGCTCAGGTACCTGCTTCAGTTACTCACTATGGTCCCTGGTAAAGGTGGTTGGTCCCTTAGTGGCGACAGCTTCCCTTCTACCTCTGACCACAACAGGTTCTCCGGCCGGCAGAACCGTCACTTTTGGTTGGACTGAAAGCCGCAGTCTCAACCCCGTGCTACCCTCTTACTTCTGGATAGGCCCTTACACAGCCTGGCAGCCAGATGCCCCTGGGATAGGCCCAATCTCCGGCCTAGCAGCCCGGAGCAAACAACACCCTTCCACCCAGACGGCAGTCCAGGTGGCACAGAACACAGATCACCTGACTCCACCCGAATATATAGGCTCTCCCAGCAGGCCAAGGGATTCAAGAAAACCCCCGCCCATTGGCTGAGATACCCTAAATACTCATAACCTGACCTTGAATTGTCCTTCTCATATCTAGTGCCACCAAGTGCCCGGCCACCTAGTAGAAAAGTACAACAAAGCCAAACTTAGGGGGAAATCAATGGATCTCTAACAATTTAACTATGGTAGCTACCCCTGACAAGGAATTTGGTGAGGAGCTCCCCTGACTAAACCCCAGGGCACTACATCCTCCCTCTGCCCAAGAAACTATGTCTCGGAGTTTGCAAAACAGTTTGGGCTCCCAAGCCTGAGAGCGGATGTCCTGGTAAAACTGTGATGTATTTGGCGTACCACGTGAATACACATTATTATCGAACATAAAATAATTAGTCACATATGACATTTAGATATCAAAAATTATTATTTACACTTTAAAGGCATTAAGGCAATAGCATTGCTCCCTGACTATCTATCTAATATATACAGTTGTAACAATATACAAATGGTATTGTTGTTATCCGGCTAGATTCCTATCTTTCCTTGGCCAAGGAAGACGCACAGACTCAGCAACACCTGAAAGAGAGAAAACAAACAATGCAAAATCATCCTATAAGAGCATTGTGCGATATGTACACAATGATTTAAACTGGTCCTCAGCCGAGGACAGCATGAAATGTGAGAACATCCTATATCTGTCTACATTATTTACATTTTTGAAAGCAGGCCCCATTCTCTGCAAGAACGCCGCCCCCTTTCATCAACAGTATAAAACTATAAAACTTTCAGCAATACTTCGATCAGTGACAGTCCTGATATATATGTGTATGAGTCCATCATTTGAAGAAATAGGCAATCATTTCCCTATCACAGCCTATTCTAGCTAGCTACATGCTCACTGTCCATGACCGGTTATCGTCCATTAACTTTACTTCAAATGGACTACATTTGCCAGCAATTCCTTTTCTTCTTTAAAGGAAACTCCGGGCACAGGGCATGATTGCATTTCAAGCAACAAGCAGTCAGGCCAATTTGCAAGCGACCACACTTCGGGACACAGGCCCCCTTGCACAGACATCTTCAGTCTGCCCATATGGCGGCCAAAGACAGAAACTTTTGTTGTTCTTTTGCAACCTGCTAAAGTTCACAGATTGCTCTTCAGAGTGAAACACCCCACTAAATTTAACCTTTTAGCCAACAGGCTCAAGTGATCGCTTCCTGTAACTGCCGGTAGCATTCTGTCCAGCACAGTCCTGGCGTTACAGCTTTCTGGGATTTTCCCATCAGTAAAATTCTGAATGGGTGTGCAAAATACCTGTTAGCATAGTGTCCTTTGCATCACACAACCCATATTTGTAATCCACAAGGTATGATTTTGACAAGGCTTCACCAGTAATATCTGGGATCTGGCAGTGTTACATCTTCCTCTTTGGAATTTACAGTGACAACATGGTATTTAACATCTCGCTTGTCTGGCCCACGGAGGATCACACTCTGCACTGCCCTCTTACTTCTGGATAGGCCCTCACACAGCCTGGCAGTCAGATGCCCCTGGAATAGGCCCAATCTCCGGCCTAGCAGCCCGGGGCAAACAACACACTTCCACCCAGACAGCAGTCCGGGTGGCACAGAACACAGATCACCTGATTCCACCTGAATATATAGGCTCTCCCAGCAGGCCAAGGGATTGAAGAAAACCCCTGCCCATTGGCTGAGATAACCTGACCTTGAATTGTCCTTCTCATATCTAGTACCACCAAATGCCCGGCCACCTAGTGGTAGAATAGAAAAGTACAAGGCCAAACTTAGGAAGAAATCAATGGATCTCTAACAATTTAACTATGGTAGCTACCCCTGACAAGGAATTTGGTGAGGAGCTCCCTGACTAAACCCCAGGGCGCTACATCTGCATGCTTGAGCTAGGAGCAGATGGATTCAAGGAAGTAAATGCTACATGAATCATCTGCCTTTACTTAAGATGGCCACAGCCAGAAATGCTAGGGGATTGTTTTTCAAAGTAATTTCTCAACAAAATAAAGCATAGAGATATGGATGGATGGGGGAGCTTGCTTAGAATATTAAAAATGAATTAAATAGTGCTTTTGGTTTGTGGTGCTCAGATGCAGTGCAGATCCACTTTAAAAAATACAAATAAATTGAATATGACTATTGAAATGACATTAAGCCATCTTTTAGAGCTGAACGTTTTGTAGCATGAAGCTCACAGATCCAAAGTGCTCAACAAGGCAAATCCTATGCTTTCAGTTGTCTCTGTTCACATCTGAGCGTTCAGGTGCTTTTAGCTCAACACCTGAAGCTCCAAAAAGTACACAAGCTAATTTTGAAGCACGGTGGGGTAATTTTTGCCCCATTGACATCAATGGTAGTATGAAAAAAAAAACCTTACAAAAATGCATGTTACATGCGTTTTTTAGGCACTCCTACAATAACAGTCAGTGTGGTCAATTTGTTAACGTTTATCGCATTGCAGTGTTTGTGTTTTTTAGAAAATATTGTATTCCATAATTAAAGTGTCAATTCACTACAATTAAATAACACATTTGTGGTAAACATCCCACATGCAGTAATTACCTGCAGTAAATATTGCACAAAGAAAAATAATAAAGTCAATTCACAGAAAAAAAAAATTTTGTTAATTATCTTGTGGCCACTCTCTATTTAACAAACATACAAAATGAGAATTGAAACATTTAGCAGCGGCATTACTACCACTGCTAAATGTGGCAGCTCCAGCTCAGCGATACTGGTTGTCAGGGAGCCGGCACCCTCCGGCATCCAACCAACCAGTGCCTCATTCCTGCCTGGCTCATCCCCAGCAGTGAGCTGGGGATTCCCAGCTGATAGGTGAGAGTAATCAAACAGGCTGAGACAGTGTTACAAAAAACCCCCAAAAAACAGCATGGGGATTCCCCCACAATCCATACCAGGCCCTTTGGGTCTGGTATGACTTTTAAAGGGGTACCCAACGCCAAAAAATAAATTAAAAAATGGCTTGCGGACCCACCCAAGTCCCATACCAGACCCTTATCAAAGCATACAGCCCAGTAGGCTAGGAAAGAGGATAGGGGGGGAGTGCACCTTGTCCCCATGCTGGTGAGGACATGGGCTTATCAGAATCTGGAAGCCTCTTTAACAATAAGGTGGTGCCCAAATACCTGTCTTACCCCTCCCCCATCATGTTAATGAATACCCCTAAAAAGAACACAAACACAATTTTTGACAATTTATTGTCAATAATGTCACCCAGCAATGTAGGTTCACAATAAATGATGTCCCACCGAAAAAAAAAAAACAGATGCCCGCGGAGACATATTCGATCCCATCAAATCCCTTTCACCGAATGACACCTCCTGGTCCCAGCTGCTAGAGAGAACAAAGGGGCAGGATTACCCGGGTGACATCAATAACCACATATGAACATGTTGACAAGACTGACAATGGATGTACATCATGGGACATTTTTGTTTTTGATAAATGACTTGTCAGACATTTGGGTGTATTTTTTTTTTTTTTTTGAATGAGTAGGGTACTCATAAACATAGAGGAATCGGTTTCTGGGTGGCAACTTATTGTTAAAGGGGCTACCAAATTCCTATAAGCCCTGACCTGCAGACTCCCACAACCACCCAGCCAGGGTTGTGGGGAAGAGGCTATTGTCCTCATTAACATGGGGATAAGATGCTTTGGCAGGGTACTCCCCCATGTTGAGGCCATGTAGCCTGGTAAGGTTCGGAGGGTGGCTGGCGCATGCTGGTGCCCCCTTTTTATGGCCAGGCTGCCTGCTTGGTTAAGGATCTGGTATGGAATTTAGGGTGGTACTTTTTTTGCATTGGGTCCCCCTTAAAATTCATACTAGGCCTGAAGGTCCTGGCATGGAGTGTGGTGAAATCGTTGTGGTTTTTTTTTTTTTTTCAGTGCTGTCTCCACTACTTTGCTTACCTGCCAGCCGGGCAGGAATGAGTCACAAGTTGTTAGAATACCAGCAGGTGCTGCCTCTCTAACGAACAGTATTCCTGAACAGGAGCTGTCACATTTCACTTCCTCGCTGCAGCTGGAGGCAATAAAATAAGGCATAAAAAAAATGCGCTGAATACCGCAAAATAAATAAATGAACACATGCGTTAATTAACACATTTTTTTTTGTGACTTTCCATTTTCTGAGATAAATACCACATGAGGTATTTTACCACAAACATTCATACGGTATTTATCTTAGTAAATTGACCCCTATGAGGCCAAAGTGATCATCCCCCAAAGAAGATCCTGTATAGCATTTCACGTTTAAAAATGCACAAAAAACACACAAAAACATGCCAAAAAAATTGTCTACAAGCGCTACACTCAAGTGTGAATAGAAACTAATATCATAAGTATGAGATTTTTGTGACTGAGTTTACATGAACTTTAAACTGCATGTGTGCTGCATTGTTTGTTGGCTGCATTGAGAAAACAATTACAGCACCTCCTAAAGGTCAGGTGATGTACTGAAGAATAGGCAGAGCTCTTCCCACCTGCAAACCTCATCCCATGCACATGGACATTGTGGGATCACTGTCAGTGGAATTATAGCACAGCCAAATAGTGGTCATGACCCTGGTAGAGCTGCTGGCAATAAAATAACACATTGCAACCAATAAGCAGTCATGTTACATTGATCTGTTACATTGATCGGATCATACAAAACTAATGAAAGTAGAAGTTGCATTGGTAGCTTTGGTAAATACACGTTATAAATATTTGAACTTAATGACACTCACATAGAGCAGAAGTAGGAGAATCTGAACTATACAGTATGCTGTCTGAGTTTGCATACTGAAACAAGAAAGCCTTCAGGGATTTGTGCAATATAAATGGTGGCACACACTTTTCAGTCTTTGCATATCCGCTTACACCACTGAGATGGTAAAAAAAAAAAAAAAAAAAGCAAAAACAAAGAGACCTTTGTATATATTGACACAAAAGCTGAAGCTGTGCAGACATCGAGAGTGCCTGTACATTAACCCAATTAGTAGAAGGAAACATAGAGATCATTCATCTACAGGAATTAATCTACAGGTTACATGTATCTACTGTACACTTACATGCAGTATATGCAAATGAAAACATTCGTTTTTTTTTTACAGATGAAAATAAAAAAAAATAATAACTAATGGCTCTCTGATTATACTACCAATTTTAGGGTAGATCACAATGAGCTCTTCTAGCAAAATATAAACACACTATATAAAATGTCTCCTTTATACAACATTTTCAGTGCTTAAAGTGACCCATACTATCCCATTTTATAGTACCTGTACAGAGGGGCTGTTGTAAGCTCCCTCTGTTGCAGGCTGTATTTCTCCCGCTCTCATAACCCAGCTCTAGCAACACCTTCATCTGTGATATTCTGTGTAAAAATGTACTTTATTTACTGTCATTTACTTTAGCTTCCTTTATCTTTCATGTCCTTGTTATATTCTTATTTCTACTGGCTGATCTTAGCTTATAGAAAAAGATTATAGTTCCAGCCAGTCACTAAAGGCGACATGGCATTATTGTAACCAGACAGAGTTTAAGAACCAACTTTACCTTCAAAATTCTGATTTCCAGTCAAATTTTTCACAGCTGCTGTTTAGGAATTACTAGAGCATTGTGGCATGAGAAAGGGAGCCATAGAGAGATTCTAGCAGCCTCTGTGCATGTGCAGTGGCCGCCCGTCCATTAGGGGCGCACGGGCGCCGCCTCCCCTATCCATGCGTCAAGACCCCTGATCTACATACAGGGTGCCGGACCATGGATTCCAATAGGGGGGGGTTTGAAGCACGTGATTAGAGCCAGAGACTCTAATAGGCTTCAAAAAAGGGTGGGCTTGGGGCGCAGAGCCCCAAGCCCACCCAGTTGTGCGACAATAACGAATGAATATTCGCTAATATCACACTCATTCTCCTCCTGGCCAATTAAGAAGCGGGTTGTGCCACGCCCCCCCGACCGATGGAGCACTAGCCGCCACTGTGCATGTATACTTTGAAGTTGGCCCTTAAAGAATCAAAATTCAGCCAGTTCAGCAGGGACTGACCAAACTTTGTGACATGTGTGGGCACTGTGGTTAAACAGAAGTTGATCTCTCGATTGACTTCTGTTCGACCACCCTGTTGGTATATTTTTGCTCAATTAGTACCACAGGCAATAGGCTGCAGTGGTGATCTGTGTATTCTAACAGCACGGGAGTCTCCCTGCTCTCAGAATACACAGCAGGAAGGCTGGCAGAAACCAGTGAGATTGGATGTAACAGCAGACACTTTGTTCACTGAAGGGCTGGAGAGCCGCACAATAATGAGTGTCTGCAGGCAACAGTGAAGCATGGTGGAGGTTCCGTGAAAGTTTGAGGCTATATTTCTGCAAATGGAGTTGGAGATTTGATCAGGATCAAAGGTGTCCTCAATGCTGTGAAATATGGGCAGATACTTATTCATCATGCCATACCATCGGGGAGGCGTGTGATTGGTCCCAAATTTATTCTGCAGCAGGACAATGTTCCCAAACATACAGCCAATGTCATTAAGAGCTATTATCAGTGTAAAGATGAAAAAGAAGTCCTGGAAGTGATAGTTTGGCTCCCACAAATCCCTGATCTCCACATTATCGACTCTGTCTGGGATTCAGTGAAGAGACAGAAGGATTTGTTGATGCCTGCATCAGGGGCGGATCCAGAGTCTAGTCTCGGGAGGGGCACTGCCAGAAAATTCATTTTCTTTGTGGGCAATTTATCGGGGAAACGGCTGGTGTTTGCGCTTTAATCATCCCGGCACCAGTGTCAGGATGATTGAAGCGCATTTTTTCTATAATTACATTGTAATATAAAATGAAATAGTTCAACTCACCATAATGCAGAATCAGTGGGAGACCTGAGTGTGTCACTTGCCACGTCACCTGCTACACGTTGCGGATTGTCACTTGCCTGCCACCAGATGCAGATTGCCACTTGCCACGTCACCTGCCACACCTTGCGGATTGCCACTTGCCACGTCACCTGCCACACCTTGCGGATTGCCACTTCACCTGCCACACCTTGCGGATTGCCACTTGCCACGTCACCTGCCACACCTTGCGGATTGCCACTTGCCACGTCGCCTGTCACACCTTGTGGATTGTCGCTTGCCTGCCACGTCACCTGCCACACCTTGCGGATTGCCACTTGCCTGCTAAGGTGGTGTTTTGGTTGTCTCTTGCTGTGTCCCAGACTCCCAAAGTCAGGCAGCAGAGAGATAATGTAATCTCCTTGCTGCCTGCCCAGTCACTGGAGCCAACACTAACGCTGCTATGCTTGGTGCTGCTGCTGGGGGTTTTCCATCCTGCCCTCAACCATTCCCTCTCCTCATGCCACATTCCCCGCTCCTCCGTGGAGAAGATGATGCCGCGCAGAGGGACACTTACCCTACGTGAATCCGGTCTGGCCAGTCATCGGCCGTAATCCATAATGGAGGCGCCTGTCACTCGCCTCCCCAGGCCAAGAAACAATTGCTGTGCCGGCGCCGTGCTCCTGCAGGCCGGCCGCGGCGCCGGAAGCTACATGGTTGCGGGAGGCGGCCACGGGAGGACGGGTGAAGGTTTTTTAGTGCGGGGGTGGATTTTTGCTGCCGCCCCCATGGCGCCCATGGCTGCCATACCCCAAAAACGCCACTGCCGACGTGACTCTGACGTCACTTGTTGCTAGACGCCGGGCGGCCCCGGCCTTAGCAACGAGTGCAGGGAAGAGGCTCCACCCACCCCTCCTCCTAGTCAGTCAGTGCGGCCGTAACTACATTAGACGGGTCTCTCTCTCGTTGCCGCTGATCGGCTGATGTGAGAGAGAGACTCGGGCTGCGGGCAGAGGCAGCAGTGACATGGGAGATTGTCAGTGCGACTACGTCGGGGGGGGGGGGCTTGCAATTGCCCTGTTGCCCCCCCCCCCCTGGATCCGCCCCTGGCCTGTATCCACAGAAGATCTGTGGTTAGTTCCCCAAGATGTTTGGAACAACCTGCCTGTCAAGTTCCTTCAAAACTTCTGTTTCTGAAAGGATTCTTAATTTTTTCACACCTGCCTAAAATGTTTGCACAGTAGTGTGTTTATTTATATATATATATATATATATATATATATATATACACAGTATCTCACAAAAGTGAGTACACCCCTCACATTTTTGTGACAACACTGAAGAAATGGCACTTTGCTACAATGTAAAGTAGTAAGTGTACAGTTTGTATAACAGTGTAAATTTGCTGTCCCCTCAAAATAACTCAATACACAGCGCCATTAATGTCTAAACCGCTGGCAACAAAAGTGAGTACACCCCTAAGTGAAAATGTCCAAATTGGGCCCAATTAGCCATTTTCCCTCCCCTGTGTCATGTGATTTGTTATGCCCCGTACACGCCAGCGGAATTTCCGTTGGAAAAATCTTGGATGGTTTTTCTGACGGAATCCGCTCAAGCTTGGCTTGCATACACACAGTCACACAAAAGTTCTTTCGACCGACAAGAACGCGGTGACGTACAACACTACGACAAGCCAAGAAAATTAAGTTCAATGCTTCCAAGCTTGTGTCGAATTGTTTCCGAGCATGCGTGATTTTTTGCGCGTCTAAATTGCAAACTATCGCATTTTCGGATAGGAACTTTTCCCGACCAAAAAATAGAGAACATGCTCTCAAACTTTTGCTGGCTGGAATTCCACCAGCAAAAGTCCGATGGAGCATACACGCGGTCACATTTTCTGACCAAAAGCTCTCATCGCAGTTTTTCTGGCGGCATTTCCGATCGTGTGTATGCGGCATTAGTGTTACAAGGTCTCAGGTGTGAATGGGGAGCAGGTGTGTTAAATTTGGTGTTATCGCTCTCACTCTCTCATACTGGTCACTGGAAGTTCAACATGGCACCTCATGACAAAGAAGTCTCTGAAGATCTGAAAAAATAATTGTTGCTCTACATAAAGATGGCCTAGGCTATAAGAAGATTGCCAAGACCCTGGGGTGGGGGGTCAGCCTGTCAGTGCTCAGACCATACACCGCACACTGCATCAAATTGGTCTGCATGGCTGTCGTCCCAGAAGGAATCCTCTTCTAAAGATGATGCACAAGAAAGCCCACAAACCGTTTGCTGAAGACAAACAGACTAAGGACATGGATTACTGGAACCATGTCCTGTGGTCTGATGAGACCAAGATAAACTTATTTGGTTCAGATGGTGTCAAGTGTGTGTGGCGGTAACCATGTGGGGAGTACAAAAACAAGTGTGTCTTGCCTACAGTAAAGCATGGTGGTGGGGGTGTCATTATCTGGGGCTGCATGAGTGCTGCCAGCACTGGGGAGCTACAGTTCATTGAGGGAACCATGAATGCCAACATCTACTGTGACATACTGAAGCCGAGCATGATCCCCTCCCTTCAGCGAATGGGCCGCAGGGCAGTATTCCAACATGATAACGAGCTGAGGGTAAAGGTGATGAACTGGCCAAGAATGTCTTCAGACCTAAACCCTATTGAGCATCTGTGGGGCATCCTCAAACGAAAGGTGGAGTGCAAGGTCTCTAACATCCTCCAACTCTATGATGTCCTCATGGAGGAGTGGAAGAGGACTCAAGTGGCAACCTGTGAAGCTCTGGTGAACTCCATGCTCAAGAGAATTTAGTCAGTGCTGGAAAATAATGGTGGCCGCACAAAATATTGACACTTTGGGCCCAATTTGGACATTTTCACTTAGGGGTGTACTCACTTATGTTGCCAGCGGTTTAGACATTAATGGCTGTGTGTTGAGTTATTTTGAGGGGACAGCAAATTTACACTGTTATACAAGCTGTACACTCACTACTTTACATTGTAGCAAAGTGTCATTTCTTCAGTGTTGTCACATGAAAAGATATAATAAAATATTTACAAAAATGTGAGGGGTGTACTCACACAGGAAACAAAAAGACAACAAACAGGCAGCAGGGGTGGGCTATAGGCAAGAAAAGAAAGGAAGAAAATGAACCTATTGAAGACTGCTGCAAAATACGCAGATAAAAATTAAATATTGAAACCATCATCATCATCTGCATATTGTGTTTTGTAGGTAATTCTTCAATCGAATGAGTAGCTGGAACCCGTGTCTCTTGTGCTGCACCTGGTAAGCATATATCTTAAATAGGGATGAGCCGAACACCCCCCTGTTCGGTTCGCACCAGAACATGCGAACAGGAAAAAAGTTTGTTCGAACATGCGAACACCGTTAAAGTCTATGGGACACGAACATGAATAATCAAAAGTGCTAATTTTCAAGGCTTATATGCAAGTTATTGTCATAAAAAGTGTTTGGGGACCTGGGTCCTGCCCCAGGGGACATGGATCAATGCAAAAAAAAGTTTTAAAAACGGCCGTTTTTTCAGGAGCAGTGATTTTAATAATGCTTAAAGTCAAACAATAAAAGTGTAATATCCCTTTAAATTTCGTACCTGGGGGGTGTCTATAGTGTGCCTGTAAAGGGGCGCATGTTTCCTGTGTTTAGAACAGTCTGACAGCAAAATGACATTTTGAAGGAAAAAACTCATTTAAAACTACCCGCGGCTATTGCATTGCCGACAATACACATAGAAGTTCATTGATAAAAACGGCATGGGAATTCCCCAAAGGGGAACCCCGAACCAAAATTAAAAAAAAAAAATGACGTGGGGGTCCCCCTAAATTCCATACCAGGCCCTTCAGGTCTGGTATGGATATTAAGGGGAACCCCGGCCAAAATTTAAAAAAAAAAATGACGTGGGGTTCCCCCTAAATTCCATACCAGACCCTTCAGGTCTGGTATGGATTTTAAGGGGAACCCCGCGCCAAAAAAAAAAAAAAAAACGGCGTGGGGTCCCCCAAAAAATCCATACCAGACCCTTATCCGAGCACGCAACCTGGCAGGCCGCAGGAAAAGAGGGGGGGACAAGAGTGCGGCCCCCCCTCCCTCCTGAACCGTACCAGGCCACATGCCCTCAACATTGGGAGGGTGCTTTGGGGTAGCCCCCCAAAACACCTTGTCCCCATGTTGATGAGGACAAGGGCCTCATCCCCACAACCCTGGCCGGTGGTTGTGGGGGTCTGCGGGCGGGGGGCTTATCGGAATCTGGAAGCCCCCTTTAACAAGGTGACCCCCAGATCCCGGCCCCCCCCCTGTGTGAAATGGTAAGGGGGTACATAAGTACCCCTACCATTTCACGAAAAAAGTGTCAAAAATGTTAAAAATGACAAGAGACAGTTTTTGACAATTCCTTTATTTAAATGCTTCTTCTTTCTTCTATCTTGCTTCATCTTCTGGTTCTTCTGGCTCTTCTGGTTCTTCTGGTTCTTCCTCCGGCGTTCTCGTCCAGCATCTCCTCCGCGGCGTCTTCTGTCTTCTTCTCCTCGGGCCGCTCCGCACCCATGGCATGGGGGGGAGGCTCCCGCTCTTCTCTTCTTCTTTTCTTCTTTTCTTCTTTTCTTCTCTTCTTCTTCATTTTCTTCTCCGGGCCGCTCCGCAATCCATGCTGACATGGAGGGAGGCTCCCGCTGTGTGACGGCGCTCCTCGTCTGACAGTTCTTAAATAACGGGGGGGGCGGGGCCACCCAGTGACCCCGCCCCCCTCTGACGCACGGTGACTTGACGGGACTTCCCTGTGGCATTCCCCGTGACGTCACAGGGAAGTCCCGTCAAGTCACCGTGCGTCAGAGGGGGGCGGGGTCACCGGGTGGCCCCGCCCCCCGTTATTTAAGAACTGTCAGACGAGGAGCGCCGTCACACAGCGGGAGCCTCCCTCCATGTCAGCATGGATTGCGGAGCGGCCCGGAGAAGAAAATGAAGAAGAAGAGAAGAAGAGAAGAAAAGAAGAAAAGAAGAAGAGAAGAAGAGAAGAGCGGGAGCCTCCCCCCCATGCCATGGGTGCGGAGCGGCCCGAGGAGAAGAAGACAGAAGACGCCGCGGAGGAGATGCTGGACGAGAACGCCGGAGGAAGAACCAGAAGAGCCAGAAGAACCAGAAGATGAAGCAAGATAGAAGAAAGAAGAAGCATTTAAATAAAGGAATTGTCAAAAACTGTCTCCTGTCATTTTTAACATTTTTGACACTTTTTTCGTGAAATGGTAGGGGTACTTATGTACCCCCTTACCATTTCACACAGGGGGGGGGCCGGGATCTGGGGGTCACCTTGTTAAAGGGGGCTTCCAGATTCCGATAAGCCCCCCACCCGCAGACCCCCACAACCACCGGCCAGGGTTGTGGGGATGAGGCCCTTGTCCTCATCAACATGGGGACAAGGTGTTTTGGGGGGCTACCCCAAAGCACCCTCCCAATGTTGAGGGCATGTGGCCTGGTGCGGTTCAGGAGGGAGGGGGGGCCGCACTCTCGTCCCCCCCTCTTTTCCTGCGGCCTGCCAGGTTGCGTGCTCGGATAAGGGTCTGGTATGGATTTTTGGGGGGACCCCACGCCGTTTTTTTTTTTTTTTTTGGCGCGGGGTTCCCCTTAAAATCCATACCAGACCTGAAGGGTCTGGTATGGAATTTAGGGGGAACCCCACGTCATTTTTTTTTTTTTAATTTTGGCCGGGGTTCCCCTTAATATCCATACCAGACCTGAAGGGCCTGGTATGGAATTTAGGGGGACCCCCACGTCATTTTTTTTTTTTAATTTTGGTTCGGGGTTCCCCTTTGGGGAATTCCCATGCCGTTTTTATCAATGAACTTCTATGTGTAT
The DNA here is from genome assembly GCF_042186555.1 of Aquarana catesbeiana. Lineage (NCBI taxonomy): Eukaryota > Metazoa > Chordata > Amphibia > Anura > Ranidae > Aquarana > Aquarana catesbeiana. The sequence continues at coordinate 41,023,791 of NC_133331.1, forward strand.
TGTCGGCAATGCAATAGCCGCGGGTAGTTTTAAATGAGTTTTTTCCTTCAAAATGTCATTTTGCTGTCAGACTGTTCTAAACACAGGAAACATGCGCCCCTTTACAGGCACACTATAGACACCCCCCAGGTACGAAATTTAAAGGGATATTACACTTTTATTGATTGACTTTAAGTATTATTAAAATCACTGCTCCTGAAAAAACGGCCGTTTTTAAAACTTTTTTTTGCATTGATCCATGTCCCCTGGGGCAGGACCCAGGTCCCCAAACACTTTTTATGACAATAACTTGCATATTAGCCTTTAAAATTAGCACTTTTGATTTCTCCCATAGACTTTTAAAGGGTGTTCCGCGGCATTCGAATTTGCCGCGAACACCCCAAATTGTTCGCTGTTCGGTGAACTTGCGAACAGCCAATGTTCGAGTCGAACATGAGTTCGACTCGAACTCGAAGCTCATCCCTAATCTTAAACTGTACATCAAATAACTTTCTGCACACATTCACAACAAATATATTGGTTATACTGCATATTATACATTTTTTGATTTAATTATTAATATTTACCTTAATATTGTTTTACCATTTCTACAAAATCTTACAGCTGTAGATATCTGATACAAATGGCCCAGGCCATCGTTATTTAATGGGAATGTATAGGATCTTTGTACAGTATGTCATCTCTGTATTTATTATCTTCAGGACAAAAACACAACTGTTTTTTAAATACTCTAATTATTTGATGTGGTAAATATGAACCATTTATGTAAATATTGTATTTACACTCTGAATCTAGTATGTGAAGCTCTATGCTTATGTCCACATGTTTAACAGACTAATCTTAACTGCTTTGCTAAAAATAAATGAATAAAACTGTTTACTGTATATATCTGAATAACTAAAGCTAAAATTATAATGCCGGTAAGTTAGAGCAGTTGGCCTTCCTTCTCTGCTCTGTATGGCTCCATATAGAGTTTTTCAATTAAAGAATCCGTTTTAACGTGAAAAACTACTGCTGTGCTTACGCTTTAAAAAAACACAGAATGCTTTGCAAAACTAGGATTATGGACATACCCTGTATTTACATTTGTAAAAAAAATATCTTATTGAAATCATAAAAATATAAAATAAATGATTGGTTAAAAACGTAACTTTAAAAAGTATGAATGAAGTGCTTAGATATCTTGCTACCTCATGATCATCTATGATAACATTCTTGGTTAAAAGATATAACATGTGAATTCTGATTTGCTCTCATGTAAATTTTCATTAAAAACCATTGAAACTAAAGAGGATATATCTTTTTTATAAACTTTAGATTTTTTTACATTCACACATTAAAAAAATATTTAAGTCATTTTATCTTTTGTTTGTCATACACTACAGGATATTTGCTGGAGGAGCAATGTTTTAAGCAGTATTTCTTTTTTATAAATTGGATTCCCCTCCTCTCCTCTATTAAAAAAAAATGTTTGTACAGTACTACTTACCCTCTCCATGTTCCAGTACTGTTCTTCGGTCCTTTTCTGGCTTGAATGAGGCCTGTCTGGGCTCATAGTAATGGTGCACAAAACAGTGCTCACATACAGTGCCTTGAAAAAATATTCATACCCCCTTGATGTTTTCCATATTTTGTCATGTTACAACCAAAAAACATAAATGTATTTTATTGGGATTTTAAGTGATAGACCAACATAAAGTGGCACATAATTATGAAGTGAAAAGAAAATGATGAATGGTTTAAAATTTTTTTTTACAAGTAAACATCTGCAAAGTGTGGCGTGCATTTACTCTGATACCCCTAACTAAACTCTAGTAGAACCAATTGCCTTCAGAAGTCACCTAATTAGTAAATAGAGTCAACCTGTGTGTAATTTCAGTATAAATACAGCTGTTCTGTTCAGAGGTTTGTTAGAGAACCATAGTGAACAAACAGCTTCATGAAGGCCAAGGAACACACCAGACAGGTCAGGGATAAAGTTGTGGAGAAGTTTAAAGCAGGGTTAGGTTATAAAAAAAAATATCTCAAGCTTTGAACATCTCACGGAGCACTGTTCAATCCATCATCTGAAAATGGAAAGAGTATGGCACAACTGCAAACCTACCAAGACATGGCCGTCCACCTAAACTGACAGGTCGGGCAAGGAGAGCATTAATCAGAGAAGCAGCCAAGAGGCCCATGGTAACTCTGGAGGAGCTGCAGAGATCCACAGCTCAGGTGGGAGAATCTGTCCACAGGACAACTATTAGTCATGCACTCCACAAATCTGGCCTTTATGGAAGAGTGGCAAGAAGAAAGACATTGTTGAAAGAAAGCCATAAGAAGTCCTGTTTGCAGTTTGCAAGAAGCCATGTGGGGGACACAGCAAATGTGAAAGAAGGTGCTCTGGTCAGATGAGACCAAAACTGAACTTTTTGGCCGAAAAGCAAAATGCTATGTGGGGCGGAAAACTAACACTGCACATCACCCTGAACACACCATCCCCACCGTGAATTTTCTTCAGCAGGGATAAGGAAGCTGGTCAGAGTTAATGGCAAGATGAATGAAGCCAAATACAGGGGACTCTAAGAAGAAAACCTGTTAGAGTCTGCAAAAGTCTTGAGACTGGGGTAGAGGTTCACTTTCCAGCAGTACAACGACCTGAAACATACAGCCAGAGCTACAATGGAATAGTTTAGATCAAAGCATATTCATGTGTTAGAATGGCCCAGTCAAAGTCCAGACCTAAATCCAATTGTGTACCTTTGGCAAGACTTGAAAATTGCTGTTCACAGACGCTCTCCATCCAATCTGACAGAGCTTGAGCAATTTACAAAGAAGAATGGGCAAAAATTTCACTCTCTAGGTGTGCAAAGTTGGTAGAGACATCCCCAAAAAGACTTGCAGCTGTAATTGCAGCGAAAGGTGGTTCTACAAAGAGAGGGCTAAATACAAATGCTCGCCACACTTTTCACATATTTATTTATTTTTAAAACATTTTGAAAACCATTTATCATTTTCCTTCCTCTTCACAGTTATGTGCTACTTTGTGTTGGTCTATCACATAAAATCCCAATGAAATACATTTACGTTTTTCGTTGTAACATGACAAAATTTGGAAAATTTCAAGGGGTATGAATACTTTTTCAAGGCAATGTATCTATATTTGAGTGCAGTTCTGCACGGCAGTATGGACCGCTTACCACGGGAGAAGAGGAAAATACATGTTTTGTTATCAACAAGAAGAAGAGAAATTGTCTTGGGCCACACATAAAATACATCTTCACTAAGGATAGCTGATAAGCAGAAAAAGTCGGACAGACCACAAGTTAACAATCCCTGATATACTGTAGATAATGTACCTATAGTAATACGACTTTTTTTTAAAATTTTTATTATTATTATAAAAGTAAAAGAGGGCACCATTAAACTAGTGCGATATTTGTTTTTGATAAACGAATGCATGAATATCTGGTTCGATGGATATAGTAGCAATTCCTAATGAATTCTCAAGGTGTTCATCAGATATTTGGGTTGTGACGAGTGGGACTTTTTTTTTTGGGAATATAAAACTTATAAAAGTCCAATAAGGAAACGCTGTCACATTTTTCTTTGGCTGCATGTGTTTGCTAAGTGTAAACTAATTTTTACAAGTAAGTTTATGATTTTGTGTTGGGTCGCATTCATAGCTGTCTTGGGCCGCGGGTTGGACACCCCTGATTTTAAAGGGAAATTTTTACTCCACCATGCTGATTTCAAACAACCCACTTTTGTAATCTATCTGTTGTTAATCAAACACATCTGTAAGTATATATAGAATGTATTATGCTCAATATCTTTTTTGTATACCTTTACATGTTATTAGCGGGAGATCCTATGATGATCAGTAAAACTTTTCTGTGTTAAACAAAAAAAGGCCATGTTTTTGAAGAGTGTAAAAGCTCTGACATACAGTACATACAGGTTTTTTTTTTTTTTTTTAATAATGATGCAGTGCAGAAGAGGGGAGCATTGCTTATTTAACAATTTGGCCCACTGTCCAAAAGTATCATTGTACCAATATAAACACACCTTACCAGCATTTATATGTCCATCTTATTTCAATAAATAATTTCCTTCAATTTATATCCCTCAGTCTTTCATCCTCTTGTTTTTTTTTCATTCCTTATAAAATCCACACAAAAAATTTGAAATAAAATAATATTTAAATAGGGATAGAAGGAATTGTATTTTTTTTTTTTTACCATTCTTCATTTAGGGAAAGGTTACATCACATATACTAAACAAAAAGATGTAGTACAGGTCAATTTCACCAGGAAAAACGTGATGTTGATCATATGTACGTTACAGACAATAAAATCAGCTGACACAAAATATATAAACCGCCTTAGATAGCACAAGAAAATCTAAACGTTCATAGAAACGTCGACTTACCAATAAGTAGGTGAAATCTTTTTCGAAGTGCTGCAACGTCACCCACATTTTTATTCAAGTAACAGAAAGGAATGAAGCAAGCACAGCCATTTGGGAAAGCCCTTTATTGGTTTGCACAGATGACTGATCATAGCATATTATTTATTGCGCCAGCACTTTTTTGGACTTTGGGAGGACATTTATGTTTTTTTGTAAAATTTTTTGTTTACACTGTGGATTTTTTACAGCACTATTTACTGTTATATTGGATATAGCATGAGCACCTTATGTATTATATTCAAAGGGATAAAAGGAGGATTTATAAATCTTATTTTTTTTTTTTGTTGTAGTTTAACGCTTCACCTAGTTTTATATACTTTTATTCTGCTCCAGCTGCAACACACCGAAGTAAAAATGCAGGTCATTGTGGGAAGGGGCAGAGCTTTTTTGCTACCTGGTTCCTAGCACACCAATTACATTTACAAAAATATTTTTTCCTAGGGATCATTTTTTGAGTTCTGTAGTGGTGTAATGATAAGACACTTAATTCTTATTCAATGTTTTTATTAAAGATTTTTAATGATAATACATTATGACTATACAAAGCTCACATATCACCCGTAAGGCGTTGGTGTATAATCAAAGTGTGGTTACCTAAAACAGCGAGGTGTTCAGAAGCATGGCATAAAAAGCAACAGTCAAAACATAAAGAACCAAGAATTTGCGGCGCCTCTAGGAGACCGCGCCAATGAATAACGGTTATCGGCGGCAAGTCATAGTACCGAGTAAATATTCCAGGGCCATGAAAGCCGGCCATTACAAAAAGCACTAGTTATTCATTAAGGCTAGGTTTACACATATGTGAATTGGATGCGTTTTGAACCACATCCAATTTGCATGACATGTGAAAGAACATTGCTTTCTATCGTGCCTGTTCATATATGTCTGGTGCAGCCGGAGTACGGATTCAGTGCGGATAAAGTCCTGTCAGTTTTCTGAGCAGTGCCATCCGGCTCAGGTGTGAATTCAGGCCCATTGACTTCTAGGAAGGTGTTTGTGAATCGCACTTGTCATTCAGTTGTGAACAGGATTAAATATTGATCTGACCCGATGTAGACCTGACCATGAACAAAAACTGACCTGAAATCCTAAAACAACTACTTTGTCAATTAGTTGTGAAAATTGAGCTTTAATTCGCATTGCAATGTGTGAACCCAGCCTAAGTCAGTACCAGGAACAGCCCTATCTGGCATAGTGAGACAGTTTATGTTTGCTCATTATAAGAAGAAAGTAGAAAAAGAAAGAAAAGAAGGAAGAAATGTCAAAGTCAGAAACCCGACCAGAACTCTGCGTCCCTACCCCCCCCCCCCCCCCCCCCATTGGAATTCAAGAAGATGGAGATTGTATGTAATGCAACCAGGTGTCCGAAAACCATCTTGAATTGAGCTTCCTTGTCTAATAATGTGTCAGCTAGTTATTCAACATAATCCAGGTAAGTTTGCACTTCGTCACCACAGTGTCAAACACCATTGATTCCTAAGCTTTAGCTATAGAAATTTTTGCTGCTAGGAACATAAAAAAAAAAAAAAAATCTGTGTTTTTGTGTGTGTTTGGGAATGCTATCGATAGGGTAATTCAAAAGAGAAGTTAGTTTAAGCTCTTTTTGGTATATTAATTATAGTACTTGGGACAAGTCTACTATGTATAGAACATGGGGCCCTCCTGACCACAGCCTCAAAAACATTGAGGCGAGGCATGGGGGTACATCTTAGATATTCTGGCAACTACCAAGTGCCATCGCGATAAGCCTCTATTAGCTGAAGGCCCTTAATGTGTAATTAAAGTACCCCACTGGTTTACCTGCCTCCCCCCTATGTTGGAAAAGATAAGGTGTTCTGTAGTCCAAGAGGGTGGAAAACAGGCAATGCTGACAACACTGCTTGGGATTTCAGTGCAGTTGTCAGCCCCTTACTGGAAGTTGTAGACCACTAGACTTATGATAGATCAACAGTTTTTTTTTTCTGTAATTGCAGTGTTTTGCAGAGGGATAAACACAGGGAAATGCGTATATAGGTGTATTAAATCATTTTTGTTGTACTTATACATACTGTATACATAAGTTTTGAACTCTGACTGGCATGTACAGTACATTTAATGGTAATCCAGTCTTTTAATCGTTAACTTACAACCTCCAGGATCGATCAATCAGTCAGGATCAGTAAAATGTCACAGACATTTTCCAACATGGTAGGTTATAAAATGTTGCTTTTTTTTGCCCTCAAAGAACAAATGCTATTGGTGTGTGCATGCTGACAAAGGAGTTGAGAGGTAAAATCGAGGCTCTGATTTTTCAGTCAGTGTAAAGCAAGGCATACCTTGGATCTTTTTTTGGGAACTGCCCAGGGAATTTCCCCATCCATAGCCAGCCTTTGAAGTAAAATCAGCTTTGCTGGGCCTATAAAAGATTTACGCCCTCTAAATATGAAACTACCCATGAAATGTAAGTTCTTATAAAAGGACTTCAGGCTGATGAGTAAAAGCAGCCTTTATTTCAGTAATGTTTTTCTTTTTTGGAGACATTATGAATTCAGCTGGTGTATAAATCTGAAATCTGTCTTCCTGACAACTTTAAAATCCATTAATGTCAGACTTGCAGTAGGAGTGCTTCCTCTTTTAGCAGATGGACAGGAATAGGCACTTAATTGGATTATCAGGAGGGAGAGAGTCCAGAGTGGGCAACACCAGTGTACCATTGCAGTGGAGTTGACTGGTAGTCTGAAAAGTGCTGAACCTCAGAATTTCATGCATTACATTGCAGATCTATTGGCAGATAAAATATTTCCTCTAAATATGTTCCAATAGTGTAAATCAGAAGCTCTCATCTGGGGTGCTCAAGATGGAATTTCAGAAGTGAAAAAGACTGGCTTGTGTCCCTCAGGCTGGGTTCACATATGTGCGAATTGGATGCCGGTTTCCCTGTATCCATGACATGCGAGTGTGACCAGCTGTCAATGGAGCCGGTTCACACAGGTCTGGGGTCCGCACTCAGAAAGGGTCCTGTGTGTGTTTGGGTCTGGTTCAGGTGAAAATTCAGGCAAAAATTTGGACTTGAATCACACCTGAATAGATGAGCAAAAACAAACCGGACCACATGTTGTGAACCACGGTCACACATATGTGAACCTGGCCTTAGTGATGAGTCACTGCCATACATCCTCACCTTCATGATGCAGCATCAGTCTCTCGCTGCCTCCTAAGCCCAAGATCTGAGCAATCACTTGACAGCTGATGGCTCAGCTCCTGGTGTTCTCAGAGTAGAGAGCAGTAACTATCAGTCACCACTCTTCGCTCTGCCCAGTCAGCACTCAATGGAGGGCAGAGGAGGGGGCTGGCATAGCTATCATCGGCATACAGCCGCATGCTGAGAACCGGAACCAGCTGTCAATGAGGCATCTGAGTGGATCCCAACAATACTGTATGATCGGGATGCTTCCAGAGCCTGGAGTGGCTCTGTGAAGTCAGCTGACAGCAGGCTTTAGTCCACAGTTGGCTGATAGTGGGTTACAGAAGTGCAAAAGTAAAAGCACTCCTGTGAGCCACAAGAGAAGTGTGGCAAAAAGCTTAAACCATACTTCTCTTTTAACATATTCAGTAAGTCAAGTAATGCCGCGTACACACTAGCGGACTTTTCGACTGGACTGGTCCGACGGACCGAGTCCAAGGGACAATTCGACCGTGTGTGGGCTTCATTGGACCTGCAGCGGACTTTTTCAGTCAAAAATCTGATGGACTTTAGATTTGGAACATGCTTCAAATCTTTCCGACGGACTCGAGTCCGGTCGAAAAATCCGCTCGTCTGTATGCTAGTCTGAAGGACAAAAACCGACACTAGGGCAGCTATTGGCTACTGGCTATCAACTTCCTTACTTTAGTCCGGTGTACGTCATCACGTATGAATCCGTCGGACTTTGGTGTGATCGTGAGTAGGCAAGTCCGTTCGTTAGAAAGTCCGTCGTAACTCCGTTGAAAGTCCGTCGGAAAGACCGTCGGACCTTTGTTGTCGAAAAGTCTGACTGTGTGTACGCGGCATAAGTGATTATTTATTTATTTATTTCAGTTACTTATATAGCGCCATCAATTTACGCAGCGCTTTACATATACATTGTACATTCACATCAGTCCCTACCTCAAGGAGCTTACAATCTAAGGTCCCTAACTCACATTCATACATACTAGGGACAATTTTTAGACAGGATCCAGTTAACCTTCCAGCATGTCTTTGGAGTGTGGGAGGAAACCGGAGTACCCGGAGGAAACCCACGCAGGCACAGGAAGAACATGCAAACTCCAGGCAGGTAGTGTCATGGTTGGGATTTGAACCAGCGACCCTTCTTACTGCTAGGTGAAAGTGCTACCCAATACACCACTGTGCCGCCCATCAGAGTACTGCTTTTAAAATCATTATAATGCAACATCTGACATAATTGTATATTGTTTTACTCATAAATTCACAATTGGGGGAGTTCAGATCCTCATCTTCAAATGTGATCTTACTTCTATAGGGGGTGTGAACATTAATCAAACATTTTCTTGGGCTGTGGGCCATAGAAAGACTGGGAACCGCTGATTTAGTTGTTAGCATGGTAATGCCAATTGATACCTACATGTACTGTATGTCTAAATTGTAGAGATATTGAATGTCAGTATTTTTTTATATGGTAAACCATACTGTGGACTTTCTGTGATAACCCAATACTGCCCAGATCAGGGCGACTGATAAGGCAGTACAGCAGGCCCTCCTTCAGTTTAAAAAGTGGCCTGGGCACCTGCTGAGCTGGAGGGTCGGCTGTGCTGCTTTATAGCTGACACCGATCTTCCTGTGACTCCCTCTGGCTGCGCTGCAGGGGGATCAGTTCTAGTATCTGCGCCCCCCTCCACCTGCTGTCGGGCCCTCTGCGTGCAGGGGAATCGTTTCAGGATGGGGGGGGGCATTAAATGTATTATATTTACCAGCCCCTTCCTGAGTGCTTCCCATTCATTCACTTTCTAGTGCAGCTGAGGCTTCAGATAAAGGGACTGAGGAAGCTCTGTCCTCAGTCCCTTTCTCTGTCTCAAATTTAGAACATCGGGGATCTGTTTAGACCCTTGATATTTTGCCAAAGGCCCTCCAACAGGGCAGTTAAAAAAATTGTAAAAAATATTAATAATAAAAAAGTACAAAAAAGTAAAATAAAAATCGAAAAAATAATTTTAAAAAAATGAAGAACTTGTTCAAATGTGCCTTGCTCTCCAAAGAGCAGTCAGCATTTGGCTTGAGCTACAAAGTGCATTTGACAGGTTGTGAGGAGGCATATTGCCTTTTTTAACCCCTCACTAGCGCAAAGCAACTGCATGCAATAGCTCTTGCAGTGCGGCGCTATTCAATTAAATTGGTCTTGATCGATGAGGGTATCATTTCTGCAATCACTGTGAGGCATAGCATCACCGCTGTGGCATTTTAGTGAAAATATCATTTGATGTTTTTGGAGGGGCGGGAACCTGTCAGGTGGGCTGTATTATTATTATTATTATTATACAGGATTTATATAGCGCCGACAGTTTACGCAGCGCTTTACAACATTAGGGCAGACAATACAAGTACAATACAATTCAATACAGGAGGAATCAGAGGGCCCTGCTCGTTAGAGCTTACAATCTAGGACTGTATGGGGTCCCATGATTTCTAACTGCAGCCCTGGCCCTGATTCCAAATATGTTTTGTGCAGTGATATTATAATTGCTAAAAGCTTAGACCAGTCTCCAACTTTTGTAATCCATTTACTAAAAATTCCCAAACATTTACATGTATAATAAACTAAACCTTGTTTAAGCAAACAACTATTTTTTTTTTTTTCTGTTTCTGGAGTCGAGACACTTGCCATCTGCAGTGCTGGTTTACAAACTACAGTGATTGTAAAGAACTCTGAAGTTGTTTCTTATCGCTGTAGAGGTTGTAAAAGCAGTACAGCACACATTCACATAAACAGGACTTCTCACAGGACAAAACCTCTTTAGAAGACTATGCATTTCCCAATGACCTCCGCCGAGAACCTTCAATAGATCAGCCAACCTTGTGTACTAAGCATATAATATTGTGATGCTGCATGGGTGAAATAAATATCCCCGTGTGTTGCCCTGCAGCCTATAAAGCACATTGCACTATTAATCCTGCTGACAGTGAACATGCGACAGAGGCAAGTTCATAAAGCAAATTGGAAGCACAATTTCTAGAATGTTCTATAAGCATGGTTTATTTTTCCCGTGTTTCCCCTTATGTACTAACATTTTTTTTTTTAATCACAAATACACCCCTCTGTTATATCAAGGCTTTGTAGCTATGGTGGTTTCTCTCAGAGTTTATGGTTTTTTTCATAAGTTGTGCCATTTTTCTGTGCAAGTACAAAATGTCCTTGTGACAGAGGCACCGGTATATAAATTCCACTTTGAGAAAGCCTTGCATCAAACCTTATGCTTCATATATTATAGCAGGGAAAGCTTGCAGCGGTCAATTACATGAAATATAGTCTCTTACAGCACTTAAAGGAAAAATATGGCATATTTTCAGTCAGCACATATTTTAAGTTATTATTGCAGGGTTTACCTTAATTACATTTTTGAGGCGACTTGCACATTTTTATATTCTTGAGCTCCCACTTTTTTTTTCTTCTAAGATTTGTACATTAGCCTTTAGTGGGAGATTTGTATTTCAAAGCCATCACTTTGCCTCTCTATTGAAAGCAGAACTAAACCCTCCTATCTCTTAGAATCAAGCAAGCTGTCATCTTAGCCTCTGTTTGGTCTTCAGTTCCTCATGTGATCATTTAAAGGCTTGACAGCTCAGTTGAGAGCAGAAGCATCACGGAATGTCTTGAAAATAACTGGTTTGGGAAACCGTTAAATCATTTGTTTTAATTCCACTTTAAAGAGGAGCTAAACCCTCCTATCCTTTACAGCCAAGGAAGCTGCCATCTTGCACCACGCATGAGCAGTATTTCTGCGAATGTCCGAGAGTAGTAATTCTTTGACTATAATTCATGATCATTTCTAAACTGATAACCTGTAAAGGCTTTTAAAACGTTGCCTATGAACAATTTTAGTACTGTAGTTAGTCACTATTTCACAGGTGTGCGTAATTTTAAATCTTGACATGTTTGGTATTTATCTGGTAGTATATGTAAAGCGTGCCGTGAAAATTAAGTGCATGAGCTCATAAGTTTATGTTTAAAAAAAAAAAATGTATATATAAACAAAAAATTACAAAAAAACACAAAGGGAAATCAGCTGTTGATCAATCGCTGGAACTCCGGCTGAACACCAACTTAACCTGCTGATTTGGTATTTATTTACCCATCGCAACGTCATCTTTTAGATTTTACCAAACATTGAGTATTACTGGTATATTGGGGGTTATTTATGAAAGGCAAATCCACTTTGCACTACAAGTGCACCTGAAAGTGCACCTGGAAGTGCAGTCACTCTAAATCTAATTGGTAGATTCGAAATGAAGGGAAGCTCTGCTGATTTTATCATCCAATCATGTGCAAGTTTAAATGCTGTTTTCTATTTTCCTTGCATGTCCCCCTCGGATCTACAGCAACTTTACTTCCAAGTGCACTTTCAGTGCACTTTCAAGTTCACTTGCAGTGCACTTGTAGTGCAAAGTGGATTTGCCTTTAGTAAATAGTGTTTGTGTGCACTAAAATTCATTAAGTGTATTTTTTCCTGAAAATTTGTGTTCCTAAACTGCTGCACAGTTATCATGTGACAATGAAAAATTGCATCTACCACCATTTTATTCTCTAGGGCCTTTGCATTCAGAAAATGTATCATGTTCGGGGGTTCTAAGTAATTTTATGGCAAAAAATGCTGATTTTAATACGTATGTGAAAAATGTCAGAATTGTCCTGGTAGACAAGCAGTTAATGTGGGAGCCAGGGAACTGATATCTTCAGAAGTGATGCCAGTCACCAGGTATTTCCCATGAAAGGGCTGTATGGAGCACTTGGGGAAGGGGGGGGGGGGGGGGGGTAAGCTGTTCCTGTGGTAGTTCAATCATCCATGGCCAAAATAGCAATGGGAAGGATAAGTCTGATATATGGAACCTTCTATGTGAGCGGTGTGTGTGGCAGGTTCAGTGGTTTATAGATTTAAAATCTGGTGGAATGATCAGAAATTTTCCTCATGGGATGGGGGTATTATGGAGCATGTACGCGTTGTGTGTTCACCTCCTAAGCTGCTTCCCCTCTCCATACAAGTCAGTGTAAATGCAGCTTGAAGCTAGTGGAGTCTAAACCCCTCCCCTGCATTCTTTTGGTGCCTCAGGAAGTACTGGAGACACCGGAATGGCAGAAAATCAGCATCTCTAGACAACAGTCAGTAATGGCAGCTCATAGATTTCTCTCATAAGGCCTGGTTCACAATGATGTGACAACCGCTCTGACCTTGGAGCACTTGACGCATCAGAATTTGGACCCCATTCTGTGCAATGGAACCGCTCTAATCAGTGCGACTTGAGTCGCTCTGACTTAGAAAAAGGTTCCTGCACTACTTTTGGTCCGGCTTCAGTATGACTTGCATTGACTTCTGTTAAAGTCCAAATTCAAAGTTATTTGACTTTTGAAGTCGGTGCAGTGTGAACCCGGGCTAAAAGGATTTATTAAATGATATGAGCTCTGCACCCCCATCACCACTCCTCATCAACAGACAGGGATACACTCAGCGCCTAAATTGCGCCTTCTGAACGCCTAAAGTACACCCAATTTCCCCTTTCCCAGCGCCTGAATTAGGCCTACTTTCAACCCTTTTAGAGTTCTCCCTTGTCAGCCTAGGTGGCCTCTCTCCCCCACCCTCTGCTGTCCGTGTACCTGTAGGGAACCAAGCGCCGACATGCTGTTTCCCGTAGGATGGTTTATAGTGCTGTACGCAGTGTGTAATGTATGGAGGATGGGAATAGACACCATGTGCACTGCTGTTATATTCCCCTTCTTCATACACTTACATACAGCGCACTACACTATAAGGGGTTAAAAAACAAAAACAAAGGGCAGACTCGATGGACCAGTTTTTTCTGCAGTCACTTTTCTATGTTGTTTCTGCCAATAGGACCACTGGATAGGCACTTTCCTAGAGAGGGTGACAACGCACTTAGTTCGGCAGTGAAATAATTTCAGCGTTACTGCTGTAGTTGCTGCTGTAGCTGCTTAGATGATGGTGCTGTTTATAGCCTTAGCCTTTTCACTAAAGAGTCACACATAGCTCCTCCCACTGTGCTTTAGATTGACAGCACATTGCTCTGTCTGCAGGAGGTTCGGTCAGTGATGTAGAAACCCTGCTTTATCTCTCTCACATCCCTCGCACTGTATTACTACAGTTGCTGCAGTCTGACTGTAAATAAGACTGGGTTCATTCCTGTGCTTTTTCATTTTGACCAGGTCTTAGTGCTAGTTCATACCAGATGCAGTTCTGTGCGCTTTTTTTCTGCACTAAAAATGCATGCAGCTAGTTCACACCAGTGCAGTCAGTTTCCGGTCAGGTTTCGGTGCAGAAAATAAAGTAGAGCGTGCTGCATTTTTTTCTGCACAGAACTGCACTGGAGCATAGCAAATTGTATCAAAAACGCACTGGAACTGCATGTGGTGTGAACTGTAAGCAAAAACTGATCCGGAACGTATCCGGAGTGCATTTTTGTGGTGTGAACTGGCCCTTAAACTTAACTGGGAAGCAGATTTTTTCCTGTGCCCTGCTAGATGGTGCTGATTTTGAAAGGGTTTTTTTTTTGCCTGTAAACTCCCCTGCCACTAAGCATATGTCCATGCACAACATATGCTAACATGGGTTTACATGCAAAGAAAAATTAAAAGCTCAAAACAGTCCAAACGTCTGTAGGAGCAGCTTATTTGAACTGAAGTGTGCATGAGGCCTTAGTGACTGAGGGAAAAACAAATGTTAATGCCTGAACACACTGACATGTGTTAGTAAAACTGTACATATCAACTACTTTGTGTATCCAGGTGGATTATACCTTGTTTTTTTTTTTTTTCCAGGACAAATCCTACTTTTTTTGGTAAATGGTAACAGATGTCTCCTGATTTCTTTTTTAAAAATGGCCCAAAATAGTAATTTTTTTTTTTTTACATATAGCTGTATATTTCTTGCTACTACCATAGCCTACCATCAAAAAACAATAAATTCTCCTCTTCCTGACAAATGCATCATATCTCTCTATCCATTCAGAGAGAAAGAAACCACAGGGGCACAGTAAACTGATCACTGTGATAGCTAATCAGAGGCTATCACAGCGATCAGGTGACCCAAAACCGAAAGTCCCAGGACCCTATTTTTAGTACAGGACCCGGTCTCCTAGCGAGAACTTGTGCTGGGAGCGTGCTATGCCTATATCCCTATAGATAAAGGCCCACTTCCGTGATGCCGCATATATGCGTACTGTCGGCAGGAAGGGGTTAATTCATACACGTTTTTGTATTTTTTGGTTTTGTTGTTTTCTTTTTTTATCTTTAATTTGAACATAGTTCTACCTTAACCACTTCAATACAGGGCAATTTTACCCCGTTCCTGCCCAGGCAAATTTTCGGCTTTCAGCGCTGCTGCACTTTCAATTACAATTTGCGTGGTCATGCTACACTGTACCCAAACTAAATTTTTATCATTTTGTTCACGGAACTAGAGCTTCCTTTTAGAGGTATTTAATCACCACTAGGCTTTGTATGTATTGCTAAATAAATGAAAAAAGACAAAACATTTTGAAAAAAAAACTTGTTCTTCTTCGTTTCTGTTATAAAATTTTGCAAATAAATAATTGCTCTTCTTAAATTTAGGCTAAAATGTATTCTGCTACATTTCTTTTGTGAAAATAACCCAAATCAGTGTATATTATTTAGGCCTCTTTCACACGGGGCAGATCAGTCATGATCCGCCCCGTGAACATCCGCTTGCTCAGCGGGGATAGCTCCGCCGATCCCCGCTGAGCAGGAAGATGACAGGTGCATCGCTGCACACTGTGCAGCGACGGACCTGTCAGAGCGCCGCTCTCCCCTATGGGGGGATCGGATGATGACGGTCCGTAGTGTCCGTCGTCATCCGATCCGAAAACGGAGGAAAAAGTAGGTTTTTCCTCCGTTACACTTTTCGGATCGGAGCGGGTCGGATGTCAGCGGACATGTCACCGCTGATATCCGACGCTCCATAGGGATGACTGTATGTCCGTTTTTCATCCGAAAACGGATGGATGAAAAACGGACATACGGATCATCCGTGTGAAAGAGGCCTTAGTCTGTAGGAAAGTTATAGTGTCCACAAACTATGGTATATTTATCTGAAAATGGATCAAGTCTGATGTACAGACGGCCTATCCAATTTCATGAGGCCCTACATTGCCAGGAAAGTACAACCCCCCCTTTAAATGACCCCTTTTTGTAAAGTAGACAGTCCAAGGTATTTAGTAAGAGGCATGGCAGTTTTTCTTTATCATACATCATAGGACACAGAGCCTCAAGTAATTACTTGGTGGGTTATGGGCCTACCTTCAGGTGTTGACACTGGTATAACCAATACAGGAAGTTGACTCCCCTATATAACGCCTCCTCCTTCCAGGAGTCCTCAGTTTTTTCGCCAGTGTCTAAGGTGTTGGTCACGAGTGAAGATGTGCTCTGAGGAGCTCCAGGAAGGGATCTATGCTGGATTTAAAAAACCTCCACAACCGGATCCATCCTCGCCACTGAGGCCATAGGATGGTACCTGGGCCTCGCATTAAAGAACAAGCTTTTGCCTGTAAGCTTCTCTTTGAGAGCTGGACCCTAGGAACCAGGACTCTTTTTGGTTTTTCATATTACCTAAAGTTGTTCCTGAGGGGTGCTATACAGGTCCAAAGGAGCGGAACCCCTATTAAAAGGGCCCCAGTCTTTGAAAGTTTAACTACACTGCCCGCCGTGATGGGTGAAAGTTGGATCTGTCTGTTAAATCAGCAGTATCCTGCAGCGAGGATAAGGTAAGGGGAGAAGCCTAGGAATTGTAAAAAGTCCACCTATGCCTTTTTCTCCAAAAAATACATATTTATATATATGTATAAAATGTATAACCGTATGCCTTAAAATGTCTCCTCTAGAGGGAATATATTACACTTGCTTAGTAGGATGCTTTTTCAGCAGCTCTGTGTCTGGCTATAGCAGCGGGTGTGGTCCCTGCAGCCAGAGGGGAGTTCTTAATTGAACAGATGGTGTTCCTTTTCTGAGGGATCTAAAGGGGTTACAGCAGTAGTTTATGAACATACAAAACCAGCCATTTGCATTTTTTTGTATAAAGTCTTCCTTTAAAATTAGAAGCTTAACAAACACTGCTGATAAACATTCCCCCCCCCCCTCCCCTCTCCTCTTGGAGAGGTGCGGTAACAGCTGACACTTATGTGTAGTCAGGTTTTCACCTGAGGTTTAACACAGACGCTCTCAGTTCATATGCTGAAGACAGAAGTCTGTCACACTAAGACACAGGAGCGCTGGGCATGTAAAGGTGTGTAAACAGGCATTTCCAGCACAGGAAATATTATGGTACTCAGCATCAAAGGCTGATCCTTATGGTGACATTGTTTTCTTTTGCTAAAACTATTGTTCAGCAAATACCATAATTTGTTAAAGTGCCTCTGCTGTTGTGCTTAGCAAATTTGATTTCCAGTGTACCACAAAGGTACCAAGGATTCCACCCCCAGGCGCTGGGAACTCCAGTCATGCCTCCACACTGTCATCCTCTCCAGGGATACCTGACATGGCAAGCCAGGGTGAATCATCGGAAGCAATTGGTGGTGCAACTGCTTCTCACACTTCAGCCCCTGTGTATGTGACTGAAGATGCATTCTCCTCTGCCCTGTTGGGCTTAGAAGGAAGATTAGCAGCTTTAATCACATTCTCCATCCAAGAGGATAGGAAGCATGCTAGATCCCCCCCCCACATCAAACCTCTTTTTCCAAGTGAACAGTGGGCACAGGATGAGGTGTTATCCTCAGGTGATCACGGGGAAAAACAAGCCAAATTTTCCTCTGCGGAGGAAACAACAGTTGATGAACCTTATGCAACCTCACAATCTGACAGATTGATGGTACAAACTCTTACAGAGATGGTTCATTCCACTTTTTATACTACTCCTAACAGAGTAAGCTCAAAGTCCAGGTCCCTTCTTTGGTTTTTAAAAAAAAAAAAAAAAAAAAAACCTTTTACAGTGCTTATTTATGCTGAATGGGATCATCTGGATAAGCATTTTTTCCCTCCAAAGAGTTTCTCAGTTCTCTATCATGGAGGAAAAATTCACAAAGGTTGGAAAGTACCAGCAATAGACGCTGCGATTTCCAGCATCTATAAAGATGCATAATTGCTTAAGCATCTAACAGATAAGGAGCTGGAATTTTTTTGTTAAAATCCTCCTACCAATGGCGCTATGTTTCGCCATAGATACCATAAAAGACCCTATCCACCAGGCGTCTCGCCTTGCGCTTGTGCTAAAACACATGCTTAGGACCCTGTGGTTAAAAGGGTTGGTCAGCCAAAGCATCTTGCAAAAAAGGGTGTCTGACTAGTTTCCCTTTTCATTGGGGAAGGTTTGGTGAAATACATCCAAATGATTTCTAGCAGTAAAGCTCTTTTGTCCAGTAGAAGGTATAAATGTCCTTTTATTTAAAGTGAAGCCACAACAGCTCACAGGTTAAGTACTCTGACGGCCAGTGCAGCCATGGGAGACTTCCTGACAGACATGGGTTCAGATCCACATGTCGGCGTTCACTAGTGAAGGAGCCACTACTCACAGGTTAACTACTCTGACGGCCAGCGTAGCCATGGGAGGCTTCCTGAAAGACGTGGGACCTCGTCCTCATGTTGGCTCCTTGTGACCTTGGACACCTATGCAGGGGCAGCTGCCTCTAGGCAGCGGTGACGGCCTCCACCATCAGACTGTAGGGCATGATTTCCAAGAAATACTGTTCAGATCTGTGCGACTTCAAGGTAGTCCCTGCACTACTTTGGTACCACTTTGATGCGACTTGAGGTCCATAAACCTATAGAATACACAGGCATTGTTTCCTGTCGCATCAAAATTGCGCCCCAACGTATTCTCGGCGGCAAAGGATCACAGTAAAATCACGCAACTTTGGGGTTGCAATAGTGGAAACTGAGCCTAAGAGGAGAAAATATTCAGCCCCTGTATACATGATTGAAGATGCGTTTTTCCTCCGCCCTGCAGGGCCTAGAAGGAAAATTAGCGATTTTAATCGCATCAGCTATCCAAGGATGAGAAGCGTGTTAGATCCCCCTCCCCCACCTGAGATCCCTTATCAAGGGAACAGTGGGTAGAGGATGAAGGATTACCCTCAGGTAATCGGGAAGAAAGGCAAACCGAGTACTCCTCTGCAGGGGAGACAACTAGAGTTGAACTTTTTTCAGCTTCGCAATCTGAGAAATTGCTGGTACAAACCTCTTACAGAGATGATTTGTGCCTCTTTCAAGCTACCTCTAGTAGAGTCAGCTGATAGTTCTGTGTTTTTCTTAGGTTCCTTGGAACCTTCACTGGCTTTTTCATGCGTTTCCTGTACATGTAGAGAGCCACGCAGAAATTCAACAGATCCATTCTAGATCTAAAAGAATCTAAATCAGTTCCTGAAGATCCGCTCCTTTTTTATGGAGTCGATCAAGTCAGTAGTTTCTATCCGGCAAGGAGGAAAACTTCTGGCGCCTATCGGCATCAGGGATGCATATCTGCATGTCCATATATTTCCCGCTCACCAAAGGTTTCTGCGGTTCGAAGTAGAACAGCAGCATTTCAGTTTATAGCCTTGCTCTTCAGGCTAGCTACAGCACCTCGAGTGTTCACAAAGGTGCTAGCCCCACTTGTAGCCAGGTCAAGTACACAGGGCTTAAACAGTCCTGGCATACCTAGACGATATATTGCTAATAGACCAATCGCTGTTCGGAGTAAGGTGTATGCATTACAACCAGTTACCTGGAAATGTCTGGGTTGCATTCTCAACCTAGTAAAGTCTCCATTAAAATCGCTAAAAAAGGGCCGCAGTTTTTGGGTCTGATCATAGATACAGCCCCGAAAAAGGGTCTTCTTGCTCAGAAAAAAAAAACAAACAAAAAAAAAACACCACTCTATAAAAGAGTTGGTGCGGATGGTCAGGTCAAAAGGAGGTCCCTCCATTCACCTTTGCATGAGGTTGTTAGAAAGGATGGTGGCTTCATTCGAAGCAGTTCCCTTTGCCCAGTTCCATTCGAGACCGTTGCAAAACAGTATTCTATTTTCTTGGTACAAAACAATCCAAGCTTTGGACTTGCCAATGCGGCTGTCCCCAAGGGTGTCCCAAAGCCTCAATTGGTGGTTACTAAAGAATGTCATAAAAGTGTAAATACTTCAAACCACTTTTCTGGAAAGTGGTAATGACAGAGAAGACAACTGTCCAAGGACAGTGTTCAAGAACCGGAAGATCCTTGCCCATCAACATCCTAGAGATTCGGGCAGTGCGTCTGGCTCTAAAAGCCTGGACTTCCAGGTTAAGGGATTGTCTCGACAGGATATAATCTGTCAATGCCACAGCTGTGGCCTATATCAATCACCAAAAGGGGCACCAAGAATCTCTCAGTGCAGAGAGAAGTGAACCATATTCTAACTTGGGCAAAAAGAAATATTCCGTGCCCAAAGGCAGTCTTCATTCCGGGAATAGAGAATTGGCTCGCGCACTACATGTGCCGCCAGCAGATTATTCCCAGGGGAATGGTCTATTCACCCCGACACGTTTCGGGCTGTTTGTCAAGGATGGGGGACTCAGGATGTAGATCTTCTAGCATCCAGTGCAACATAGTTAGTCAACTTTGTGTCCACAACAAAGGATCCATTCGCATGCAGAACAGATGCGTTGATGATACTGTGGGATCAGCTTTTACTGATCTATGCATTTCCCCCCAATTCAGTTGCTGCCTTGACTTCTTTGCAGGATCAAGCTGGAAAGAAAACCGGTAATTCTGGCAGCACCAGCATGGCCCAGAAGGTCATGGTATGCAGAGGTCGTAAAGATGGCAGTGGAGGATCTGTGGTCCCTTCCACTAAGGCCAGACCTGCTCTCACAGGGGCCGATATTCCATCCTACTTTACGAATGCTAAATTTAACGGCCTGGCTATTGAGACCCACATTCTGAAAAGATGTGGGTTTTCCAGGGCTGTTATTTCTACTTTAATGCTAGGAAGCCAGCTTCTAGAGCTATATATTATAGAGTCTGGAAAGCTTATGTTTCCTGGTGTGAATCCAAGGATTGGCACCCTCGGAGATATATTAGAGGCAGAATTCTTGCCTTTCTACAAGTAGGCGTAGAGATGAAGTTGGCCCTGAGTACTATTAAGGGCCAAGTCTCAGCCTTATCAATTTTATTTCAAAGACCACTTGCTACGCATTCTTTAGTCTGGGGTTTCATGCAAGGAGTGATGCAGATTAATTCGCCAGTTAAATCACCCTTAAGCCCTTGGGACTTGAATTTAGTTTTGTCAGTGTTACAAAAACCACCATTTGAACCATTACAGCATGTTCCCTTAGCCCTTCTGACTAGGAAGCTGATATTTTTGGTTGCTATATCCTCAGCAAGGAGGGTTTCAGAATTGGCTGCTCTTTCCTGTAAAGAGCCATATTTGATTATTCATGAGGACAGAGTGGTGTTACGCCCTCGTCCAGGCTTTTTGCCAAAAGTGGTTTCAGGCTTTCATCTGAATGAAGATATTGTCCTGCCATCGTTTTTTCCAAAACCATGTTCCAAGGAAGAAAAGTCACTACATTGTCTTGATGTGGTGAGAGCAGTGAAGATATATTTAAAGAAAACTGCTCAGATTCGTAAGACTGACGTCTTATTTATTCTGCCAGAGGGTCCTAAAAAAGGACAGGCAGTGTCAAAATCCACTGTGGCTAAGTGGATTCGGCAAATTATAATTCGAACTTATGATTTAAAGGGAAAGATTCCCCCTTTTCAAGTTAAGGCGCACTCTACCAGATACATTTACAAAATTTTATCAAGTAGATGTAAAACGGAATGAGGATATCGCCTTCGGGCGCAGTGTGCTGCAAGCAGCAGTATAATTCCTCAAGGTCTGGGGGTGCCCTACGGGTTGTGTCTCCCTCCCCTCAAGTAGCATTGCTATGGGACATCCCACCAAGTAATTACTTGAGGCTCTGTGTCCTATGATGTACGATAAAGAAAATAGGATTTTTAAAACAGCTTACCTGTAAAATCCTTTTCTTGGAGTACATCATAGGACACAGAGCTCCCGCCCCTCTGTTTTATGGGGTGAGAGTATATTGCTTGGCTACAAAAACTGAGGACTCCTGGAAGGAGGAGGGGTTATATAGGGGAGTCAACTTCCTGTATTGGTTATACCAGTGTCAACACCTGAAGGTAGGCCCATAACCCACCAAGTAATTACTTGAGGCTCTTTGTCCTATGATGTACTCCAAGAAAAGGATTTTACAGGTAAGCTGTTTAAAAAATCCTGTTTTTTTTAATTTCTAATTTTTTGTCATAAGAAGAAATGAATAAACAAATTCACTATTTTTTTTTTTTTTTTTACATACAGCATCATAACATACCTGTTGTGGGGGTGATCAGGTGCACTGACTGGTGAATGTACGAAAAAAAACAAACACAATATAATGCCAGTAACATTGTACTACTCTGGGGAAGTGATCAGGATTTTTTTTTTTTTTTACACATTATGATTGCTTATAGCAGTGAATTACGTTGCTAGAAGCAAGCATTTTACTGAATGAAACTAATTCATTCAGTTTGTTTTGTAGTGATTAGTCAAAGCTAATCACATGGTACAGATGGGCTGTGAATAGTAAGAAGAGCCGGCAAGACTGTAATCCTTGAAGTGTTGTTTATTGGTACATCAGAGTGACAGTAAAACAATAGTGCTGACACGTTTCGGCAATAGTCTTAGTCGTAGCGGGCTGTGATTGGCCCTGTCTGTACCACGTGATCACATTTACCAATCACATCTAGCAACACAGTTGTACACAATGGATGGCATGAAAGGAAGCCATCCATCGTTTACAACTATCATGTGAACCACTGTGATTGGTCACAGAGGTCACATGGTACCGGCAGCGAGCTGGTACACTGATCAGTCATCGGCTGTGTCCAGTAGACACAGCCAGTGACAGATTGCGCTGCTTTGAGGCGCTTTCTGAGAGGACGTCATGTGACGTCCACTCAGAACAGTAAAGCTGTTCAAGTAGAACTAAAAGGCAAAACTTTTATTTATTTTTTTCAATTTTGGATTGAGTACTGCCTAGTAAACACAATGAGAATACCTGCTCTGTGCAGTGGTTTTGCACAGAGCAGCCCTGATCATCCTCTTTTCGGATCCCCCACCGGTGATCCTGGCTCTTTCTCTTTGGCGAGTGCCCCATAGAAAGGGGCTTACTCCCTAACCTCGCTGTCTGCAAACATTGACACAGACAGGCTCCAGTGGCTTTTAGCAAAACCTGTGAGAGCAGGGAGAAGTAGAGAGAGCCTCTCATGAACTGCTTTTATGCACAGTGCTGGATCGAAAATGGGCTCAGGTAAGTATAAGGGGGGTGAGGAGGGGGACACAGAACATTTTTCACTTTAATACATACACTGCAATAAGGTAAAAAAACCTTTAAGTTTTAGTAGGGCCGGAGTGAGGGAGGGGCCGAGCGGGCACCTGCCCTGGGCGCTGTGTTGAGGGGGGCGCTCTTGTGACTTAGTTTGTTGTGCCACTCCTCACTGACAGGAGTTATCCACTGCTGGAAGAGAGGATTCAGATTTTCCTCCCTCCAGCCTGTTGGGGGAGATAGAGAGCCTGCACCGAGACTGGGAACTCAGCTAAGTCTCATTGCGGCTCTGCTGAGGAGTGAGGGCAGATTGCCCTTTTTCCACTCACCCCTTGTCATGCGACATGTCACATGATGGAGAGGGGAAAGAAGAAGCTGCCTGTGTGTTAACTGTGAGTTCAGGGGGAAAGGTGAGGACAACTAAGCCTTGGACCTCCCCTCTTCTCTAAGTGGCCTCATATCTGAAGAGACAAGGAATAGTACACCAGACAACCTCACCATACACTCCTGAACAAAAAAGTGTAGCAGAAAGGAAAAATCGCACTTTTATAGAAATGACCAGATGCATGTTGTCGGATGCCATCCTACCTCACAAGTACTGGGGAGAAGCAGTCATGACTGCAACCTACCTACAGAACAGATTCCCTTTAAGAGCCAATAAACATACTCAATTTGAAATGTGGCATGGATCAAAGCCTAGCATAGGGAACATCAGAGTGTTTTGGATGTAAAGCACATGCCTATATTCCAAGTGAAAAGCGATCCAAGCTGGAGAACAGAGCCATAGAGGGCATTCTTGTAGGCTACAGCTAGCAAACTAAGGGTTACAGAATCCTACACCCAAAGACTGACAAAGTGACAATAAGCAATAGTGTTAATTTTGATGAGAGCCCATCACCAGAAACACCGGTCCCTGAAAGCAGTGAATATGCTTAAATCCAGTTCCCCACCAGATCCTGCTGAACTGCCACTCGGACCACAAGGGGGATACCACCCCGCAAAGCTGTCATACACTGTCAAAACACACAGCATACTTGAACCAAGTGAAACACCTAGTTGTTAAAACTGCTTTCCCCTATGGAGACATTAAGGAAGATCTCTACATGGAGCAACCACCAGGGTTTGAGCAAGGAGACAACCTTGTTTGTAAACTTCAGAAGAGCATCTACGATCTTAAGCAATCTGCAAGGATGTGGAATAAGAAAGTGAAGGAAGTACTCACCAGAGAGGGATTCTCAAGAAGTAAAGCAGGCCCCTGTCTCTACTCCAGGAATCAAGAAGATAGATGGATATACATCCTTATCTATGTTGTTGACATTATAACCTGTTTTGAACTAAAAGGGGATTATAATCAGTTCACAAGCTGAAAGAAACATTTGAAAGAGCTAGAGAACATTAGCTACTATCTGGGAACCCAGATAGCGAGAGAAGAAGATGGAAGTTATCTTCTCAACCAATCTCAGAAAATCTCAGAAATCTTGGAACAATTCCATATGCAAGATGCAAAGGAAGTGAAAACTCCTATAAACCAGGCTATCAAAAGAGCAATGAAGCAGAAAACTTGCTATCCTACAATGACATGTATCACAGAGCAATCAGTAAGCTGCTATATGTTGCCACTGTGACAAGACCAGACATAGCCGCAGCAGTGGGCATACTATGCAGGTTGGTTTCAGCTCACTGTAAGCGTGACTAGAACGCAGTAAAAAGAGTGATGCAGTACTCAAAGAAACAATTCAGATGAAGTTATGGTTACAAGCAACATCCAACCCAAAACTGGTCGGTTATGTAGATACTGATTGGGCCGGGGACTGCACAGACACCAAATCCACAATTTGATTCATCTTCCAGTATAGGGAAGGAACCTAAGTTGGTCTAGTCGAAAGCAAGCAACTGTCGCTCTATCTTCAATTGAAGCAGAGCACATTGCAGCAGCACACGCATGTCAAGAAGCGATATGGATTCGTCAACTTTTTGTGGACTTTGAAATAGACATGTCAACACCAATTCCCATTTTTGAAGACAACCAGGGATGTATAAAGCTTACATAATCAGAAAGGGTCAACCCTAGGACCAAAGACATCAACATCAAGTATCACCTACTAAGGAACAATCAAGAAAAAGGTATTATTGACATTCAGTACTGGCCGTCAGAGGAGTTGACTGCTGATGCACTCACCAAACCTTTATTGATGGGACTTCATAATTAATTCCAGAAGAAGCTGAATGTAATTTGACAAAGCACATGCTGTTGAGAAGGGGTGTTGGAAGAGCAATAGCAAAGTTGCTTTATGCCCCGTGTACACACAATCGGACATTAATCGGACATTCCGACAACAAAATCCATGGATTTTTTCCGACGGATGTTGGCTCAAACTTATTTTGCGTACACACAGTCGCACAAAGTTGTCGGAATTTCCGATCGCCAAGAATGCGGTGACATATACCACATACGACGAGACTAGAAAAGCCCAGTTCAGAACCAAGTGCAGCACCCTTTGGGCTCCTTTTGCTAATCTCGTGTTAGTAAAAGTTTGGTGAGAGACGATTCGCGCTTTTTCAGACTCCTGGTTTTCAGATTGTTTTCTGCTGTTCAGTTTGTGCTTGTGGGTTTGTATCTGCTCTTTAGTGCGTGCAGCGAGTACCATTGATTTATCATTGTGTTCTTGTTCATTCGTTACTGTTTTTCAGGTCGCTCTTCACAGGCCTTGCTGTTCTTCAGTGCGTTCTGTTACTTCATTCTGAGCAGCCGACCGTTTTCTAGCCATGTTGCATATACGTACTCCTCGTAGAGTTCGTGCTGTGCGGGGGCTTGGTGTTGGGGTCCTGACCTTGACACAAGTCCAGTCCATGAACAGGGTGGGGAGGAGTTCATGGACCAAGAATTGGTTGCTCCAGCGTGACCAATTCTGTCATATGCCTTTGCTCCGTGAGATCCGTGAGAATAATCCTGATGATTTCAGGAGCTTTCTCAGGACGACGGACCCCGTATTTCACCGTTTGTTGGCTTTGCTGACCCCCTATATCAGCAGGCAGGATACCTGCATGAGGCAAGCCATCACTCTGGAGCAGAGGTTAGTCGCCACCCTGCGGTACTTGGCGACGGGGAGAAGCCTGCAGGACCCCAAGTTCTCGACAGGTATCTCCCCCCAAGCTCTGGGGATCATTATCCCAGAGACCTGTTCTGCCATCATCCAGGTCCTGCAGAAGGATAATATTAAGGTAAGATTTATCCTTTAACATCACATTTTATTGTATTTAATGTATGATAATATATTGTATTTCTTTCCTCATTCCCTAATTACCATGATTGGAATATGCTGTGAATGTCCCCTTTGTCCTCATGCATGCTGGATTTTTATTTAATTATTTTTTTTGTCCTTCATACATATTTGCCTTCACTTACCTCCCCAGCATGGTCTCCTGGCCCTATATTCACCTCATGTAGTCACTTAACAATGTATTTTGTCAGCTCCATAGTAGTGCTTTACCCCAAACACCCCCTAAAATGTGTAAAAATGTGATTTGTGCTTTAAATTCAGCCAGAGTGCCAGAGGCTTTTTTTGGGGCGTCCCCAAATCATTTGGAACCCTCCCTCCCCCCAACTGCTAAGTCAGCTGATACCAATTCTCTATCTATCCTCAATCACCTATCTGCTGACTTTGCCAAACCCATACACAGTATACCCATCTCTTTTGTGGTCAGATGTATGGATGAATTCCCCAAAGCATGTAGTGCAAGGGCTTGCCTGTATACTTTCAAATGGTACTGTTTAGAGTTTTGGGATCCTATTATTATATTGATAGGTAATAGCAGAATGTCCAAATGTGCTAAAATGTGTATTTATATCTTTGTATTATGACACTTCTTACCTGTCCAGTGGGCTGCCAATAGTACAAGTAAGGAGGGGCTGGCCAAAGTAATACACATTATTTAGGCATTCATCTCTCAATGAAGTGGAGAGGGTTACCTGTGCAAGAGTCCCCCCCCCTATAATGTTAGAAATGGCCCATGAGAGGGGTAATCTGATAGGTGTACCTTATACTTTGGTCTTTAAAAACTCCCTCAAATAAATGTTATCTTGATGTTGGCCAAGAATGTTTGTGTCTAATCTGCTTTCCCTGTTTATGTGCAAAATGACTAATTTTTTTTTTCTTGTTTGACTCCACAGTTTGCTTCCACGCCACAGGAATGGCAGACTGTGGCCTCCCACTTTGCCCAGCGGTGGGACTTTCCTAACTGCGGAGGGGCAATTAATGGGAAACACGTCCACATCGTCCCACCACCCAACTCAGGGTCATACTATTTCAACTATAAGGGGTTCAATAGTATTGTGATGTTGGCGGTGGTGTTGGCTACTTACGAGTTCCTGTATGTGGACGTGGGGAAGAATGGCCGGATGTCAGATGGTGGAGTCATCGCCCAGACGGAGTTCTACAGGCATCTCCAGAATGGCAGCTTGGACTTGCCACCTCCAGAAGACAATGTGGAAGGACTCCCATTCGTCTTCGTTGCAGATGAAACGTTTGCGCTGGGGGACCATCTTATGCGTCCATTCCCTATGAGGACCCTCACCCCGGACCAGAGGGTTTTTAATTACCAGCTGGCCAGAGCCAGAAGAGTGGTGGAGAACACATTTGGAATCATGGCCAGTCGGTTCCGCCTATTTCTTACACCCATACACATGGTGGAGTACAAACTGAATCATATCATCCTGACGTGCTGTGTTCTACACAACTTTTTACGGCAACATTCTGCCAACTATGCTGGCTCAGTTGGGCCTGAGGCTGGAATTCAAAATGAAACAACCCTGACGGCGCTTGAAAGTGGCCATCCTGGCTTGCCCCCCCTGAGTGCCCGTGATGTCCGTCTAAGATATCTTGAATACTTTGCGGGTAGGGGGGCTATCAATATGCCAGACAATGTCTGAAACCTTTTTCAAATAAATAAAAGAATTTAACAACTAAAATCTTTGGTGACATTTACTGCTTGTGTTTCTTTTAGCTGATCCTGACAGAAATGTGGTGAGTCCTGAAAATGGCGTGATTGTGTAACATAATGTAAGCATTGTTGGGTGTTATCTACTAAAGGCAAAGACACTTTGCACTACAAGTGCAGTTGAAACTGCACTTGTAGTGCAAAGTGGATTTTCCCTTAGGAAATAACCCCTATTGTCACTGAAAACACCAATTAGAGCACAACAAAAGTTTTGGAGCGTTGAAACAATAATCCACACATTCTTGATTAACAATCTTTTTAATACCAGCACAATCACATGTGCATTTAGAAAAGGTTTTTAAAACAAACCAACATGTTTGTTGTCTAAAAATGTTTGGGGTCACATTAGAAAAAGTAGAAATGTCCATTTAAGATAAAACAGGCATGTTTAAAACAAACAAGAAAGACACAAATCTTGAACTTACACTTACAAAGTTCACATTTGGTAGAACTTGAAGGCAATATCAGACATGAGTATTTACAAACTGTGTTTGATATTGCGTTCAGATGGGGTGAAGTCACCCCTAGAAAAGCCAAATTTTGAAGATGCACACCAGTTGCCGAATGTCAACATGTGCTAGCTGCCATCATGGGGGATCAAGGGACGTGTTTTGTGGGTGCAACCCCTTCCTCACAGCTACTTTATTATTGAGGAAGGGGTTGCACCCCCAAAACGCATCCATTGATCTCCCGTGATGGCAGATAGCACATGTTGACACACTGTGTGCATCTTCAAAATTTGGCTTTTCGCAAATATGTCAAAAAATGGTAAACATTTTTAGCTCACAAAAAGTGCAAAAAAAAAAAAATAGGGATTTTGAGGGGTTTTAACCACTTCAGCCCCGAACCATTTGGCTGCCTAAAGACCAGAGGACTTTTTCCAATTTGGCACTGCGTCGCTTTAACTGCTAATTGCGCGGTCATGCAATGCTGTACCCAAACAAAATTTGCATCCTTCTCTTCCCACAAATAGAGCTTTCTTTTAATGGTATTTGATCACCTCTGTGGTTTTTATTTTTTGCGCTATGAACGAAAAAAGACCGAAAATTTTGAAAAAAAATGATTTTTTTACTTTTTGTTATAAAAAAAATCCAATAAACTCAATTTTAGTCATACATTTAGGCCAAAATGTATTCGGCCACATGTCTTTGGTAACAAAAATGTCAATAAACGTAAATTTATTGGTTTGCGCAAAAGTTATAGCGTCTACAAGCTAGGGTACATTTTCTGGAATTTACACAGCTTTTAGTTTATGACTGCCTATGTCATTTCTTGAGGTGCTAAAATGGCAGGGCAGTACAAAACCCCCCCAAATGACCCCATTTTGGAAAATAGACACCCCAAGGAAATTGCTGAGAGGCATGTTGAGCCCATTGAATATTAATTTTTTTTTGTCCAAAGTGATTGAATAATAACAAAAAAAAAAAAAATTACAAAAAGTTGTCACTAAATGATATATTGCTCACACAGGCCATGGGCATATGTGGAATTGCACCCCAAAATACATTCAGCTGCTTCTCCTGAGTACAGGGATACCACATGTGTGGGACTTTTTGGGAGCCTAGCCGCGTACGGGGCCCCGAAAACCAATCACCGCCTTCAGGATTTTTAAGGGCGTAAATTTTTGATTTCAATCCTCACTACTTATCACAGTCTTGAAGGCCATAAAATGCCCAGATGACACAAAACCTCCCCAAATGACCCCATTTTGGAAAGTAGACACCCCAAGCTATTTGCTGAGAGGCATGTTGAGTCCATGGAATATTTTATATTTTGACACAAGTTGCGGGAAAGTGACAAATTTTTTTTTTTTTTTTTTGCAGAAAGTTGTCACTAAATGATATATTGCTCACACAGGCCATGGGCATATGTGGAATTGCACCCCAAAATACATTTAGCTGCTTCTCCTGAGTATGGGGATACCACATGTGTGGGACTTTTTGGGAGCCTAGCTGCGTACGGGGCCCCGAAAACCAATCACCGCCTTCAGGATTTCTAAGGGTGTAAATTTTTGATTTCACTCTTTACTGCCTATCACAGTTTCGGAGGCTATGGAATGCCCAGGTGGCACAAAACCCCCCAAATGACCCCATTTTGGAAAGTAGACACCCCAAGCTATTTGCTGAGAGGCATGGTGAGTATTTTGCAGCTCTCATTTGTTTTTGAAAATGAAGAAAGACAAGAAAAAACATTTTTTTTTTTCTTTTTTCAAATTTCAAAACTTTGTGACAAAAAGTGAGGTCTGCAAAATACTCACTATACCTCTCAGCAAATAGCTTGGGGTGTCTACTTTCCAAAATGGGGTCATTTGGGGGGGTTTGTGCCACCTGGGCATTCCATGGCCTCCGAAACTGTGATAGGCAGTGAAGAGTGAAATCAAAAATTTACGCCCTTAGAAAGCCTGTAGGCGGTGCTTGGTTTTCGGGGTCCCGTACGCGGCTAGGCTCCCAAAAAGTCTCACACACGTGGTATCCCCGTACTCAGGAGAAGCAACAGAATGTATTTTGGGGTGTAATTTCACATATTCCCATGGCATGTTTGAGCAATATGTCATTTAGTGACAACTTTGTGCAAAAAAAAAAAAAATTTGTCTCTTTCCCGCAACTTGTGTCACAATATAAAATATTCCATGGACTCGACATGACTCTCAGCAAATAGCTTGGGGTGTCTACTTTCCAAAATGGGGTCATTTGGGGGGTTTTGAACTGTCCGGACATTTTATGCACAACATTTAGAAGCTTATGTCACACATCACCCACTCTTCTAACCACTTGAAGACAAAGCCCTTTCTGACACTTTTTGTTTACATGAAAAAATTGTTTTTTTTTGCAAGAAAATTACTTTGAACCCCCAAACATATATTTTTTTAAAGCAAATGCCCTACAGATTAAAATGGTGGGTGTTTCATTTTTTTTTTTCACACAGTATTTGTGCAGCGATTTTTCAAACGCATTTTTTGGGGAAAAAACACACTTTTTAAAATTTTAATGCACCGAAACACACTATATTGCCCAAATGTTTGATGAAATAAAAAAGATGATCTTAGGCCGAGTACATGGATACCAAATATGACATGCTTTAAAATTGCGCACAAACGTGCAGTGGCGACAAACTAAATACATTTTTAAAAGCCTTTAAAAGCCTTTACAGGTTACCACTTTAGATTTACAGAGGAGGTCTACTGCTAAAATTACTGCCCTCGATCTGACGTTCGCGGTGACACCTCACATGCATGGTGCAATTGCTGTTTACATTTGACACCAGACCGTCAGACCGATGCTTGCGTTCGCCTTTGCGCGAGAGCAGGGGGGCACAGGGGTGCTTTTTTTTTTTTTTTTTTTTTTTTAATTATTTTTTTGCTTTTTTATCTTATTTTTAAACTGTTCCTGTCATTTTTTTTT
Organism: Aquarana catesbeiana; assembly: GCF_042186555.1. NCBI lineage: Eukaryota > Metazoa > Chordata > Amphibia > Anura > Ranidae > Aquarana > Aquarana catesbeiana. The sequence continues at coordinate 41,055,234 of NC_133331.1, forward strand.
TTCAATCATTTTTATTGTTATCTCAGGGAATGTAAATATCCACTATGATAGCAATAGGTAGTACCAGGTACTCTTTTTTTGAAAAAATTGGGGTCTATTAGACCCTAGATCTCTCCTCTGCCCTCAAAGCATCTGACCACACCAAGATCGGTGTGATAAAATGCTTTCCCAATTTCCCAATGGCGCTGTTTACATCCGGCAAAATCTAAGTCATGAAATGCTCGTAGCATCCGGTTTCTTAGGCCATAGAGATGTTTGGAGCCACTCTGGTCTCTGATCAGCTCTATGGTCAGCTGGCTGAATCACCGGCTGCATTCTCAGGTTCCCTGTTGAGACAGGAGAGCCAGAGAAAAACATGGAAGACGGTGTGGGGACATTCCCTCCCACTGCTTGTAAAAGCAGTCTAGAGGCTAATTATCTGCTAGGATTGCTTTTACATGAAAGCCGACCGCTGGCTGAAAAGAATGGTACCAAGATGATACCTAAACATACAGGCATCATTCTGGTATAACCACTCAAAGTCGTGAATGGCGTACCTGAAGACAAAAAAATGGTTAACAATAAAACACAGTAAACGGTAAAGTATAAAAAATTGCATACCTGAAAAGTAAACATGATAAAACTTAATAACAATAAAACATTGCAGAATAGAATACAGTAAAAAAAGAGCAGAACAATAGAGAGAGAATAGAGAGAGAACAATAAAACGACAACTATTTTTTTTTATTTTATATATATATATATTTTTTTTTACACTTTTTTTTTGTAACTAACTTTTATAACTGTAACCGGTTCCAGGTTCGGGTCACTCAAAATGCGATGGCATCTTGGGAGACCCTGTGAAAGTGTGCCTAGTCTGTGCAATGCTGTACCCTACGCTAATACTCAACTAGTGAATGGTAGCGTTCAAAACATTCACCAATGCAAAGACCAGGATAGTCAGTACAGGAGGGACAATAATAGCGGGTGTCACACCTATATCCGCGCTTGCTACAGACACGACATCTTTTTGGGGGGGTTCGTTGGGTAGGGGTACTCGGGAGGACATAAAAATGCCTCTCATGCAGCCGACTGCATTTGGTTGGGGATGTGAATGGGGGAAGTACGGGCGCTGCAGAAGTGGTGGGTTCCCAATTATTAGGATTGGCTAATGCAGCAGGAAGGGCATTATGGGCACGACGGACCTGTGTTTGTCTTCTTCTTGGTGGCAGCTGGACACTACTTGTGCTTGCCACCTCACCAGCTTGAACTGCACTTATGGGACTCGCCATGTCACCAAGTGTTACTGCAGTGCTGGTTTGACTACGACCGGGGTGTACTAGGCCGCTGGTGCTTGCCAGTTCACCAAAACACTACCAAAAAAACTGTTAGCGATCGCAGGCATCTGGCCTGACTCTGCGAACGTTGCAGTTATGCGTTTAGTGTTTTGTAAGTGACAGTGATCGATTGATACTGTACTTGGGTGGGCCGGGCGGAGGGGCAAAACGCAGGTGCTAGCAGGTATCTGGGCTGATCCCGCTAACACTGCATTTTTGGGAACCCTAAACTGCTGGGGACGCTAGTATAGATCTGATCGGATCAGATATTGATCCGTACAGATACTATACCACTAAGGGAGGCGTATGCTGCGTGCATGGGTGTTAGCGGTACTGGCGCTAATCTGACGCTGCCTGGGGCGACGCATATCACTGCCGGGCGATCAGGGGGCTAAACTTTTATTAGGTAATAAACGGCGGGTACCCTGACACTATAAAAAATAAACGAACTAACCAGCGTCACCCATAGCAGTTATACGGTGATCAGTGGTGAAAGGGTTAACTAGGGGGCAATCAAGGGGTTAAAACATTTATTAGGTAGTATATGGGGGTCCCTGTCGCTATAAAACGCTGACGGCGAACCTAAATATTTACCTCCCTAACTAGCGTCACCAGTGACACTAATACAGCGATCAGAAAAATGATCGCTTAGCGACACTGGCGACGGGGGGTGATCAAGGGGGTTAAAACTTTATTAGGGGGGGTTAGGGGGGTACCCTAGACCTAAAGGGGGCTAACAGTAACTGTCCCACCACACTGTCACAAACTGACACAATGCAGTAATCAGAAAAAAAAAAAAAACTGCTTGGTGTCAGTGTGACAGGGGGGGGAGGGGTGATTGGGGGGTGATCGGGGGGTAAAGGGGGGTGTATTGTGTGCCTGGCATGTTCTACTGTGTGTGTGTAGTGTTTTCACTCACAGTGCAGTCTTCTCTCCTCGGCGCCGGAACGGAAAAAACCGAGCCGAGGGGAGATGACATCATTTCCTTTGCTGCTGTTTAGCATACAGCAGCAGAGGAATGATCTGATTGGCCGGCGGTGATCGCGAGGGGGGGCCACGAATGGATGGTCTCCCCCTCACCTCAGATCGCTGCTGGACAAAAGCGGACCGCCTCAGGCACCGGGGGGGGTCCGATTGGACCCCCCACCCGCGGGAGGCAGATCACGTACATGTCCCTGCCCGTGCAACCTTGCCGACGTACATCGGCGTGAGGCGGTCCTTAAGTGGTTAAACTCTCCCTAAAACATCAATGATGTTCTTCATTTTTTTTTGAACATCATTGAGGCTTTTCTGAATGTTTTCCAAGTCCCTATTACACCCCATGATCTTCCCGATCAGGATCTGTGCACTTTCCGAGGTGAAATGCCCTGGATCCACAACTTCACGATCACCTAAAAAGATAGAAACAAAAACACACCATGTATTATAAATATGCTGGCATCCATCTCTTACCTGAGCCTGTGGTCGCAGACACTCACCTGTTGTGGTGCCAATTTCCACCACGTCTTCCTCCTCCTGCTCTGCTTGGCTTGGGTGGATTTCCCCTTCTTCCAGAGGTGGGGGGTCTGTGGTCTCCTCGGATGAGGGGTGTCCTCCGAGTCTTTTATCCCCTATGTAAAAAAAAAATGTATACTTAGCACACAGATATTTGATGGCAGAAATAGGAATATGAAACATTGCTTGGAAGTGGGGTACAATTGTCTATTTTGGCAGAGTTCCAAGATGTAGAATTTTTAGTGTCCTTTGTCAAGCTTCAATACTTTACCTGTTTTGTACAAGCTTCACAGATGGAGACACCCCTATAGTATAAACTGGAGCACCTGTGTGAGCCCCCTAATAAAAAGGGTGTTCTTGTGTCCCACACTAGAGCTCCAGCGTCCAGATGTGTAAACAACTACTGAGTATCCTCTCCTTACACAGAATCTAGTTTGCATTTCATTCTAGTTACAAACCCATCTACACAACCAAATTATTTGCAGACAAGTAGGCCATAAAAAATGTGGGCAAATGCATATGGCCAAAACAATGGTGTTTTCTAGGCCAAATGAACAATGTTTTATACGAACGAATAATGTGCCCATGAACATGAAAGTTGCCATTTTAAACTGGATAACAGTTAAGAAAAGCACATGGAGCAGCACAAATGTAATAAACATAAAGAATAGGAACACAGCACAACTACTTACTTTTTTGCAGCACTCTCCGGATCTTTCTGTACTGCTCGTGCTCTCTTAATTTGAGGTCCGACCACCGCTTCCTGAGCTGATCCTTCGATCGTCGTACCCCGAAATTCCGGTGCAGGCTCTTGACCACTTTCGCTGTGATCTTGGCCTTTCTGACATTGGGGTTGGGGTAAGGTCCATACTTCCCATCATAGTCGGCCCTCTTCAGGATGTCGACCATCTCCACCATCTCCACAAAGGACATATTTGAGGCCTTAAATCGTCGCCTTCTGGATCGAGACGTTTCTGCCTCCGGGCTTTCCTCCTCCTCGTTGGTGTAATTATCAGACACCTGCTCTGACTCCGCCATGTGCTCTTCCCCCACTGTGCCGATTGAGAAGGGGCGGGGAATAGACTAGAAAGAACATCGGGGGCGGGCGGAGTTTCACGCATGCGCAATGTCTATAAAGAGTAACATGCGTGCGTAGTACGTATGATCTGTGAGCGGAGGAAGGAGTAACGGAGGTGCCGATCGTGATTGCGAAGGTAAGATTTAACATTGGGCCTATACTGCTTCTAGATTGAGGCCTGTATTTGCACAAGTTTAGAAGACTTTAGGCTGACATTAGGGTTTGTCTTGTGTTGTGTCTTGCAGTGAAAATGGATATCTTGAAAGATAAGGACTTTATGCCAATCTTCATTGATATGTTCAGGGAGCTGCCCTGTCTATGGCAGATAAACCACCCGGAATATAAGAACCAAACAAAGAGGAAGGCAGCGCTGGATACTTTGTTGGAATTTGTGAAGTCGGTGATCCCCACGGCAGACATCACTTATTTGAAGATCCTAATTGGTGGCCTGAGGAGCACTTATCTAAAGGAGCACAAGAAGGTCCAGGATTCCCAGAGATCAGCAGCAGCAGATGACAGTTATGTCCCCACGCTGTGGTACTATGACAGGCTGCATTTTCTGGCTGGTTAGACTGAACTCAGGCCATCACTCTCCACTCTTCCTTCCACGCTTACTTCCCCCCAGCTGAGGCTTCTGTCGCCCAACCTGGGCCTTCCAGGCAACAACATGTGGAGGAGCCCAGCTTGAGCCAGGTATAGCATTCTTCTAAATATTTCTGGTTGTCCAATCAATGATGTTAAATAGATGTTAGTTTGGATTAATAATTTATGATTGTGATTGATGAAGCAAAAACTAAAACCATGTCCCTTTTTCATACAAAGGGAAGTCTCAGCCAGGAGACTGGGCCAAGCAGGCTGCCTGATACCCAGGTCCCCACCCTCTGCCTTCAAAGACTAAGTGGCAGGAAGAGGAGTAACCTGGAGGAGGCTGCCATAGGCCTCTTTTGGAAGGCTACAGAGGCCCTGAGAACCCCCCACAGTGTGGAGGAGGACTTTGCTGGCATAACTGCAGATGGAGGAGGGCCAAGGACTCCTGTGTGAGTTCTTAATTTTGGGAGCTCTAAATAAGGGGTTGAGAGGCCAAATACATGTGCTACCCACATTTGTGACCTCACACATAGTCCTCCTCCTCCTCCTCCTCCAGGTCCTACTCCTCCTCCTCCTCCTCCAGGTCCTTCTCCTCCTCCTGCCACATCTCCAACACCAGAGCCACAGCTGGGAAGGAAGCGTGGAAGGACGACCAGAGAGTGATGACCCTGGGTTCAGTCTGGTCTGGCAAAAGATGCAGACTCTTGTAGTACCACAGCCTGGGGACACAGATGTCATCTGCTGCTTTCCGGATCTCTGGGACTTCTGGACCAGACTGCACTCCCTTAGATATGGACTCCTCAGGCCACCAATTTTGCTGGAAAAGAATTGATGTGTGCCCTGGGGGTCCAAGGCTTCGCCAATTTATGATGTTTATCCAGCGTTACCTCCCTCTTTGTTTGGTTCTGAGCCCTTAATAAAGGAATTTTTGGTTCAATTATACTCGCCTATGTGTGTTTTCCTTCAAAAAGGATAGTTTGTTTGTGAGGAGGCAGGTACATTTCAAAAATACAATGTGAAATTAACAAGGGACACCAACACCAAGCAACCTCCTTGAGATTAAATAATACCAATGGTGTTGTGGTAACTTGACACACAAAAGACACACAAAAATATTCTGGAGTAAAACCAATTAAAAAAAAAAAAAAAACATCAGCCTTGAAAAAAATACAAAACAACAAAAAAAAAAAAAAACAGCCTTGAAAAAAATACAAAACAAAAATAAAACAACAAAAAACAAATTTGGTCAGATGTGACAAATCAAAATATTTTGAGGGAATCACAATAAATAATAAAGAAAGAAGTTTGTGAGAACTCTGTGTGAATATGAGCAGCAAAACTACTTAATTCTTCTCACATTATAAAGAAGAAGAGAGTTTGCTGTATTAAACAATTTTTTCACATTGCAGCGTGATGAAAGTGCTCTATCCATTCCGAACGCTAATTCTACCAGACCGAGCTGTTCCGTCTCGGAACTTCTTCTGAGCATGCTTGGCACTTTGTGCGTCGGAATTGTCCATACACGGTCGGAATTGACGCAATCGGATTTTGTTGTCGGAAAATTTTATAGCCTGCTCTCAAACTTTGTGTGTCGGAAAATCTGATGGAAAATGTCCGATGGAGCCCACACACGGTCGGAATTTCCGACAACACGCTCCGATCGCACATTTTCCGACTGTGTGTGCGGGGCATTATAGTGTGAACAATATATATATGCATTATACCTATCTTTACCAGCAGGTGGTGCTGCAGTGTTATAGTGTGTATTCTATGGTAATTTAATCAGAGGAAGTACCTTCCTTATTGTGTTATATGCACTTGTTTTGTTATTTAGTTCCTGTTTCGACGCTGTAAGACATGATCTGCAGTTCTCCATGGAAGTAAAACTGTTTGCTGTATACAAGAAGCTTCCAAGCTTCCAGCACATTATTTCAACACTCTGATAACACATTCAGCAGCGGGATCACCACCAGTACAGAGCTTGCTCAGGAATTGCAGCAGGCAGGTGTGAGGGGAAGACTTTTGGAGGATGACCTGGTGTCAAGAAGGGCAGCAAAGAAGCCACTTCTCTCCAGGAAAAAACATCAGGGACAGACTGATATTCTTTAAAAGGTACAGGGATTGGACTGCTGAGGACTGGGGTAAAGTAACTTTCTCTGATGAATCCCTTTACCGATTGTTGGGATGGAAAAAACCTTGAGAAGAAAAGGTAAGCACTACCATCAGTCCTGTGTCATGCCATCAGTAAAGCATCCTGAAACCCTTCATGTGTGGGGTTGCTTCTCAGCCAGGGGAGTGAGCTCACTCACAATTTTGTCCAAGAACACAGCCGTGAATAAAGAATGGTTCAAAAACATCCTCCGAGAACAATCATCCAAGAAAGTTTGGTGACGAACAATGCCTTTTTCAGCATGATGGAGCACCTTACCATAAGGCAAAAGTGATAACTAAGTGGCTGAGGGAACATAACATCGAAATTGGGTCCGTGGCCAGGAAACTCCCCAGACCTTAATCCCATTGAGAACGTGTGGTCAATCCTCAAGAGGCAGGTGAACAAAAAAAACTCACAAATTCTGACAAACTCTAATGCCCCGTACACACGGTCGGATTTTCCGACGGAAAATGTGTGATAGGACCTTGTTGTCGGAAATTCCGACCGTATGTAGGCTCTATCACACATTTTCCATCGGATTTTCCGACACACAAAGTTTGAGAGCAGGCTATAAAATTTTCCAACAACAAAATCCGTTGTCGGAATTTTCGACCGTGTGTACACAAATCCGACGCACAAATTGCCACGCATGCTCAGAATAATAAAGAGATGAAAGCTATTGGCTACTGCCCCGTTTATATATAACCAAGTGTAGCGCTAAAAAATGAGAAAGAAAGTATTGCTATACCACATATAATAGCAAAATGAATTGTGAAAAGATAGTGTTTTGTATACTTTGTGAACATTCATACATATAGAACACTTATGTTATAAAGCCTTAGGGTCACCAAAAGTGATAACAGGATGTAAAAATGGCAATAAAGTCCAAAACTGAATGTGCAGATACGGTGAACATAAATTTTGCAATGGTGATAAATTCCAAAACATATACTCGTGAGAGATTTCTGTATGTAATCCAACATGTGCTGACAGACCCTTGTGCGAAACTGCCACCTAGGATGACTGGAGGCTTACCAGAAAGTTGGGACCCACCTAGCATACGCTATATGGGTCAAACAGGCTTGGATTGCTCACTGGCAATGAAGGTAGGGAACCAAGGGCTGGTGAATGGTAAAGTTGTAACGTTGCTATCCCAAAGAGGTCTTCTTCATATGGAAGCTCGGACACCAACGGACATTACCCACATGTAATGAAGAAGGGGCTCATAGCGTAATTCCGTAAACCATAAAAAATTTATTAAAAGGAAAAACACTTACATTTCAGAATAAAAAGCGCTTGCAAGTAAAATGGCGGCAGTGGAGTCCTCCTCCATTGGGAGGACTCCACTGCCGCCATTTTACTTGCAAGCGCTTTTTATTCTGAAATGTAAGTGTTTTTCCTTTTAATAAATTTTTTATGGTTTACGGAATTACGCTATGAGCCCCTTCTTCATTACATGTGGGTAATGTCCGTTGGTGTCCGAGCTTCCATATGAAGAAGACCTCTTTGGGATAGCAACGTTACAACTTTACCATTCACCAGCCCTTGGTTCCCTAACTTCATTGCCAGTGAGCAATCCAAGCCTGTTTGACCCATATAGCGTATGCTAGGTGGGTCCCAACTTTCTGGTAAGCCTCCAGTCATCCTAGGTGGCGGTTTCGCACAAGGGTCTGTCAGCACATGTTGGATTACATACAGAAATCTCTCACGAGTATATGTTTTGGAATTTATCACCATTGCAAAATTTATGTTCACCGTATCTGCACATTCAGTTTTGGACTTCATTGCCATTTTTACATCCTGTTATCACTTTTGGTGACCCTAAGGCTTTATAACATAAGTGTTCTATATGTATGAATGTTCACAAAGTATACAAAACACTATCTTTTCACAATTCATTTTGCTATTATATGTGGTATAGCAATATTTTCTTTCTCATTTTTTAGCGCTACACTTGGTTATATATGATTTATTACAAATTTTCTATTTGTTGTGTTAGCTGCTTACATCTATGATTTTTTTGGAGTAAGCGCATGGTTTATAGGTTTTTTACTGCCCCGTTTAGAGTCCCGACATACGTGTTTTACGTCACCGCGTTCAGAATGATCGGATTTTCCGACAACTTTGTGTGACCGTGTGTATGCAAGACAAGTTTGAGGACAAAATCCTAGGATTTTGTTGTCGGAATATCCGATCGATGTCTGACCATGTGTACGGGGCATAAGCATTGCTTATGCAGAAGTTGTTTGACAGCATCCCAGGACGAATTGCAGAGGTCTTGAAAAAGAAGGGTCAACACTGCAAATATTGACTTTTGCATAAACTTAATGTTTAATTGTCAATAAAAGCCTTTGACACTTACGAAATGCTTGTAATTATACTTCAGTATACCATAGTAACATCTGACAAAAAGATCTAAAAACACTGAAGCAGCAGACTTTGTGAAAATTAATATTTTGGAACATTCGGGGCATGGGAGACCCCAATAAAAGAGCTACTGTATTTTCAGAGCTGGAATCACAGGGTGCGGACCTGGTGTGCTTACAGGAGACACACCTCACCAATGAGTCTAAATCTTTAATTCGGAATAAAAAATTTCAAGTACAGTTCCATTCAGTGCACACCTCCTACTCAAGAGGAGTGTGTATAATGGTTAAAAGGAGATGGTGTTCTCCTGTAAGGATGTTAGGATAGATCCGCTGGGCTGTTATGTTTTCTTATTCTGTACAATAGAGGGTAAATCTTTTGTTTTAGCTCATGTGTATATTCCCCCTCCCTTCAAGATGGAGATTTTATATCACCTCCTAGAATATGCTGAGGATAAAGGGGATATCCCACTTATAGTGGTGGGCGACTTCAATATGGTTCTCAACGGTAAAATTGATAGGTTCCCTCCAAGAGCAAGGGAGGATAGGGCAACTGAGGGACGGCTCACTCAGCTGCTTGAAGAGATTGGGTGGTGCGACCTCTGGAGAATTCGTAACCCAGAGGAGCGGCAGTACTCTTGCTTCTCGGAGTCGCATCGCACTCTCTCTTCAATATGGTTCTCAACGGTAAAATTGATAGGTCCCCTCCAAGAGCAAGGGAGGATAGGGCAACTGAGGGACGGCTCACTCAGCTGAATGAAGAGATTGGGTGGTGCGACAACTGGAGAATTCGTAACCCAGAGAAGCGGCAGTACTCTTGCTTCTCGGAGTCGCATCGCACTCTCTCTCGCATAGATATGGCAGTGGGAAATAGGGGGGTGCTTCCCCTTCTAGGAAAAATAGAGTATAGGCCGAAAGGGGTATCGGACCATTATCCTCTGACGCTGACATTAAACATCTGTAACAGACGCAATGTGAGAGTATGGGCATTAAATTCTATATGGCTGGAGATTATAGGAAAAAAAGAAGAAATAGCCGAAAAAATAAGAGTTTGTGGTAATTAACTCAGGGTCGGCGTCGCAGGGGATGGTTTGGGACTCCCTGAAAGCGTTTCTGAGGGGTATCCTTTTACATCATATATCACAGGTTAAGAGACAATCAAGAGAAAAGGGGGATCAGATTAGGAAAGAGTTACTAGATCTAGAAAAACAATACGTGGTGGACCCAAGCCCAGGAAAACAGGAGCTTTGGGTAAAAAAGCAGCAGGAGTATAAGATGGATATACTTAAAAATGCTGAAAATAAGAGACTATTCCAGAGGCAGAGATACTTTGGGGAGGGGGAGAAAGTGGGTCGTATGTTGGCATTAATAGCTGATACTAATTCACCCTCCTCAACGATCGCAGCGATTAGGACCTCTAGTGGGGTAACTTCGTCAGACCCCGTCACGGTTAAAAAGGTATTCTTTGAATACTATATAAATCGCAACAACAACTAGAAGTAGGAGAGATAGAGAAGTTCTTAGAGGGTGTCAGCCTGCCACACCTCTCTGAAAATAATAGGAATAGCCTCCATTTTGGGGAGGCATTACTCCCTGAACCCTTGAAGACATTGAACTGGGCGATTACTGATGGCAGCCTGCCCTCTTCAGTGACTGAAACCAATATAGTCCTGATAAGGAAAGAAGGGAAAGACCACCTCGAAGCAGCATCATACAGACCCATCTCGCTACTATGTTCCGATGTAAAAATATTGGCAAAGGTAATGGCTACTGGGCTAAAGAAATATATATTAGAGCTAGTGCACCCGGACCAGTCAGGGTTTATCCCAAATAGATCCACTAGTATTAACATCAGAAGGGCATACCTGAACCTCCAGTCACCAGTAGAGACTAGGATCTCCAGAGCGGTCCTCGCTTTGGATATTGCCAAGGCGTTTGATAGCCTGGAGTGGGAGTATCTCTGGTGGGTACTGGAGAAGTTTGGGTTTGGCCCTAAATTTATCAAATGGGTCAAGACCCTGTATTCCCATCCAAAAGCCAGGTTAAAGATTAATAGCGAATATACGGAGTGGCTATCCCTTGAGAGAGGGACGAGGCAGGTGCCCCTGTTATTCGCTCTAGCAATGGAGCCACTGGCAGAGATAATAAGACACTCGTCTGGAATACAAGGATTTGGAGAGAGGATTAGGCTGGAAAAAGTGGCACTTTATGCTGATGATGTGCTGATTTTTCTCGGGGATACGGGACCATCCCTTGAAAAGGCAATACAATTAGTGGAAAGATTTGAGAGATCATCGGGCCTGGTGGTTAACTGGGAAAAATCAACATTGCTCCCACTAGACTCAACATGCAATAGTCAAAGGGGAGGTATGCCGAGACTGAGGGTAGTGGAGAGGATGCGCTATCTGGGTATAATTATTTCAACTGACCCGGCACAATATATAGGGGACAATATAGTCCCTTTATTGGAAAAATTTAGAAGGGAAAGCGCTATCTGGTGCCAACTCCCGTTATCCCTGGCAGGTAGAGTTAATCTGATCAAGATGGTCTGGATGCCACAATTATTATATGTACTCCATAACTCCCCAGTCTGGATTGGGAAGAGCTGGTTCTTAAAAATAAACACCCTATTCAGAGAACTAATATGGAAGAAAAGGCAGGCAAGGATCAAATTACAAACGCTACATCGCTTACGGATTACGGATAGCCAGTGGAAGGGAATTTTGAAGGCTAGCCCATTGGTGTCGGTCTCCCCATCGCAACAGGCGTCGCACCTTTTTCTTATATACAGGGCCTACTATACCCCTAAGAGATTGTATAGGTTTGGTCGCAGACTGGATGATAAATGCCCTAGATGCTTGGATACTGGCGACCTAATCCATATGGTATGGAGATGCCCAAGGCTGGCGAGATATTGGTCGGGGATAATTAGGGATAATTAGGACCATAGAAGTCAGGTTTAAAACCAAGTTGAAGCAGGAGGCCAGGGAATGTATCCTTGGCCTGCTAGGGGAAGTGGGAGCAATAATAAGAAAATCGCCATAGGAAGGTGCCTTTATATGACCGAAAATTTTGAAAAAAAAAACAAAACAAAAAGTTTTCATAGCTTGCTATAAAATTTTGGAAACAGGTAATTTTTCTCCTTCACTGATGTACGCCTCATCAACATGGGGACAAGGTGCTTTGGGGGGGCACAGGGCGCCCCCCTCCCCCAAAGCACCCACCCCCATGTTGAGGGAATGCGGCCTGGTACGGCTCAGGAGGGGGGGGGGGCGCTCGCTCGTCCCCACCCCCTTTCCTGACCATCCGGGCTGCGTGCTCGGATAAGGGTCTGGTATGGATTTTGGGGGGACCCCCACGCCGTTTTTTCGGTGTAGGGTGTTCCCCTTAAGATCCATACCAGACCTAAGGTCCCGGCATGCCCCTAGAGGGGAACCCATGCCATTTTTTTATTTAAAATTTGGCGTGGAGTTCCCCCTCAAGATTCATACCAAACACAGTGCCTGGCATTGGCGGGGATCCAAGTCGGATCCCCGCACCAGTGTGAACCCGGCTCGCAAGATGTCAATCTCGCCAATAAAAGTGGAGAGATTGACACAATATCAGACAACAATACAGAAATTGACCAAAGGGTGGTGGTAAAGAGCTGGAAAACCACGTGATTTGGTTAAAGTTGGCTGGAAAAGTCCTGTCGTCTGTATGCAAGACAAACTTCTGGCCAACGCCCTTTGTACAAAAATCCAAGGGAAAGTTTGTACAAAGTCCTATCATGTGTATGGGGCTTTACACTTTAAGAAAGACACATATCACTGTCTTATTGTTTATTGTTATGGGTGGGGAGGAGAAACAGGAGCTAAACTTCCTGACTGATCGATATTGATTATGGCAATGTATAAGCAATACAATATTTGACTCCCTAAAAGTCGATTTGCACAAGCTCGATAAAACCCAAAGCACAACAGTAAAATGTGACCCTGGCTGTAGATAAAGAAATGTTTCTTAGTTTTCACAGAGCTGACCACATCTTCACATCTACATCAATACAAGAGCAGAAAATCATTTGTTGAGCTAGCCGTGGAATTGTTGAGCCTTACTCTCTGTTCAACACATTCAGGATTGCGTATTCCTTCAGCCCAGACAGCATAATGCCCAGGGACTCTAAACACTGCATTTTAATTATTGTATCAGTTTGTCTCTGTCTGTTTTTCACATGATGTACATATTATACATGTAGAACAAATATAATTGTTTTTCTCCAATAAATCTCATTATAATTATTTTAGAGGTTGGATTGGTAAATGATATCTACAACCAAATGATAAAGTAGAATTCCAGACAAATAAAAAAACAAAGGCCTGGTCTTTTTTTTTGTCAGCACACCTCTTCTAGACAGCACAGCCAGGCCCTTCACTTTATGTCCTCTTTACTGTCTGCAGCGTAGTTGGGCAAGGCAGTACAGTAGCAGCAGCACACTGGTGAGGGCATCATTCTGTTATCTGCTACTGTCAGTGTTGAGCTTCATTCACAGTGGGTATAGAAAAGAATCAGCCTCATTTAAAATAATCACGTTTTGTTGCTTTGCAGCTTGAAATGAAGACAGACACAGTTTTTGTTTTATCCAGCTGTATTTATTTCTGACATGTTGGTGTTATATCTTTCACTTGGATGTTATACGTTGCAATACAGCTGCATAAAACAAAAATTGTGTCTGTCTTCAGTTCAGGCTACAAAGAATCAAAATGTGATTATTTTAAAGGAGGTGATTCTTTTCTATACCCACTATAGATGTGCAGTTGGCTCAAGCATGCATGCCTACCGCCCACCCCTTAAGCTGCAAATAGTAGCAGACGGCGTGTTTACATGTTGCTGTCACAATGCTTTGCACCCGTGACTAAAACTGTCCAACGTGTGGCAATCGGGGTGGCAATTCATTCAAGCAAATAATTTAGACACACATGTAAATTACCGTTAGTTGGACATTATTATACAAATCAGTAGTGCCTGACTGGTTGGAACTGCCGATACATCCCCTTCCTTCTTGCCCCAATCTAAGTGCTATTGTACTTACTGGGGTTGATTTACCAAAATTAGAGAGTGCAAAATCTGGTGCAGCTGTGCATGGTAGCCAACTTTAGCTTGCTCAATGCAAAAAATGGAAGCTGGTTGGTTTCTATGCAGAGCTGCACCAGATTTTTCACTCTCCAGTTTTAGTAAATCAACCCTACTGTGTCCATTTTGCACAGGAACTACAGATGGCTAATAGGCAAATATCAGTAGAGACTGAGGTAGGTTAGGCAGCTGTATGTAATTGTATTTTTGTATTTATTTTTGTTTAATTAATCTGTGACTGTATTAAATGATCTCTATATATATATGCCTTAAGTCAGGCTTTCAAATGCTGCTGAAGGTGTATGAATTAAGGAGGTCATTCTTATGTTTCCTTCATTACTTGCCAAGTCACTTACCTGGAACATGCACATGAGGTGTCATAATTCTTGATATGTTCGTGTTTATTCCAGGTCAGTGGCTCGCCAAGTAGTTAAGCAATAATGAGGATGACAGCCCTGGAGCTTGCAACTTCTAAATCAAATATGCAAAGGCAGCTTCCATATTTCCATCCTGACAGATTCTTTCAAGGCCTTTCGCTGTATCTGTACTGACACCTGCTGACATTATAAACTAACACCATAGCAGAGTAGTTTGGGGATGAGCAAATCTGTGTGTACTACTTTGATTTTATGATGAATCCAGTTAGTTCATTTTGAACCAATCTTTCCATATAATGGGTAATCTATTGTTTTCACGGCTTACCATTTTTAAATGGCTCCTCAAAAGCCCCAGCATCCATCCCTCTTGATACATAAAACAGCTTGCATACTGCCTGCAGCAGCCATTAAGCAAGATTGAAGTCCATTGGTACTCCAAATGAGTTTCCCATTTCAAGGGTAACGTGTGTTAGGCAGGTGGCAGATGACAGGCACATACAGTATCTCACAAAAGTGATTACACCCCTCACATTTTTGTCAAATAAAACCACATAATTTCCAAGCTCAACCCTTCACATTTTTGTAATTTTTTTGTTATATCTTTTCATGTGACAACACTGAAGAAATGACACTTTCACCAGCTTCCACAGGTTGCCACTGGAGTCCTCTTCCAATTCATGACAACATCAAGGAGCTGGTGGATGTTAGAGACCTTACGCTCCTCCACCTTCTGTTTGAGGATGCCCCACAGATGCTCAATAGGGTTTACATATGGAGACATGCTTGGCCAGTCCATCACCTTTACCCTCAGCTTCTTTAGCAAGGCAGTGGTCATCTTGGAGGTATGTTTGGGGTCATTATCATGTTGGAATACTGCCCTATGGCCCAGTCTCCGAAGGGAGGGGATCATGCTTTGCTTCAGTATGTCACAGTACATGTTGGCATTCATGATTCCCTCAATGAACTGTAGCTCCCCAGCACTCGTGCAGCCCCAGACCATGACACTCCCACCACCATGCTTGACAGTAGGCAAGAGACACTTGTCTTTGTACTCCTCACCTGGTTGCATCATCTTTTGAAGAAGCTTCCTTCTGGGACGACAGCCATGCGGACCAATTTGATGCAGTGTGCGACGTATGGTCTGAGCACTGACAGACTGACCCCCCACCCCTTCAACCTTTTTAGCAATGCTGGCAGCACTCATATGTCTATTTCCCAAAGACAGCCTCTGGATATGACGCTGAGCACGTGCACTCAACATCTTTGGTCGACCGTGACAAGGCCTGTTCTGAGTGGAACCTGTCCTGTTAAACCACTGTAAGGTCTTGGCCACCGTGCCGCAGCTCAGTTTCAGGGTCTTGGCAATCTTTTTATCACCTAGGCCAGGGATATGCAATTAGCGGACCTCCAGCTGTTGCAGAACTACAAGTCCCATGAGGCATAGCAAGACTCTGACAGCCACAAGCATGACACCCAGAGGCAGAGTCATGATGGGACTTGTAGTTTTGCAACAGCTGGAGGTCCGCTAATTGCATATCCCTGGCCTAGGCCATCTTTATGTAGAACAACAATTCTTTTTTTCAGATCCTTAGAGAGTTCTTTGCCATGAGGTGCCATGTTGAACTTACAGAGACCAGTATGAGAGGGTGAGAGCGATAACACCAAATTTAACACACCTGCTCCCCATTCACACCTGAGACCTTTTAACACTAACGAGTCACATGACACCGGGGAGGGAAAATGGCTAATTGGGCCCAATTTGGTCATTTTCACTTAGGGGTGTACTCACTTTTGTTGCCAGCGGTTTAGACATTAATGGCTGTGTGTTATTTTGAGGGAACAGCAAATTTACTCTGTTATACAAGCTTTACACTCACTACTTTACATTGTAGCAAAGTGTCATTGCTTCAGTGTTGTCACATGAAAAGATATAATGAAATATTTGAAATATTTGATTAATGATGAGGCTGTCTTTAGATAAAATAATTTGGGGTTGATTTACTAAAACTGGAGAGTACAAAATCTGGTGCAGTTGTGCATGATTGCCAATCAGCTTCTAACTTCAGCTTTTGCAATTAAGGTGGTTGTTAAACCTCTCTGACCTCTTTATACTATTCGTCTAATGACAGGTGCCCCTGTGTGTGTGATTTATAAAACAAATGCAGTCTATACCCAATTTCAGAGCGCCACTTGACGCTCATGTGACCAGCCGGCTTTTTCCTCTCCCCGTCTGACAGCTAGAGCGGGAGGGGCTGAGATTCCCCCCGGACGTCAGTCGGGAGGGGAGGAGGAGAGGAAGAGAGAGCTGGCCAGTCACATGAATGCCAAGCGTTACTTTGAAATCAGGTATAGACTGCATTTTCTTTTATAAATCACACACACGGGCACCTGTCATTAGGAGACAGAGCGAATAGTATAAAGATGTCAGAGTTATTTCAGCAGCAGGAGGGGAGGGGTCGAGCACTGTCAGACAGGAGAGCTGCGGATGACGGGGGGGGGGGGGTAGAAACTGGCAAGATCAGCCAGGTATTTAAGGTGCTAGAGAGGGCCAAATGACACAGCACAAGCATTGTGCTGTATAACATGCTTTAAAGGGACAGGATCCATTTGTATTTATTTAGGGTAACAAACGCATTAAGCTTTGACAAAAAAATTAGAAGCTGGTTGGTTTCTATACACAATTGCACCAGATTTTGCACTCTCCAGTTAGTAGTAAATCAACTCCTTTGCCTTTAATGTTATAGGAGTTCCCAATTTTTAAACTCTGTGTACTAAAAGCTGTTCTACTTGGAGAGAAAAAAAGGCATATTTTGACTCTGTTTTATTGCTATTGTAATCCTGGGCACTGGCTTTTTTTTCCCAAACTCAGTTTACTGAAACTTGCAATTTTTTGAATACAACCCTTTAAAAAGAATGCACTCCCTATGTGGATGATATTTTTTTTACAGTGGTTGTTTAGCACAGAGGTTGGATAAGACTGATTCAAGTGCAAAGCTCCCTCTAGTGGCTCTTGTACAAGTCTCTGCATTTAAAACTGAAAAGGAAAAAATGAAAAATCAAGCATTTAAAATATGGACATTCCATATGAATTTACTTTGCAATAAAATGCAACAGTATCTGAAAAATGTGATAAAAAAAACACTTTAATCCCTCTCTAAGTACATTGAGAAATCTATTTTTATGTTCAGTCTAATTTTTATTGACAAAAGAAAACTAGAAGTTTAGCATACAAAGTATTAAAACCAAAACATAGACCCCAACAATCTGGAGAAAGTTCAAAATAAAATAAAAACAATAAAAGTGGTAGCATCAAAAACAAACAAAAAATTCTGTGGATTGTGCACAAAATAAACAACATTTAAGAGAAATATAGCAATAGTCCAAGACAGGAATATTTCCAGGGTGCCAGTAAGATTGGTACAAAAGATAGGTGGTCCAGTGTACTAAAGCCTAGGCAACCAGGGAAAAATACAAGAGAAATCTATTTTTCAAGTGAATAACACCAGGTAAAGAAAGTATTGCATTAGTTATTCTTTTATGAATGGAGCCTTTTGTATGTTATGTTTAGTTGTATTTTTAGTTTTTTGTTTAATCTGGTCAGTCAGTATAGATGTTTCCATTTGAAAGACCTCATGCACACTGGACATTTTACTAACGCTCCTAGATTCCTTTCCTTCTGGCACCGTGGCATCATGTAACATGTTTCTTTAGGTGCCTCAAGCGCTTGGGCATTAATTCATTTAATTGGCCAGAATAATGATTATCATTCTGGCCATTGAAATGAACTAACACTCAAGGGCTAAACGCGCCTAGCACTTAGGTGCCTTTAGATGCATTTACACATGTTTAGGCGAGTTAAGCATTTTTTCTGCCAAAACTTTGCTGCTTCTGGATACACTGGCTGTGGGGTTTCTTTTCTGCCTCTAGACGCCCCTGCCTGTACACTCCTCTAAACGCCTATGTGTGCATGAACACATAGGCTAACATGCAGGGGCATTTAACCACTTAACAACCGGCCCATAGCCAAATGACGGCTGCAGGGCGGTTGGATAACTCTGGGAGGGCGTACAATGACGTCCTCCCAGAATTCCACTCTCGCGCGCCCCCTGGGGCACGCACCCGAGAACATTCATGACCGCCGGGTAAAGAGGACCCCGCGCATCACGGATCACGGTAAATGGCCGCTTATCGCGGCCGTTTACCATGTGATCGCTCCGTCAAATGACGGAGCGATCACATGTAAACAAACCGGCGTCATGTCATGATGCTGGTTCCTCCCCTCTCTGTACCGATCGGTACAGTGGAGGGGAGAGATCGGATGGCAGCAGTGCTGTGGGCTGCATCTGTAGTGCCCACAGCGCTGCTCTGTGACACAGAGCCACAATCCATCCATCCATGCTCAGCCATCCCTCCATGCTCAGAAATACCCTGCAATACTCTGCAATACCCTGTGCAATACCCTGTGCAATACCCTGTGCAATACTTTGCAATACTCTGCAATACCCTGTGCAATACTCTGCAATATCCTGTGCAATACTCTGCAATACCCTGTGCAATACTCTGCAATACCCTGTGCAATACTCGGCAATACCCTGCAATGCTCTGCAATACCCTGCAATACCCCGCAATACCCCGCAATACTCTGCCATACCCAGCCATACTCTGCCATAGCCAGCCATACCCAGTCATACTCGGCAATACCCAGCCATACTCAGCCATGCGCAGCCATGCCCAGTCATACTCTGCCATGCTCAGCCATACTCGGCTGTACTCGGCCTCTGTATGTGGCCAGGCTGTGGAAATCTCACACATGTGGTATCGCCGTACTCAGGAGGAGTAGGAGAATCTATTTTGGGGGGTCATTTTTGGTATGTACATGCTGTGTTAGAAATATTGTATAAATGGACAACTTTGTGTTAAAAAAAAAAATGCGTTTTAACCACTTCCCGCCTACCGTCATATGACATCCTTGACTTTGTACGGGGATATCTGAATGATGCCTGCAGCTACAGCCATCATTCAGATATCAGCTATTTTAGCCGGCAATTCCCTACACCATAGGAACGATCATAGCGGCTATTCCACTGCTTGATCGTTCTTACGGGAGGCGAGAGGGGACATCCCCTCCAGTGCTTCTACCGGCTCACCGCTATGATCGAAGCCAGGATCTTTTTTTGGGTTTTTTTTATTATTTCAGGCTTCCCAGCCTAAAGGTTAGATGTGGGGTCTTATTGACCCCATATCTCACTGTAAAAAAGACCTGTCATGCCATATTCCTATAGATGTTTACATTCCTTGTAATAGGAATAAAAGTGATCAAAAAATTATTTTTTTGGAAAAAAGTGTCAAACTAAAATAAATAAAGTAAAATGAACAATAAAAAAAAACATTTTTAAAGCGCCCCTGTCCTCGTGTGCTCGCATGCAGAAGCGAACGCATACATAAGTCCCGCCCACATATGAAAATGGTGTTCAAACCACACATGTGAGGTATTGCTGCGAACGTTAAAGCGAGAGCAATAATTTTGGTCCTAGACCTCCTCTGTAACTCAAAACATGTAACCAGTAAAAATTTTTAAAGCGTCTCCTATGGGGATTTTTAAGTAGCGAAGTTTGGCGCCATTCCACAAGAGTGTGCAATTTTGAAGGGTGACATGTCAGGTATCTATTTACTCGGAGTAAATTCATCTTTCACATTATGCAAAAACATTGGGCTAACTTTACTGTTTTGTTTTTTTTAAAGCACAAAACTTTTTTTCCCCAACAAAACGCGTTCGAAAAATTGCTGTGCAAATACTGTGCGAGATAAAAAGTTGCAACAACCGCCATTGTATTTTCTAGGGTCTTTGCTAAAAAAACATATATAATGTTTTGGAGTTCTATGTAATTTTCTAGCAAATAAATTATGATTTTTACATGTCGGAGAGAAATGTCAGAATTGGCCTGGGTGCTCCAGAACGCCTAAAGGTGCTCCCTGCATGTTAGGCCTCTGTATGTGGCCATGCTGTGAAAAAGTCTCACACATGTGGTATCGCCGTACTTGGGAGTAATAGCAGAATGTGTTTTGGGGTGTCATTTGTGGTATGCATATGTGGTGTGTGAGAAATAACCTGCTAATATGACAATTTTGTGAAAAAAAAAAGAAAAAAAAATCTTGATTTTGCAAAGAATTGTGGGAAAAAATGACAACTTCAAAAAACTCACCATGCATCTTTCTAAATACCTTGGAATGTCTTCTTTCCAAAAAGGGGTCATTTGGGGGGTATTTGTACTTTTCTGGCATGTTAGGGTCTCAAGAATATAGATAGGCTGTCAGTAATTCAGGTATGATCAATTTTCAGATATTGGCACCATAGCTTTTGGACTCTATAACTTTCACAAAGACCAAATAATATACACCAATTTGTACTTATTTTTACCAAAGATATTAAGCAGTATACATTTTGGCAAAAATGTATGAAGAAAAATTACTAATTTGCTAAATTTTATAACAGAAACAAAGAAAAATTCATTTTTTTTACCGAATTTTCAGTCTTTTTTCTTTTATAGCGAAAAAAATCAAAAACCCAGCGGTGATTAAATACCACCAAAAGAAAGCTCTATTTGTGTGAAAAAAAAGACAAAAATTTCATATAGGTACAGTATTGCATGACTGAGTAATTGTCATTCAAAATGTGAGAGCACTGAAAGCTGAAAATTGGTCTGGTTATTAAGCGGGTTTAAGTGCCCAGTGGTCAAGTGGTTAAAGGCAGAGAAAAATAAAAAACCGCCAGACGCCCCTAGGAGCAACAGAAAAAAAGTCCAGTGTGGCCTAGGGCCTGGTATAAGGGTCTGCCCAAAACTACTTGTTATGTTATGTATACTAGTGCGCTAAATCATCCACAAGCTTAACCTGTTCCCAACCACGCCGAATGATGACTACAGCGTGGTCGGATATTTCCTGGGAGGGCGTCTATTGACGTCCTCCCAGAACCCTGCCTCCCTGTGCCCCCCCAGAGCGCTCATCGGGAGTGCTCTGTGATTGCTGTGGCCTTCAGACACAGCTGATCACAGATGGGGTAAAGAGCCAATCACAGTGGCTCTTTACCATGTGAACAGCTGTGTCCAATCACAGCTGATCACATTGTTAACAGGATTGGATGGTTATCGGCAGTCCTCTCCTCACGCTGACAATGTTTGAGGAGAGCCGGTAAGCAGCAATCCACACAGGGGACATATAAACTGATAATCAGGGCACTTATCATCAGTGTCATGATTATCAGTGCAGCCCCAACAGTGCCGGTAATCAGTGCTGCCAATCATTGCCCATAAGTGATGCCTGTCAGGGCCACCTATCAGTGCTGCCTATCAGTGCAGCCTCATCTGCGCACATCAGTGAAGGAAAAAAATTGCCTTTTTTGAAAACTTTAGAACAAGAACTAAGAAAAACATTTTTTGTTTGTTTAGTGCTGATCAAATACCATTAAAAGAAAGCTCTGTCTGTCTAAAAAAAAAAGATCAAAATTTTGTTTGAGTACAGTGTTGCATTACTGCACAATTGTCATTCAAAGTGTGACAGTGCTGCAAGCTGAAAATTGGCCTGGGCAGGAAGGGAGTGAAAGTGCCCAGTAAGTGGTTAATATACCTCTTATGCCGTGTACACACGGGCAGATTTTTCAACTGGACTGGTCCGATGGGACGAATCTGTCGGACAATCCGACCGTGTGTGGGCTTCATCGGACCTGCAGCGGACTTTTTCTGTCGAAAATCAGACAGACTTTAGATTTGGAACATGTTTCAAATCTTACCGACGGACTCGAGTCTGGTCGAAAAATCCGCTCGTCTGTATGCTAGTCCGATAGATGAAAACCGACGCTAGGGCAGCTATTGGCTACTGGCTATCAGCTTCCTTATTTTAGTCCAGTCATACGTCATCACGTACAAATCCATCGGACTTTGGTGTGATCGTGTGCAGGCAAGTCCGTTCGTTGGAAAGTCCGTTGGAAGTCCGTTGGAAAGACCGTCGGACCTTTGATGCCAAAAAGTCCGCCTGTGTGTACACGGCATAAGGCTGGGTTCACATATGACCATACAACGGCTCACAGAAGGAGTTCGGTGCGTCCTCGTTCATCGTTTCATGTCCAATTTCAGCTGAATTTGTACCTGAAACTGACCAAAAGACTCACAGGGCTCTTGTGCAAATCGCACCTGAGCCACTGCAGAGATATGTGAACCGGCTCCATAGAGAGCCAGTCACAATCTCCTGCTGTGCGAATTGGATGCGGGGAAAACAGCATCCAATTTGCACTAGTGTGAACCCAGCCTAAAGCACTGTAGTGATACATTTCCAGCCTTTTTTTTTTTTTTTTTTTGGTACTAACTAAGGCAACAGAGACTATCCACAATAACTGTGGAAGGTGGGAGATCTGGGCACCTAGAAGCAGACAATCCAATTTCCTAAAGAAATATAATGCAGCGTACACACGTGCGGACTTTTCAGCATCAAAAGTCCGACAGTCTTTCCGACGGACTTTCGACGGACTTTTGACGGACTTTCGAATGAACGGACTTGCCTACACACGATCACACCAAAGTCCGACGGATTTGTACGTGATGACGTACAACCGGACTAAAATAACGAAGTTGATAGCCAGTAGCCAATAGCTGCCCTAGCGTCGGTTTTCGTCCGTCGGACTAGCATACAGACAAGCGGACTTTTCGATAGGAACTGGGTCTGGCAGAGTTCCGATGTAAAGATTAGAAACATGTTCCAAATCTGAAGTCTGTCAGATTTTTGACAGAAACAGTCCGCTGAAGGTCCGATGAAGCCCACACACGGTCGGATTGTCCGCCAGACTCGGTCCATCGGACCAGCCTAGTTTAAAAGTCTGCTCGTGTGTACGCGGCATAAGAAGCAAGAATGGTAATTCATGCCCTGCTAACATCTACCCAAGATGGAGGTATATCCTTTCAATATCTTTTTTTAGACCCAGTGACACTGTGTCTCAGTGCTTCTCTATGCAGTCAGTACTCGCAGGTCTCCAGCCCTAATGTAAGAAGCAAGCTGATACTTGGATGGAGTTATGCAAATATCAAAATGCCTTCATTGGCAGAAGTCTTTCTGGAGGAATGGGCGTTTCTGAGCAGGCTGTATTTGCATGAGGCCACCCTAAGTAACACCCACATGTGATGCTGAATTTGTATGATTGAAAGAACTGAAGTCCAATGAATGAACGAGATGGGCCAGAGTCAGTGAGGATGTGAAGGAAAAGGAACTGATGTCCTCCAAATAGGAAATTAGGTGGGCTATATCTTACATAGTTGGTAAGGTTGAATAAAGAAACCAGTCCATCCAGTTCAACCTGTGTGTGTGTGTGTGTGTGTGTGCGTGTGAGTTTACGTCAATAAAATTTCCCATATCCCTGTATGTTGCGATCATTTAGATGCCCATCTAATAGTTTTTTGAAACTATTGACACTCCCTGCTAACACCACCAATTGTGGAAGGGAGTTCCACATCCTAGAACTGACCGTAGATTCTCATGCACACTGTGAAGTGTGAAATGTTTGCAGTGTGTGAAATTACAGTAAGCATATTCAGTACAGGAAAGGAGCCATTCCAACTGTGCAAGACTTGAAGGCATACCTCCCAACTATTTGAGATGGGAGCAAGAGACACCTATTAGCAAATGTATGTAGGCATAGGACACGCCCCCTTAAAGGAGAATTATACAAAAAAAATATTAGTTAAACCCACAAGTGCTTTTTTTACCACTACTTTTCCTTTATATTGGCTTTTGAAGTTCACAAATGCAGCAATTTAGAAATTGGATAAAAGGTTTAGCACTAGGAAACACTTTTTGAAAGATAAATAGTGCATTTTATATACAACTATATAGATCAGATCCAAAATGAGGGACAAATAAGGAGGGATGAGGGAGAGAGGGACTTTGTTCCAAATCAGGGACAATCCCTCGAAATCAGAGACAGTTGGGAGGTATGCTTACATGTAAGTCTGTATTTAAAATGTATTATGAATGGAAATGGAAGGGGTATAAATCTTACGATATGAAAAAACAACAACAAATATTACATTACTCACCTTACTGCACATTAGAACTATCAGCTTTTCCTTGTCCCCCCCCCTCTAATAATAAGCGTGTGATCGCCTATTCAGAGTAACCATTTCAGCTTGTACAAGAGAAATTGTGTGAGCATAATTACCACAACCAGCATTCCTGCCGTCTAATGAGCCTGTGGGTCTCAAAGGACACACTTAACATTTTTATTCCAATTAGCTATATCAACATCCGAACAAAGGTTTGTTTCCCAGTAGAAATTCATCGAGTTTAAAAGTGCAATTGTTATGCCAACATTCCCTCATCGGGTGCATTGGTGCTTATTCCGTGCGCCTGGAATATTATTAAAGTCACTCATTTTCTAGTCTTATCGTGATAAACTATGCACACACTATACAGCTATGACGACTATCTAAATACACCACAATTGTATTTTTATTAAAATGCGCACCTGCCACATTCTTATTAACATGTTAGAATGCTTTGAGAAAGGTGACCCTTGGGGACAAAAAACGAGTGTGACAGACTCTTAACTACATTAACAATACGCTTTATAATAAGGCTTGGCAGACGCACAAATACCTCTGTCTCCAGTTGCAATAAGCCAAACAGTTCATTTTTATACTTCCTCTACTTGCTGCTTACCCAGCCAGAAGATATATTTGTGGACGTAGATGTGTTTAGTCACAGATGACTCAAAGTTCCCAGATTTCCTAAACAGTACAGACATTTTTTATTACAATATCCTTCAAGCTTTCTCTCTCAAACGCGGACAGAGATGTCAGGAAGGTGCCAGAGTGAGTATATTTGTGTTTTTCCATATATTCACACATTTGTGGTGAACAGCCTGTTAGATTTTGGCTTCAGATTTAAATTAAATGTAACGTGTTCCTATTGCAGTCCACAAGATATAACGTATAATTGAAAACCCTTTTTTTTTTTTTTTTTTTTTTTTTTTTAGTCATACAGTACAGTATGTAACACCGGATCTTAGACTTCTACGGACCAATCAGTGAATATCTCCCAATATTATCAATATCATATTCTATAATAAAAAAAAATGTAGCTGGAGTTTATTCTTTGCTGTTTATTTATGCACAGTTTAAAATCACATACCACAGTACATTAATGCATCCTATACACGGCAGCTAAAAAAACACCCATTTTACAAACGTTTGACTTTTTTTTTTTTTGCCTCTAAACGCCCCTCTATATTAGCCTATGTGTCCGTGCGCACATAGGTGTTTACAGGCTTGTAGGGGCAGAAGCAATTCAGGAGAGGAGTGTTTGAGCAAAAAAAAAAAAAAAGAAAGCTTGATGCGACTAAACACTGATGCATAGTTACATATCGTAAGGTTTAATAAAGACATCAGTCCATCCAGTTCAAATTGTGTGGGTGTGTGTTCGTATTTAGGCGTATTTAGCGCTTGAGAATTCATTCATTTCAGTGGTCAAAATAAATTAATATTCTGGCCAATGAAATTAATGAATGCCACACCTATATGCGTTTGAAAAGCGCGGCTTTAGGCCTGTTTTTAAAACTGCTTTTCTCCTGCCAGGAGAAAGGCGTACAGAAAAGTTGGACAAACACCCAGTAGACATGAGGCCCAAAACATTCTGGACAGTTGGCCCAGGTTGGCCAAACAGACTTAAAGGCTAAGTTCACCTTTTTTTTTCTAAATTCCAGCTCCGCTATGTACCAATATAGCATTAAAGTGGTTGTAAACCTCAGACATGAAATATGAACAAAGAATATCATATCAAGAAGAATATCATTCTATAGTGTGTACTTGTGTCTCAGTAATAAGTGTCATTGCTTTCTGCTGCTTCGTTCCTTTAGTATCGGCATAAATCACTTCTGACAAGTTTTCCTGACACCAAGAGAAAAAAAGGTGAGAGAGGAGGGACCTCCAGTTGATTGACAGCCTCAGCTTTGTTCCTGTGTGCTGTGTGAAGGGGGACGTGTCCCTTCCCACCAATCAGCTCTCAAAACTCTCCTCACTGAGCTCTGCAGAATGTAACTTCAGCTCTCCATCCCTTTTTTTCTGAGAGCTCAGACAAGCTTTATAAATTATACAATTGGAATGGATGTAGACAAGAGAAAGCTGTAGATAAACAGGTACAACTTATGTAGGAGGATTTGTTTCATCTATGTGTATCACCTGAGGCCAGTCACTTCACTGGGTATATGTAAGGGTTTACAGACACTTTGATATGCTTATATTGTGCCTTTCGTAATTACACCCTCTACCCTTCAACAGCATGCTAATGTGATTTGTAAATGACAACCCTCCATTTTTATTACATGCTCTATTTTAGACCCAGTGATGTCATCACTGGGTCATTGTGCTTCTTGATGAATTGCAGGCAGATCATGGCTGGTGAGAAGAGCCTGCAGGGTGTTGTACTTGGCTTCTTGAAAACATTGCAGCGCCCTTCCTCAGTACTCCTCTCATGAGCCCTCAGCCCTGATGCAAGCAGTGGTTTGTCTCTTAGCAAAAGTTATGCAACTCTCCAAATGCCTTGATGAGTGTATGTCAGTCTGGAGCATTGGGCACTGCTAGCTGGCTGCCTTTGCATGTAGATTGCCATATGTAATGCCTACATGTGATGCTGAGCTTCTATGACTAAAAGAACTGAAATTCAATGAAGTAAAGGGATAGTCAGGTTGGGGAAGTAGGGGTTAGGTGATGCTGGATGGCCTCCATCCTGCAAATGTGATGGGCTATATCTGACTTGCTGTAGCTTCTAATGTACAATGTGAGTCCACAGTAAAAGACTGAGCAACGTTAATACAGGAGAAGTGTCTGTACAACTGTGCAAGACAAGTAAGGCTGGAGTTTAGCTTTAACACCTAATATATGCATACAGAAATCTACACCATTCTGTAATGGGGCATTAGACACATGAGTGTGAATTTTTCATAAATCTTTTCATATGAACTTTTTGTGACTGAAGTTTGTGTTTTTTTGCAGTTCTTCATAATGCATTGTTCTACTTTGACTGTGTAGGACATATTTATTGTAGATGTAAACCCTAACTTAAAGGAGAAGTACAGCCAAAGCTCCGCCGCATGCTCCATGACCATGCCAGTGTCCCACGATCGTGTCACGGAGAGGCAGAACGGTGAGATGCCTATGTAAGCAAGGCATTTTCCCATTCTGTCTAGTGACATGACAGAGATCACTGCTCCCTGTCATCGGGAGCAGTGATCACTGTCATGTCCTAGGTAGCCCCTCCTCCACAGTTAGAATCACTCCCTAGGACACACTTAACCCCTTGATCGCCCCCTAGTGTTTAACCCCCTTTAAAAATCGCAGATCGCCACCATTACTAATAAAAAAATGAATAATAAAAATGCCATAAATCTATCCCCTATTTGTAGACACTATAACTTTTACGCAAACCAATCAATATACGCTTATTTCGATTTTTTTTTACCAATAATATGTAGAAGAATACATATCAGCCTAAACTGAGGGAAAAATAGTTTTTTTATATATTTTTGGGGGGATATTTATTATAGCAAAATGTAAAAAATATTGCTTTTTTTTTTCAAAATTGTTGCTCTTTTTTTGTTTATAGCGCAAAAAATAAAAACCGCAGAGGTGATCAAATACCACTAAAAGAAAGTTATATTTGTGGGAAAAAAAGGACATAAATCTTGTTTGGGTTCAACGTCGCATGACCGCTCAATTGTCAGTTAAAGCGACGCAGTGCTGTATCACAAAAAGTGCTCTGGTCAGGAAGGGGGTAATGTCTTCCGGGGCTGAAGTGGTTAATGACATTTAGTTTTATAAGGCACCATGTACCAAAGGCAATTCCAATTTTAAAACTAAAATGACTACTTCTCATCTTGTACTTATTTTTAGTTTCATCTATGTGCTGCAGTCTTTTTCAGCCTTTTTTGCAGCCAGTATATGTTGCAGACACTCCAGTGATGGCTAATGCCCCGTACACAGGGTCGGACATTGATCGGAAAATCCAATGGATTTTTTCCGACGGATGTTGGCTCAAACTTGTTTTGCATACACACGCTTGCATAAAGTTTTCGGAATTTCCGATCGTTCTAAACGCGGTGACGTAAAACACGTACGTTGGGACTATAAACGGGGCAGTAGCCAATAGCTTTCGTCTCTTAATTTATTCTGAGCATACGTGGCACTTTGTGCGTCGGATTTGTGTACACACGATCGGAATGTCCGACAACGGATTTTGTTGTCGGAAAATTTTATAGCAAGCTCTCAAACTTTGTGTGTCGGAAATTCCAATGGAAAAAGTCTGATGGAGCCCACACACGGTCGGATTTTCCAACAACACGCTCCGATCGCACATTTTCCGTTGGAAAATCCGACCGTGTGTACGGGGCATTACAGTCAAAAAATGCAGCGCTCTACAAGGAAATATCCTAGGTATCAGTTGCAGTCCACAGGAGGGTGCTCAGGCTACAATGTCCTCACGAGAGCAAGTAATCAGCAAATTCAAATAGAAGAAGCCGGCACTCCAAATCCTTAGTAAATAGTTTATTAGGTACACATAAAAGGGTAAAAAGGGCTAATGTTTCGGCACAACCGCCTTGATCACAGCTACTCCAGTGATGGCTGTATAGCATTTTGGGCCCCCAGGTGGTGCTATAATGTGTTAGTATGCAACACATACTAGCATATTATGACAAACTTACCTGTCAAGCAGAGCCCTCCAGTAGCACATTATCACCCCTGCAGGTGCTTCCATCTTCCAGTCTTCCTTCCAGGTTTGCGCTCTCTGGCTGTTTGAATGGCCAGGCTGCTGATGATGTCATGATCACTGCACAGCGCTTTCTGCATTGATGGTACGCCGGTACAGTTGATGGTACACCCTGAGTATATCGTAATCAGCTTCTGCCGGTGCACATTTTAGGTGATATTCCTTGTACCTATAAGTAAACCTTATTATAAGCTTACCTGTGGGTACAAGTTATAAAATGAGTTTACTACTACTTTAAAGCTTACAGAAAGCTTATAAATAGTTTAGTTTCACACACATTGTACGGATGCTAGTCCACATATACATAAAACTTAATTAAACTGGCTATAGGCGGATCAAAATTTGGCTGGATCAGCAGGAACGTGGCTGATTTTGATACATGTATGGGCAGGCTTGTTCGACTTTTTTTTCTCAATAACATTTTATTTTATTTTGTTACCAAAGTTTACATTGCATAAAATACAACGGGAAAGGGTAGTAGAAAAGTGCGATACATGGTGTTAAGCAAACAGATACACATATATGTAATATTTTCCTTAATGTATTGCAAGAGAGTTATGGTTCTTAGATAACATGGTTGCAACTGCTTCTCAACATCACATATTAAGAGTAAACCTCTCATATCTGATAACAAAAATAACTTATGTAATAAGAACGAGAGAAAAGAGAAAGAAATAAAAAGGAATAAGGAAAGAGGAGAAGTAAAGTCACCTGAGTGAGTCAATGATCCGTTTATAAAGAGTCCTCCCGGAGGCGCCACAGCTCCCAGACCTTATCATGGGCTTCTAATCTGTCCTGCATCCTGGCCGTCATCTTCTCCATCAATTCCACATCTTTAATCCTTGCATACAATGCCTCAGGGGTAGGGGGGGTTTCTTTTTTCAATTCAATGCTATGAGGCATCGTGCGGCCGTTAAAATATGGCGCACTAGTTTTTTATTGGTTTTTGAAATCTTTAGTGGGGATAGGCCTAATAAGAAAAATTTAGGGGTCATAGGAAGTGATTTTCCCAAGAGATTGGTCAGTAACTGCTGAACTTTTCCCCAGAAGGTGGCAATTTGAGGGCACTCCCAGTAAATATGAAGAAGGGTACCCCTGGCTCCCGAGCATCTCCAGCATCGATCTGAGCTAGTAGGGTAAATAGCATGGAGTACATCTGGGGTCATGTACCAGAAGAAAATTATTTTGTATGCGTTTTCTTTATACAATGTACAAATTGAACTTTTCGCTGCCTGAGACCATATCGCCCACCATTGTTCCATGGAGAGTTCCTCCTTAAGGGCTTTCTCCCACTTAATCATATAGAGGTGCTTACCTTGCGCCTCCACTGAGTAAGCGTTTAGGATTTTGTAGATATCAGAGATCAGTCCCCTCTGAGTCAGACCTGCCATAACCAAGTTTTCAAAAGGGGTTAGGGGGGAAAATCGCAGGTCAGGCGATATGGTCAGGGCATAGTGGCGGATCTGTAGGTAGCTATAGAAGGCTTGGCGTGGTATATCATATTTAGTTTGGAGTTCGGGGAAGGACAATAGCCTACGTGTTCTAGGGTCTATTATGTTGCCGAAGTGGAACAAATTCCGCGAGGACCATGGGTAGGACATTCTTGTTCGACTTTAGTACAACCAGCCTGTTAGGTTTTCTTTGTTCCATCACTGCTGGCAGCTATAGCCGCCAGCAGTGATCATTCTATTCTGACGGGTGGGAAACCTCCCGCTGTCAAAATGCAATAGCTCCATGAGAGGGATTCCTCCATCAATAGTGACTGTGTTGATGAGGGAATCGAGCAATGTTCTGTCCTTCAACCCATGGTTGAAGGAAAGAAAATTGCATAATGTATGGCCAGCCTTAGCCCAGTCATAGCCGATTTGAATCACGGCTGGTTCAGCAGGAACTAGCTGAGATTCGAACCGTATAATGGCAGGCTGAATGTACCAAGTTGATCGATTGACCAACTTGGGTACAAACAGCCTCCCGGATTTACTTATGATTATCACTAATGGCTGCTATAGCCGCTAGCAATAATCACTGTCTTCTTCTGGTGGGGGTGGCTTCCCCCACCCACTCCCCGCCGGTAGAACAGCAGGAGAGATTTCCCTGTCAGCACTGTCTGGTTGATGGGGAAATCGTGCAAATTTCTTTCCTGCAACACGTGATTCACTGTCTATGACCTGCCTTAGTTGGTATAATTAGTCGGCATTTGCCCACACCCCTACATTCTGATTATTATTTTTGTTGCAATTACAAGGGATGCCACCTGATCTCAGATGGAAGGTCATCAAGGTTGCTTCACTATGACAAGGTAACAATCCTTTGAAAGAAATAACCTAATTAGTTTTTAATAATTACTTTCATACCTCAGGCAAGACAATGGGTGCTTTACAAAATGTATACAGTATGTCGGAGCTTTGTATACAATGCAAAGCTTTTCTATTTATCTCACAGAAGGCTGCCTATTGTACAACTGCTCTTCACAAAATGAAATACACTGTGGAATGATACATGCAAAGTTCTGATATTCCTCATATTTCAGGACGCAATAGCTATATAAATGTCCCACGCTGTTTTTACATTCCAGTGGTTTCAATCTTTTATTTTTTTTTTTCATAAAAATCTACAGTATGTTATTATCAGTGAAATAGTTCTTTTCTCAACAGAATCTGCTTTCACGGGTGAGGTGACCTTAAAAGATCTTATTTTGTTGAGGCCTAGTGTAAGCATCATATTAAAAGTGCAGATGGTCAGCTAGTGCATCTGTCTCTGTATGCTTTTCAAAAGACTCAGGCTGACTAAACATGTTTCTATTATGTAATATTGTTGAACTGTCATCTCCCATATAAAATTGATTGTGCCAAAATGGGAATATTTTGCATTTAACAAACAGGAGATGCTGAGCTTTGGCCTGAAAGCAATGTTAGCTCTGGAAATAAGAACATTGCTCATTTTGGAGATTGTAGTACAGGTCAGCACGGGGTAATAATTCCTCATAACGATGACAAGCACATCTCTAGGGGTTTCAAATTTGTAGTAAAACCTCAGTGCCATATCTAGCATAACCTAACTGCTGTTTTCAAAACTACGTATTTTTCTTTGATGTCTGCTGCCATTATGACTCAAAGATTGCCTTGGAAAAACTGACATGTTTTATTTGGAGTGTGTGTTTTTTAAGCGCTTAGTCATAAGAGCAATCAAAAGGAACCTGTTTTTATTATTTTAATAAAAACTGAGGTCTCAGGTGCATACTTTTGCAAATGTATGTGGGGGTCAAGCCAAAGTGCTACTGTAATATGGGTAAATACCACCATAGGGGCAATAATACAAAATTTTGTATTATTTTTATTACAACAGTTGATGAAATCCATAAAATACAGGTGTAAAAAAAAATTCTAATTGATCATAGCAATGGATTTATGAACAGTACTAATGATTTAAAGAAAGAACAAAACCATGAGGCTGGGTTCACACTAGTTTGAATGGGATGCAGGTTTCTCCGCATCCCATTCGCATGACAGGAGGGTGTGACCGGCTCTCTATGGAGCCGGTTCACATATTCCTGGAGCGGCTGTGGAGCGGCTTGCACAGGAGTCCTGTGTGTCTTTGGCTCCGTTTCAGGGCCCAATTTAGGCAAAAATTTGGTCTTGATTCGTCCCTGAAATGGAGAACAGGGACGCACCAGACCCCCTGCTGCGAGCCGTATCCGGCAACAGTAACCACTTCCTTGGGATGAATAACCTGTAGTG
Organism: Aquarana catesbeiana; assembly: GCF_042186555.1. Taxonomy (NCBI): domain Eukaryota; kingdom Metazoa; phylum Chordata; class Amphibia; order Anura; family Ranidae; genus Aquarana; species Aquarana catesbeiana. Next base: position 41,088,253 of record NC_133331.1, read on the forward strand.
CTAGAACAGTCTTTGACCCTCAGTTATCCAAGTACATGCTGATATAAAACAGGGAACGATGCATTTTCAGATATGACATGTTTTATTCGAATATACTGTAAATGTGGGCGCTGAAGGTCGATGAGTTACACATACTGTATATAGCACATGTGGCAAACACAAGGCCTGTGGGACAAATCTGCCCTGCCAGGCCATTTCATGCGGCACTTGGACCTCTCCTGCAGTTACGCCATTACCCTCGTCTCCACTCCAACCTTGTCTCAGCAGCAGAAAGGAAGACAGAACTCCTCCCACAGATCCCGTGCCTCTCTGTGCAGCCGCAGCACCCCCCCCCCCCCAATCTGCGCTCTTTTGGTCTCAGCATTCAGCAGATTCCGGCAGTTGACTCCAGCCCCCTCTAGAACCTGCACTTTCTGATTCCCAGCTCCCCCCCCCAGCTTATTCTTTTTGTACAGCACAAGGTAAGGGGGTGCACAGTGATGTAAGGGAGGGCTAGAGGACTCGAATCCTGATGGTGGGGAGGTTCTTGACATCTGATGTAAAGGGGGCATCTGCTTACAATTCTTATGAGAATAATACAATTCTATGCTAATTGAAAAGGAGCGTCTTACATCGCTGTTATCATCCACAAGAAACTTTGGCAGAATCTAGTTCTGTCTGAGAAGTCTCCAGTAAAGTTTCTTGTGGATGATACCAGCGGTGTGCAACCCTCTTATTCAGACTTCATCTGCTACAGGAGTGTGAGTGGTCTCCGTGTCGGTCTGCACTTGCCCTTCATAGGTTAAACCTTAAGTTATTACTAAGACCAGTAATAATTGAATGCAGAGACAATTATTTCATATGATAAAGAGAAGATACCTTTGTATAATATAATTTTACGGATACAACCAGCACTTTGAGGGTGACCATAATGCTGATGGGTACCACAAAGAAATTGAGTTGACACCCCTGATATATAGGTTATAGCTATATTTTTATTATCTATTTTAGCCCCTTTTCCTAGTTGAATTCATCCCCCAAATAAACTATACCCTGGATGATATAGTAACTAATTGAAGTTGGATTAATTGACTGACCACCGCAAATAGGATAACACATTGGATAGTTAATAAGTAATACACCAATTACAAACCAGTAACACAGAACTGTGTGAACAGTGACACAATTGGTGACTGAAGTTACTTAATAATATGGCACTTTGCTTAAAAGAAGTTCCAATATAAACATTTCTACAATAAAATAAACATTGAAAAACTCAAGTGGATAAAGATGTTGTGTCTAAAACATTACATCTATCAGTGATCCAGATCAATTAACACATTTCATTAAATACGGTGCTTATAAAGTGTTCTCAGTGCTGTGTAGTGTATCCTAAAAATCGTGAATTATCTCAAAATTCATATATATATATATATATATATATATATATATATATATATATATATATATATATATATATACACAAAGCTAAAGTGTATCCAAAACAGGTTAATGTGCAATATACTGCTTGCTTCAAAACAAACAAATAGCTAACAAATAATTAATTTAAAAATGTGCAAATATTACAAAGAGGTAAGTGCAAGTAGTCCCAAAATAAATTATTAAAACAATATAAATAGTTATGAGTCCCATAGGAAATCTGTGTGCAAAAAAAATATATATGAAAATGGTGCTTCTCCTTCTCCAGTCTATAACTTGATGTCACCCTTTATATCAAATACCAGTAGAGTCCACTGCATGTAGAAAGTAAATAAATGGTGCTGGTGGCCTCTCACCTCAGAATTTGATCTATATTTTCATATAGATTAAATACACTTGTTTGCACGTATCTCCTTTGTCCCGGCACCTCCAACAATCTGCCCGTGTATGTCCTCCCCAGTGGCTCCTCTCCAATTTCTCTCACACTAGATCACATGTAGGTAAAGGAATCTCCCATAGTGTAATAGCATTGCATAATTTATTGAGGTAAAAAATAACACTCACGTTTAAGAATGAAATATCCAGCACAGTATAAAGGTTGTAACACTGTAAAAAATCCTCCTGTCTGGCTGAGACGGGGGTTGATGACACCCTGCTCCTCCTGACGCGTTGTGTCACAAGACAAGTTGTGTCTACACATAGTGGACTCTACTGGTATTTGATATAAAGGCTTACATCAAGTTATAGAACGGAGAAGGAGAAGCAACATTTTCATATATACTTTTTTTGCACACAGATTTCCTATGGGACTCATAACTATTTATATTGTTTGAATAATTTATTTTGAGACTACTTGCACTTACCTCTTTGTAATATTTGCACACTTTTTAATTAATTAACCATTTTCATATATAATTTTTTTTTACATATAGAATTTTTTTTACACACATTGAACATTTCCTATAGGACTCATATGTATTTACATTGTTTAAATTATTTATTTTGGGACTACTTGCACTTACCTCTTTGTAATATTTGCACATTTTTAAATCAATTATTTGTTTGCTATTTGTTTTGAAGCAAGCAGTATATTGCACATGAACCTATTTTGGATGCACGTTAGCTTTGTATATTTATGAATTTTGAGAGAATTCACGTTTTTTGGGATACACTACACAGCACTGAGAGCACTTTATAAGCATTGTATTTAATGAAATATGTTAATTGATCTGGATCAATGATACATCTAATGTTTTAGACACAACATCTTTATCCACTTGAGTTTTCCAATACTTATTTTATTGTAGAAATGTTTATATTGGAACTTCTTATAAGCAAAGCACCATATTATTAAGTAACTTTAATTGTTTATTATATGTGGGGACACCTTGTATAGATGTGAGAAGCTGCTGAAACCTATATATTTCTCTCTAGTATACGGTAGTATATAGGAATTCTCCTGCTTTATCTAAAATTGGAGATTGGCAATGAGTGAAGCACGCATGTTTTGCTGAAGGTTAACCCTCTGCATTGTCAGTTACAGACTGGTGTTGATTTACTAAATCTGGAGAGTGCAAAACCTGGTGCAGCTGTGCATGAAAGCCAATCAGCTTCTAACTCCAGCTTTTTCAAATAAGCTTTGGCAATTTAACCTGGAAGCTGATTGGTTTCTATGCAGAGCTGCAGCGGATTTTGCACTCCAGTCTTACCCCATACACACTATTATATTTTCTGCAGATTTTTGTCTTCAGATTTACCAAAACCATTTAGTGCAAGGGCCTGCCTGATTGCATACAAATTGAAACTCTTAAACCTCGTACACACGATCGGATTTTTTGGCAAAGTGTCAGACTTTTCTCCGAAGGGTGCGTGCCAGGAACTTGTCTTGCATACAAACGGTACACAATTGTCATAAACATAACATAAAGACATAAAGACTTAATGACATAAAGAGGACGTTTAATTGTCAGGCGCCACCCTTTGGGCTCCTTCTGCTAACTTTGTGTTAGTAGAAGTTTGGTGAGTGTTGATTCGCGCTTTTCAGTTCGTTTCTGAACGCCCGTTCGTCAACCAGCCATGTTGCGGAATCGGAGGAGAGAACGTGCTATTATTGGCCTTGGAGTTATTGCTTTGACACCAAGCCCAGTCCAGGAACAGGAGAAGGAGGATTTCTTGGACCAAAAATTGGTTGCTTAATCATGACCAATTATGTCATATGCCTTTGCTGCGGGAGCTCCAGGAGAATAATCCGGATGATTTTCGGAATTATCTCCGGATGACGGACCACTGCTTTCACCAACTCTTGGCATTGTTGACCCCCTATATTAAGAAGCAGGACACATGCATGAGGCTTGCCATTGCTCCTGAGCAAAGGCCCATAGCCATCTTGCGGTACTTGGCAATGGGGAGAAGTCTCCAGGACCTCAAGTTTACTACTGGGATCTCCCCCCAGGCTCTGGGACTCATTATTCAAGACTTAGCCATTATTCAAGTCCTGCAGAAGGACTATATTCGGTAAGTTTTTTTCCTTTAACATCACATTCTATGTATTTAATGTTTGCTAATGTATTCTATTAATTTCTTGATTCCATAATTAACATTATTATAATATGCTGTGAATGTCTTCTTTGTCCTCATGCATGCTGTAAGCTTTTCCTGCTCCTTTTTTGGCCTACATGCATATTTTCTTTCACTAACCTCCCCAGCATGCTATCCTGGGCCCACATACACCTAGCCTAGTAACTCAACAATGTTTTTTGTCAGCTACATTTTTGTGCTTACCCTAAACACCCCCTAAAATGTGTCCAAATGTTATTGTTGTCCTCCAATTAAGATAGAGTGTAAAAGGCCATTTTTTTGTGGCCCAAACTTATTTGTAACCCCCCCTCAAAATGCTAAGTCAACAGATACAAATACTCTATCTGCTGACTTTGCAAAACCCATACACACTATCCCTCTTTTGTGGTCATGTTTCTGGATGAATTCACCAAAGCATGTAGTGCAAGGGCCTGCCTGATTACCTTCAAATTGTAACATAGAAAGTTTTTGTCTCCTATTATCTTGATTTTATTTCTGAATGTCAAAATGTGCTGCAATTTGGACAGTGTGTATCCATATTTTTTGATTATGACACTTCTTACCTGTCCTCTGGGCTGCCTATGGTGTAAGTAAGGAGCGGCTGGCCAAAGTATCACACATTATTTATGCAAACACTTCATGGTAGTGGAGAGGGTTACCTGTCCAAAACATCTCCCCTTTACCTCCCACCATAACATTTTAAAAATGGGCCACCAGAGGGGGTGAGGAATCAGATGTGTTGACCTACATTTTTGTCTCTAAATACTCATTTAAGTTTTATACTTATGTTGGCCAAGCGTGTTTGTGTCAAATCTGCTTGCAATGTTATGTGCAGAAGTAGTAATTTATTTTTCCTTTTTTTTATCCACAGTTTCCTTCCAGCCCACAGCAATGGCAGGACGTTGCAGCCAAGTTCCATCATCAGTGGGATTTTCCCAACTGTGGTGGTGCTATAGATGGAAAACATGTCTGGATTGTCCCACCACCCAACTCAATTATAAGGGCTTTTGCAGCATAGTCCTGCTAGCTGTAGTGTCTGCCACATATCAGTTCTTGTTTCTTGATGTTGGGAAGAACGACCGCAACTCTGATGGAGGAGTCATTATGCAGACAGAGTTCTACAAGCGGCTACAGAATGGCACCTTAAACTTGTCACCTGCTATCGGGAATATTGAGGGCCTCAATTTTGTTTTTGTTGCAGATGAGGCCTTTGCTCTGGGGGAACATCTTATGAAGCCATTTCCGATGAAGAACCTCACCCAGAGCAGAGATTATTTAATTACAGGCTCTCTCCTGCCAGAAGAGTTGAAAGTGCCTTTGGCATCCTCTCCAGTCGGTTCAGGCTGTTTTTAACACCAATTAACCTGGCACTATACAAAATCAACCATGTTGTATTGTGCTGCTGTATACTCCATAATTTTTTATGGAGGAATGCTAGCAGCTACCTTGCCTCAGTGCCAACTGATGCGGACCCGGCAGTGGCAGGTCCATCTGAAGAGGCTGCAGCTCGGCCGTCTGTGGGCATGATGACGGCTCCAGAAACTGGCCGTGCTGGATTGCCCTCCAAAAATGCCAGTGATATAAGTCAAAAATACCTAGATTATTTTGTGGGTAGAGGAACAGTGTCTTGGCAGAAAATTGGAGCTGATCCTGAATAATATTTTTATTTGATCATAAACTCATATTTAATTTGAACTACTGTTGTCTGTGTTTCTTATCTGTATAATATGTTCTCAAATGGCTTTTATTTTTGGCCACTTGCTACAATAGTGCAAACGTACCTTATCTGCTACATGTGGTGACAATATCTTCATCAGCTAACTATTATGGTGTGCTGTGGGTCTGCTACAAGCACACACAATGTTTTTGTTCTTAATGGATCTAATGCATGAATTTCAAAAACATTATGCCTTTTCAACTCCTTTAATCTGTTGGAGGCCAAAAAATTGCTGGAGTTGGCCATATTTAAGAGCACATTGTCATTGTAACTACAACAACTTAACAAATACACTGGTATTGAGCATTTAAATAATAAGCTACACATTAGTAAAAAAAATGTACTCAAAGCACATTCACATGTGTGTTTTGAGGTTTTAAAACAAACCAACATCTTGGTGTATAACATGTATGTTTGTCATTATTTTGCCTTTTTTATGGCTAAACAGGCATGTTCAAAAACATAAGATACACATCCCCAACTCAAGAACTTACAAAGTTAGAGTTTGGTAAAGTGAAGGCCAAATGAGACATTAGTATCCCAAGACTGTGTGGATGTTGCCTTCCTCAGATGGGGTGTTCTCACCCCTCTCAAAGCCAAAATTTGAAGCCACGTACACGTAGAGGCTGAACTATTAAATGTCCCTTATGATCCCCTGCCAAAAATGTGTGTAGTTCCAAACATGTTATTTTAGAAACCACCAAAACACCCCTTCCTCTGACCTACCTAAAGTAGAGGATTAGCAAACTAGATGTAGGGAAAGACACACATTTTAGGCATGGGATCATGAGGGAAATACGAATGTTAAGGCACAATTTGTGGGCATCTTCAAATTTTGGCTTTGCTGTTCTTAAAAACACAGAAAGATTACAATTCACATTATGTAGGGCAGTGTTTCCCAACTCTCCTTCTCAAGATGCAAACCCAGGGTCATATTTTTTATATTTGTTTAATTTGGCACAGGTGATGTCATTTTCAATGTTAGTAATTCACACAGTGGTTTTTAAGGAGAATACCGAAAACAGGACCTGGTGGTGCACCAAGAGGGGTGGAGTGGAGAAACACTGAGTTCAGACACTAAACGTTCTCATTTAAAAGTCCGAAAAACATGGTAAATATTAAAAGTGCAAACAGGAGCCAACAAGTGGAACAAGAAACTTCCGACCAGGCAAGAGGAAATTAAAATTTGGCAAGAATGTCTACAAAATCACGGATTCTTCGCTGTAAAGCAGTGGAAACCTCCTTTATTTGCTCCAGATCCTTCAAACAATGCAACATATCTGCACTCATTCGGCAAATTGTGCATCTTGGAAGATCATTACCTAGTAAGAAGAGAAAAAAATATTAAGGGAATGATGGTCAAGTGGCTGAGGCCCTACATAGTGAGTTATGGTCAAGTTACTAGTCAAACTCAGGAAATACCCACCCAGTCTATTGTTACTTGCAATCTGCTTGCCCTTCAGACACCTACACTACTAGGAATGTACACACTGCAACTACTCTGTAATCTTGACCCTGTTGCCTGGGTCTCCAAAACTCGGGTACCTAGCAATACTGCCAGCTCCTCCCACCTCTTCCTTCTCCATGCTAATCTGTGGAGTGGGTGGTTTGTTTGTTCAGCTAAACACTCAACATGTATACACATTTGAAGCCAGATTCCAAGAATACTTACTTGTGCAAACAATACTTTCTTCCTCTTCGGGGTCGCTTTGGCCCTCAGTGTGACTTGCGTCGGGATTTGACGTCCACAACGGACAGGTCTGTGCTGGGTCTAGGAGTCGGATCCCATGCCTCCAAACCAACATCCTGAGTGAGCTGACCACACTCACTTTCCTCTAAAAAGAAACAATACACCATTCATTAAGCCACCCCTAGTCCTATCTGTTTCTAGCATCCATTTTGCTACATTAGTTGACCAACCTTGCACTTGATCTGATGACAATGTTTGCTCCTGACTAGTGGATTCCACCATGTTGCACTGTGGTTTTTTTACAGTGCAAAATGCATAGAAAAGGGAAGGTGATGTCATTTTACAGAGAGCAAACACTGGACAAGTGCCAACATTCAAAAAGTCCTGCAGTTGCCCCCCACCCCCCTTGTCTCCTATGGAATAGGGGATATATGATGATCATTCTAACAGGCGTGACTCTGTGTGACTGTGATCCCTGGGGCCTCTCCTCTACCCATGTCAACACTGGCAAGGCTGCATTAATGGGCACTGATGAGCCAGGTAGCAACCACAAAGTGTTCTTTAACCCTTAAGTTCTTCCCTAAGCCCATGGCCTTTGGCCCACCTAGAATCACCCCTCTCGGTGGCTAAATGAGTGTGTTTGAAGTTGTCACTTACATTTTTGTTGGGAAGATGGCCTTGTTGCCTCCCCTGTTGGGGCCTGAGCGAGGGTAGCTTCCCTTCATCCCTTCTGGTGGCTTGGCTGTTGCCTCATTTTTTGGTGCTTCCCTGTTGAAAGAAGAAAAAAAAATGAGGTCCAAAAATAAAGAAATGTCAAAAAACAGAACCAAATAAGAATGTTGAACCTGCTTTCTATTTTGCTTCATCTTTAAAATAACAATTCAGACAAAGATTATAGAAAACATTATATATAATTCTCTCAAGCTACTTGGAGAAAGCACATATACAGACATCTAATTTACACATATACATATTGGTTAGATACAAATATTGCTTACTTTTTTTGATGATCTTATGTATGGACTCCATGTGGTCTTGCTCACGGTGTTTGAGATCAGACCATCATTTTCTGATTTGGTCCTTTGTTTGTTGCACTGAAAATTCGCCCTGCAAAATAGCGATGACCTTATCCAAAATGCTGTCCTTTCGGCTGTTGGACCTTTCCTAATTTCGCAGCTTGCAGTCATAGTCCTGCTTCTCTAGGATGCGCACCATCTCCACCATCTCACCCTTGCTCATGGGGGTTGCTTTGTGCCTCCTATGAGCTCCACCACCGCAGGGATGCCTGCAATGCGCTGATTCCACCATGTTCCTCCCGAATGGTCCACCGTATGTGTCGCATGCAGAAGAGAGCTGGTCACGCCCCAGCTCCATGATGCACTGAGAGTGGAGCATGCGCAGTGTATATAAAGCGAGAACGCACGGTCGATGGAACGGCCGTAGGAACGATCTTGGAGGGAAGGACGTTCGCTCGCAAATGCAAGAAAGGAGCCATAAAACGAAGGGACAATTTGAAATTGGGGCATAGGTGGTTAGTGACCAGCTTATGAGTTAAGCCAGACATTATGGTTTGTCCTGTGTTCTGTCTTGCGGGCATCATATCATTTATCATGGTGGATAAATTTACAGCGCCTGATTTTTTACCACAATTCCATCGACCTGTAGCGGGAGCTGCCCTGTCTCTGGAAGGTCAGGAGTCGAGATTACTCCAATAAAATCTTGAGGAAGGCAGAGTTGGAGAAATTGCTTGAGTTGGTAAAGCCTTTGTACCCCAGGGCAGACATCAACTATGGCAAGAACAAAATTTCCAACCTGAGGAGAGCACAACAAGGTCATGGGCTCAGAGAGATCTGGAGCAGCAGTGGATGACCGATATGTCCCCAGGCTGTGGTATTACCACAGCCTGCGGTTTTTGACCCACCAGACAGAACCCAGGCCATCGCTGTCTACGCTCCCTTCGACATCTGCTGAGACCACAGCTCCAGAGGTCCACACAGGTCCTGCTGCACAGGATAAAGATGTGGAGGAGCCCAGCTTGACCCAGGTATAGCATTGTTGAACATATTTGTATCCAAAAATACAATAATGATAACTAGACTTTATTGTTCAAATATTTCTGCCTTAACAAAGTGGTTTCCATATCAATAGACAGTAGTGCCCAAAAATGATTTGAACAAGAATGAAAAATGATTGGGTCAGAATGATAGTTTTTGCTATTTGTCCGCATTCAATTTGCAACAGTGAGGAGACCAAAATTGTGTGTGATTGATGACCAAACCCTAAAAAAAAATCAAATTATTTCCCATTTTCATACACAGGAAAGTGTCAGTCAGGAGGAGCCCGTGGCCAGCAGTCAGACGGAGTCCCAGATCCCTCCCCTACTCCCTCCTGCTAAGAGGGCCAGGAAGAGCAGGAATCTAGATGAGGCCACAGCTTCCTTCCTCAGCCAAGCCACTACTGCCATCTCTACTGACCCAGATGAGTGTGAGGGATTTGGCGTGGTGACAGCCAATGGCTTAAGGGGGATGGCTAGTGACCAGAGGAGAAGGTGCGAGGAGCTCATCCTGCAGCTCCTCAACAGGGGGGCGACGGGCGAGATCTATGCCACCACCCATCTGTGTGATTTTGTGGGCCCACATACATAACCTCCGCAGCCACCCTACCCACCACAGCAGCATGGCAATCAATGGCAATACCAGCCCCAAGACCCCCAACAAGGCCGCTGGTCTGGGGATTTTCACCCCTTCCCTACTTACTAATTATTATTTTATTTTTTGGTTGAATAATGATTTGATTTGTTATATTTTCTATATTTTTGGATGCATAGAATGCACATTTTGGTTAAGTTATATTGGCAGATAGCATGTCTAATTTTATTTGTTTTCTTTTTTTAATGCACAATAAAAAAATTGTGTAGAATAATACTTGGCTATGTGTTTTACTTCAAATGACAGTTTGGGAGTAGGTCAGTACATTTTCAAAAATACAATGTAAAATTAACAATGGACACCAACATAGTTGTATCTTTGATAATAAAAACTACAGGATAATAGTGTTGTGGTAACTTGGCCAAAAAACAAAACAAAAACAAGCATAATAATATTATTCTTGATCACTAGAAAACAAAAGAATTTTCAAATACGTTTGACTTAACTCCATCAGTATTACTAGCAAAGCAGCGTCGTTATTATCCCATTAAAGAAGAAGAGAATTGTGTGGTGCATTTCGACAATTCATAATTCATTTAACGAATGTTAAATCTCCATTACGAATGGATTTTACAAGTTAACTTTGCAAGACCGACCGCTCTAGGCTCGTCCTTGCTTCCAAGCATGCGTGTTTGTAATTTGGACTCTTGTGTGACGGACTTGTGTACAGACAATAGGAAAATCTGACAACAGACCGTTGTCTACCAAAAATTTATTAACCTGTCATCCAACATTCGTTGGTGGAAAGTTGGACAGCAAATGTCTGATGGAGCGTACTAACGATCGGACTTTAGGTCAACAGTCTGTCATCACACAATTCCCTGCCGAAAATCTGATCGTGTGTAAGAGGCTTTTGACCCTGTTCACACTGGGGCATTTTTCAGGTGCTTTAGGGCTAAAAATAGCAACTGTAAAGCGCCTGAAAAATGCCTCCCCTGCACCCCCAGTGTGAGAGCCGAGTGCTTTCACACTAGGGCGGTGCGCTTGCAGGACATTAGAAAAAGTCCTGCAAGCAGCATCTTTCGGGCAGTGGAGGAGCGGTGTACACACCGCTCCTCCACTGCTCCTGCCCATTGAAATGAATGGGCACCACTGCTGAAGCGCCTGCAAAGTGTTTCGGCAGTGGCGCTACACGGGCGCATTTAACCCTTTATTTGGCCGCTATCGGGGGTTAAAAGCACCCCACTAGCGGCCCAATAGCGCTGCTAAAACTACGGTACATCGCCGCTAAAACCAGTGCTGTTTTACCATCAACGCCCGCCTCAGTGTGAAAGCAGCCTTAAGGTTTGACCTCATATTATATGTTTTGGTAAATTTGAAGACAGAAATCTGCAGAAAATTGAATAGTGTGTATGGGGTCTAAGTGATTTAACCCCAGTGTGTCTCTACAGTGGTACCAAGAAATTATAAAAACAGATTTTGTGAGGACAGACACTATGTGCTGCAGTACATATTTTTTAAATAGTAGGCCATGTATCCACTTTAAGGTGAAAATTCCCAGATCTACAGAGCCTTCAGTTCTAGAATATTTATTGTGAACTGTTAAATGGAATATAGAGACTGGGGTTAAATACAGGGCTGTTGCTTACTAGCTTCCATACAGCAGATGAAAGGTGTCTACAGTGATGCCATATTTCAGCATCTTTGAAACCACTGTAACAAAGCCTTGTCAAATAGCTCTGTGCAGGTCACAATAAAGAGTGTGAAATACTAACTGTAAACCAAAGGTTTGTCATTGTATTTTTATGCTCAGGAAGTCACTTTTGTAGTATTTCAAATGAAAAATACAAGAAAATTGCTTTAGGGCTGGATCCGAAATATAGGAAACTGAATTTATCTAAATGAACTTCACAGTAAGATAGATTGCCAAATCTTTTCCAGAATGCAAAATCACAGATTGGTTTGATAATGATGAGGAGAAAAAAAATAATTCATAGACTCCTAAAATGCATGTACTATTCTCGGTTATGATTGATTATTTGTGTGATTTAATTCCTGCTTGTTACATAAAGAGAAGAAAAATTATGCAAGATGGATGTACACATCTAGCCAGCTTGAATATTGTTATCACAGTTGCGCTATGATGTGACTGGCCCAATGCTGTTCAACATGGCAGTAATTGTATAGAATATAATATCAAATGTAATTGTCTGAGAATTTTTTTGTGTATTTTTACTGGCAGTATTTCTTAAAGATTAGACAATTTGAGTACTCAATTCATGAAAGTGTTGACGTTGGCATTTCCTGGGACTAGAAACATTATTTCGTATTCATACATTACTGGGCAAAAGCTTCCATTAATAAAGACAATGGGTTTTATGCTGGCAGTTTAAGACAGGGATGCTAGCAAACAAAGCTGTTAGTACAGACTATGTAACCCCTCCCACTCCCAGCAATCCTCAGCTTTTTCTACATGTCCTAGGTGACCACTCTCTACCGGAAGTTGGTTTCTGGTTTGAAATTACTAATTTTACCAAGAAAATTACAAGGTTTCCTAGCTTACTTTTGCACAGAAAAATCACGTTCTCAACCACTGCAGCCATTTCCTACAGATTCTGGATCAGTGTCACTTCACAGCAGCTCAGGGATTATGAATAGACCTCACAATATAAAGACACAGGGCTGGCGTTGGTGCCCACCCTTGGTATACCAGTTTAGAGAGGTGCTGTTAGCCAAAGAGTGCTCTTCAGGTCCAGAGCAGTGACTAACCACCCAGTCCCTGAAGACCCTCTCCATGAAAGAGTGGATAAGCCCTTTTTGAAGCAGGGAATTTGTAACTGGTGATACTCTCCTGAGAAGGAGCCCAGAGTCCTGGTCTGGGCTATGTCCCTTTCTTGTGCAGACCCCCCACCCCTATTCCTGAAGGTAGTCCCTGGGCACTGCTTCCATAGCACAGAAATGGGGGGGGGGGGGGGGGCAATGTGAGTACTTAGGCTAAGAGCAGCATGTCACATACTTTAAATGATCTTTTGTGGCCATGCTGCACTGTGTGACACTTTATTCCCTTGCTGTGGTAATTGTGCTGCATCTACTGAGATACAGTACATTCTCTTTGCTGTGGTAATTGTGTTGCATATTCTGGGACAGATTCCGAGGGCAATATCCCACTCTGTGTGCATAGTCCTGCCACTGAAGGTAGTCCTCTGTCCTCCTCAACCCTGGAACTGTCTTGAGTACTCTGATACTCCGATACAGGACAAGGCATTCTGCTGCTCCAGTCATAGTTTTGAGGGCATGTTTTCCACACTTGCCTTCACTGGTTTTTCCAGCAGCCTTCAATCATGACACACAGGATGGTTGCACCCCTTCTGTTTCGCAGCAACAGGTTGTGAATACTCCTCAGATGATCCCCTCGCTCTCAAGGTGGATGTCAGGCACAAGGGAAATGGGATGAGAGGGCAGACCAGCACACACTGTGCACATGGCACAAATGAAAATTTGGACCTCAGTCTCCACTTATCTTCTTCAGTTCCCCTATTCCTATTTCTATGCAGAAATGTTCAGTCCCTGTGGCAGACCTGATGGGTCAAGTTTCTGCACTGATAGACACTGTGGAATGCACAAGATGTAGGCGCTGCCAGTGTCCCTCTTTAGGTTGTTCGGCTCATCCATCTCAACAGCATTGCTTTCTGATGAAGATGCTTTCTGATGCTTTCTGATGAAGATGAGGAGGTGAAGGAAGAAGGTGAATCTTTGGAGTCTAAGAGTTCCTTCAGGGAGGATGGGCAGTCACCCATGATCTCTCTTGAGCTAAAAGAAGCCATTAGGGTTCTGGTGGACAATGTATGCTCCTGTTTGAAGTTTAAAGCCACCCCCACCTTCTGGACCTATGGTCACCAGTATAGGATCTCCTTCTATATCCAAGAAATCTACTAGGTCCTTTCCAGTTTACCCACTGGCCCACTGGTACAGGATGTTCTCTATGAAGACTGGCCACAGCCAGACAAAGTATATACTCCTCCCAAGAGGTTTTCTCAGCAGTCCCCAGTTGATAAGGCTAACCTCAAAAAATGGCAGATCCGGCATTTTTCTGCCTCAACAAATCCCTAACAGTCCAGTTCCCAAATGGACATGAGATTAGAAGCCCTCTTGAAGGCCTCTTTTTCTCTGTTGAACTCAGCCATGCAACCAAAAGTGATTTCTATGGCAGTTTAGCACACCATAGCAGACTGAGCCAAGCGTATGATGCGTAAAAGAGAAGTATGTTTTTTTTTTTTTTTTATTTACCCATCATGCTTACCTAGGTGGATGCTGCATCTATCCCCTGCACTGAGAGCCCAGCCATTGAACACCACCGATGGCTCGGTTCTCTCAGCTCCCCAAGCAGAGAGCTGCTGCCTGTCAGTCAGCAGCTCTCTGCTCTGCCCCCTCCCCCCCCCCCGCGCTTACTGGAGCACTAAGCTGTGGAGGGGCAGGGAGCGGCTGTCTCAGGCACTCAGCGGCTCGCTGAGAGGCTGAGATAGGAATCAGTCCACTGATTCCAATGACATCAGCATGGAGCAGACTTCAGACCGCTCTCTGCTGAAAACCGGTCACAGGATTGCAAAACGAATTGCATTCCTGTGACCCATAGGAGAAGCCCAGCCAAACAAGCTCAGGCTGGACTTCTCCTTTAACCCCAGACTGAACCTGACTAATCCTTAGGTACTTCAAAAAGTTGAACTCCTAGTACAATTTTGTTACTCTGTAGTAGGCAGTTTGGTGGACTCCCTGTGCCAGAATTCTCACCTAGGTCTTATATCCATTAGAATGCGCAGGATTCTCTGGCTGTGGAACTTTTCTGTGGAGACAGTCTGTAAGAAATATCTGGAAAACCTTCTGCTTGTCAGGGGCCTCTTCTTGGAAGAGTTCTTAGACACCTTTATTAAAGTGGTTGTAAAGTCAGAAAGTTTTTTATCTTAATGCATTCTATGCATTAAGATAAAAAGCCTTCTGTGTGCAGCAGCCCCCCTCCTCATTGGCTGAAACAGCAGCGCAGCCCCATTGGCCCCAGCAGCTGTCAATCAAAGCCAGTCAGCCAATGAGGAGAGAAACGGGGTGGGGCCAGGCTGCAGCTCCGTGTCTGAAGGGATACACGGAGCTGCAGCTTTGCTCGGGTGCCCCCATAGCACTTGTCAGGAGGGAGGGGCCAGGAGAGCCAAAGAGGGACCCGAGAGGAGGAGGATTTAAGCTGCCCTGTGCAAATCCACCCCACAGGGCAGGTAAGTATAACATGTTTATTATTTTTAACAAAAAAAACTAGACTTTACAATCACTTTAAGGAAATCACAGGTGGAAAAGAGCACACTTTTACCTAGTAAGAAGAAAGCTAAGGTTCTTGCAGCAAAACCAGCCATTTCTGGAATTCAGAAGAGTTAATTTTGTCCCACCCAGACCTCCGCTTCTAAAGCCAAGTCCTCCACTCAGTTCCTTTGTAAGTCTTGAACATCCAAGTCCGGCAGCAAGCCCTCCTCACGCTAAAAGGGCAGCACCCGCACTTCTAAAAGTGGGGGGGTATCTGTTGTTTTTTTCAGCTGCCTAGGCTCAAGGCATTTCAGATCTTTCGGTCCGAGACGTGGTGTTCCAGGGATACAGGATGTTGTCAACACCTTCTTGCGGGTCCGAAAGTTCCGGATGGGATTTGGCCCAGTTTGCACTTGCATCACTGTAACAAGGGGAATTCTGGCATCAATGGACATCAAATATGCATATTTCCATTTTTAGCAATATTAGTGTGTATGTTTTACTTTTGGCTTATCTTCACCAAGTTGTTTTTGGATATCTGGACAACGTCCTCTTGATGGAGCTCTGTGGACAGTGTCCTCTGGGATTGGAGAGTAATGGAGATCAATCTCCAATCCCAGAGGACGCCAATTGTGGGAAATGCGGCGGGCGGAGTTGGAACATGAAATCATCACATACCAGCGTGCCAGCTGATCTCCACGGCTGGACATTTCTTATTGTTTTATCACATTTATCATGTATTTACATGTAAGTGCAGTACATTTTTTAATAAAGAGAAGGTTTAATATACTGCACCATGAGGCTTCTCCCTGTTTGTACTTCTCATATATGATTACAGGTGAGCGGCAATCTCTGTGGAGGAGATGTTTTAAATATCCAAGGGTCTGCTAGTGGCGATTTCTATCTTGGAGTAAACAAGCTCTTTTTATCTCTGTAATTCAAGATCATTTTTGTCTGGTAAGAGTCCATTTCGGGTTAAGGAGCACTTTATCTGCACTGGAGCAGTTTATAAAGTTTATGAGCACTGAGCACTTTAATCACATATGGTATTTCATATGGACTATATTGTTATTTAAATATTTCTTATATGAGTTAATTCTTTTGAAATCTTGTACACATATATTATCTACTGTATATATGAATTGAAATATTATGTTGCATTTATTCACAGTTCTGAATGATTAACTTTTTGGTTTTCAGTCGCCATTTAAAGGGGGCAGTGCATCATTAACTTAGTCATTGCATATATGCAATATTTTTTGTTTGTTTAAATTTGTTTATCATATGATGGCACACTAGGTATTTCTTCTTTGTTTAAGACATTATTGGAAAGGACAGCACACTATTACTTTACTACCGCTTTGATTGTGGAGCTAGAGGAGGAGATCATATAGGAATCTTCATTGGAGGAATCGCAGGATTGGAGATCCATTACTTGAAACCCACACAGCTTCATTCTTTTTCAGACCTCTTATAATTTGAGGTCTCTCATGATGTTTAGAGTCTGTGTGTACTAAGGGGGGGGGATAACTATCAATAAGTTGTTTACCATTTGAAGAAAAATAATAATGAACATTATGATGCATATTTTGGACATTTAGTCAATTCACTTTGCCACTTGTGTGATAACATAGTTATTTTTACGTTTATGAATGAAGTTCTTCAACAATGCAACAATAGTATTTATATTAGACAGAGGCATGGCCAGTATCTGGAATCCAAGAGCCTTCACAATGGTGAAGCTGTTGGTTTCGTTCCAGCTGATATTCACCTTTCCTCCACTTTGGATTCTGCCTCAGCTGCTTTGCAGGATCAAGATGGAGGGCATCCTGATCTTGGTGGCACCAAACATGCCTGCAAGGACTTGGTACTCAGACATTCAGAAAACCCTTTCTCCCCTGGCTGCATCAATGCTACTACAGTGATATGACTGCAACTTCTTGTATCAAGTCAACCCTCGGCAGTGGCTCAGGGAACCATACCTGGATCCTGCTGCATACCACATGGCCTCTTCATCCTCGGTACAGCATGTACAAAGACATGCAATTAGTTGCAAGGCGTTCTACGGGTCCAGGGTGGTAGTGATCCTAATCCTTGTAGTTTTAGCCCCTGAAGACCTCTCCATGTAAGAAAAGGTATACTCTCCCCAAGTGGGCGAAACAAGATAGCCCCTGTTTTGCCTCTTCCCCTGTGTGGTTCTCCCCTACCCCCCTCTTAGCCTCAGCCCCCTGTCTTAAGAATTATGAGCTGCGAGATCCCCTTAGGCCGGAAGCACAGTTTTGCAGGGGGGCTGTGACACTTTTAATTAGTTTTTTTGTGACCATGGCCTAGTGTGAACAGCTTTAAATAGTTTGTCCTGTCCATGAACATGACGTGCCCCACTTTCCACATACTAAGTAGCTTTTGGTGCAGTCCCTGTGACACATTTGGACATGGTCCATTCTGTGTGCATAGTTTGCCCATTGTAGGGGATTCCCAGCCCTCCCCCATGACTCTGGGTGCCATGTTAAGCACATTGTTCTGCTACAGACAAACACACAACAATTTCAGCAGCTTCTCTGCTCCGGATTATGGCCCAGGTCTTCACATCGATCTTCATCTTCACTGGGTTATCCAGCAGCCTTCAGTTGTGGGGCACAGCCTTCTGTTCTGCAGGGGCTCGCCCCCATGGTGGATTTTATACAGAAGGGAAATGGGATTTCAGGCCAGCACACACTGCACGTAGCTATGAAGAGGTTATTAAGGTTCATCTCAATATTTTGCACTGAGTATTTGGATCTCAGTCTTAAAGTGATTGTAAAGGCTAAAGGTTTTTTACCTCAATCCTGGTACACACTAACATTTTTTTTTCCTGCCACTGTAGTAACCATCCGACATTAGTACAGCGATCTCCCCCGCTGAGATGTTGTGTTCTGACAGGGGGACACCACCCCCCCACCAGAACACCCAGATCAGAGCTCTCTGTCATTGGCTGAGAGCACTGATCGGTAGTCGGTCGGCTGCTGGTTTTTGGAGAGACCGACATACACATGGGACACACAGGACATATTTACTGGTTCAAAGAAAAAACGGCTGACATTCGGCCCATGTGTCTGTCGGACAAGCATGCTGGAAAACCAGCAACCGACCGACTACCGATCAGCCCAATGGCAGAGAGCTTTGATTGGAGTGTTCGGAGTGTTCTGGTGGGGGACATCCCCCTGTCAGAACACAACAGCTCAGTGGGGGAAATCGCTGTACTAATGTCGGATGGTTAGCACAGCGGCTCTGACCAGAGCTGTCAGTTTTTTTAAAGCCTGTGTGTACCTGGCTTTAATGCACTAATGCACTGTAAAATTAGTTAGAAGTCAGCAGCTGCAAATACTGTAGCGGCTTACTTATTGCTTACTTATACTATTAGGGCACTTACCTGTCCAGGTATCCAGTGGTGTCCTCACCTGAGCCGATTTTGGAATTGGCTCTCGGGTGCTGGCACCGCCATTTTGGCTAAGAGAGACAGGCAGTGAAGTCTTGCGGCTTCACAGCTGGTTTCCTACTGCACATGTGTGAATCGTGCTGCGCTTTGTGAATGGGCTGGCTGTGGGGGGAGGGGGGGGGCAAACATCCGGCTCACTTCCCCACGTTGAACTGAGCCGGAAGTGAGAGTGGGTACCTGTGAAAACCAGGTACACCCTCCCACCCAAAAGGTACCAAATGTGGCAATGAAGGGGGGAGGCAGACAAGCGGAGTTTCCCCTTTTGGGTGGAGCTCCTCTTTAATGTACTTAATGCACTGTCAATAGACGCACACTGTGTGGCTTGACTTTGAGCCCCACACAAGTCCCCCCCTAGTAAGTGGATTGCTAGGGGAGTTATTCAGAAGGCAGGAGGAGCCAGAAACGTCAGCAGGGAACCCCAGAGGAGGAGGATCAGGGCTGCTCTGTGCAAAATGGATGGGTGGTCACCCTCAATCTCTGGACAAGGAAAAGGAGCAAAAAAGTGGGACTTTAAATGAAACATGCACTCCAGGAGACAACACCACAACCATGAACATGGCAGGTACGCAAGAATAGAGCAGAACCAAAAACGTTGCGTAGAAGCATCACATGACATCGATTGGCATTAAATGGTTTAATAGTGTAAAATTGTAACAAAAATACAAATCGTAACATGATCCATACTGGTACTATAGAAACCCAGATCTATGAAAACCAAGTCTTACATTATACATAAAATGTAACAGAAATACAGTGTAATAACAAAATTAGTTTATACTGTAAACATTGTAGAAAACTGTTTCATAAACAGCAGGTCTCCATAACAATCCATTGTAATCTTAGTTGGTAAGTAAAATCCAATTAAATGTAGAATAGGAATAAAGGTAAAAACTGATGCAATTATAAACAAAGGGGGGCAAGTGTTGGCTCACAATCCCATAGTAAAACAACCTAATTGGTTCATGCCATACATAATGTAGATAGCCAAATTCACTGAAGTGTGTCTCCATGGTAGATGATTGTAATCATAGTTGATTGATATAGTCCAATTGTTATATATGTAGTAGTAGAATGATAATAGTATGGTATAAACGTAGGGGCATCTATTGGCTCGACGCGTTTCGTGGCGAACGCCATTCTTCAGGAGCACGTATGAGGTAGGTGTCTATTAATTAGGTTGTTTTACTATGGGATTGTGAGCCAACACTTGCCCCCCTTTGTTTATAATTGCATCAGTTTTTACCTTTATTCCTATTCTACATTTAATTGGATTTTACTTACCAACTAAGATTACAATGGATTGTTTTGGAGACCTGCTGTTTATGAAACTGTTTTCTACAATGTTTACAGTATAAACTAATTATGTTATTACACTGTATTTCTGTTACATTTTATGTATAATGTAAGACTTGGTTTTCAAAGATCTGGGTTTCTATAGTACCAGTATGGATCATGTTACAATTTGTACTTTTGTTATAATTTTACACTATTAAACCATTTATTGCCAATCGATGTCATGTGATGCTTCTACTCAACGTTTTTGGTTCTGCTCTATTCTTGGGTTCCTGCCATGTTCATGGTTGTGGTGTTGTCTCCTGGAGTGCATGTTTCATTTAAAGTCCCACTTTTTTGCTCCTTTTCCTTGTCCAAATTATCGGGGATGGATGCGTGTGGCTCTACACACCTCGCGCCTCATTTAAAGTCCCACCTTCCTATTCACTTTTTTTTTAAAGTTTATTGTATTCACCCTCAATCTCTCCTAACCTGAAAGAAACTATTAGGGCTCTGGTAGAGGTACACTCCTGCTTGAAGTTAGATCCGTTCCCTTCTGCTGGATAAAGGTCACCAGTATAGGATGCCTTCCCATGTTCCACTAGGTCCTTTCCAGTTTACCCGTCATGGATAGACAAATTGTATACTCCTCTCAATAGGTTTGTGCAATAGTACCTATTGGAGAAAGCCTATTACAGCAAGTGGAAAGTGCCTATGGTGAATCTGACTATTTCCTGCCTCAACAAATTCCTTACAGTCCAAGTTGAGGACATCCCAGTCTTTAAAGACCCAGTGGACAAAAGGTCTGAGGGCCTCCTCAAAGCATGTCTTGCTCAGTCAAGCTTGGCCATACAATCATTATTGCTGATGAATCCCTTAGTGCTGCAAAAACTGTAGCCTTGAGCTTCTGCGTAGATTGGTAGACTCCCTGCATCAAAATATTTGTCAGGGGCTCATGTCAATAAAGATGTTCAGGATCCTCTGGCTGCACAATTGGTCTGCAGGGACCGTTTGTAAGACACATTTAGAAAGGATTCCGCTCGAAGAAAAACAACTGTTCAGTGAGTCAGTGGACATCTTTATTAAGGAAGTCACTGATAGAAAGAGCACTCTCTTCCTAGTAAGAAGAAAGCTAAGGTGCTCAAGGTTGCTTTTAGGATTTGGAAGAGTTCCTTTTGTCCCTCCCAGACTTCTGATTCAGAAGCCAAGTTCTCCACTCAGTTTTGGCACAAGTACCAGTACTGAATGTCTAAGCCAGCAAAGTCTAGTGCGAATTTACAATAAAGGGGAGCTCCCACTTTTGCAAGTGAAGGGACATCTTTTGGCTTTTCAGTTGCCTGGAATCAGGGCAGCTCGGATGTCTGGATTTAGGACATGGTGTCTCAGTGGTAGAGGCAGGAGTTTTGCTTACCACCTTCTGTTTTATGCCCTGCAACCTGCCCACTTCTCTGATGAGGTTATGGGCCTTTCAACAACTTGCATCCTAGACTTTAAGATCTTCAACACCTTCTTGTGGGTCTAAAATTTCTGTACTGTAATTACATTGTTACATTGCAGCAATAGGGGAATTTCTGGCTTCGAAAGATATCAAGGATGTGTATTTACTTTACATATTCCCATTTTTCCCCTCAAAAGAGGCTTCTGTGATATGTGGTTGGCGAGCAGCATTTCCTGTTTCTGGCTCTTCCCTTTTGCCTGTCCAAAGTGACGCATTTCAGAGGTTCACTCCTCCTTTGTCCTTTGTTTTTGACAAAGGAGGAGTGAACCTCTGAAACACGTCACCACCCCCCAGCACCACCCCCCACTTCTCACAGACACAAAGGGGTTGCCACGAGGTAGACTGCTCTTGTGCAGAATGTGGAGGATTGGCAGACTTTCTGAGAGCTGTCATGATCTTATCTCCCTGATGCTGGCTAGAGGGATACTAAAAAAGGTGGGGGTTGGTGCTGCGCTGATCCTGAGGTCAAGTCAAGTTGCTGGGTGTGCTGGGTATGAATTCCGGCCTACTCTGCAATAGGGGGTGATAGTTCAATCCTTAACAGCAAATGTAGCACTACGTAGAATAGGCAAGTGAACAGTGCCAAAAACAGGTGATCCAAATGAAAAAAAATCAATATAATATAAATATGCAACATTGGGACCTACCCCAAAGAATTATGTGTTGCAATGTGTAGCACAATATGATAACCCAATAAAATTAGTGTAAAAATATCAAATCTGGTGATCGAGCAATAATATCAAAATAAATAGTCTCTAAACAAAACAGTGATTGCCTCTAACACATTTGAAACCAATATAAAGTGCTGTGCAATATATCCAAAAATCGATACAGTAAATTAAACCGTGATTAATAGCTTAAATATGTGACCGAAAACTCTCAATGCCATAGAAACAAAAAACAAAACAAAAAAAAATAAAAATAAAAAATATTATAAAAAAAATTAAACAAAAAAATTTTTTTTCTAATACAATGTTACAATGAATAGCCAAAGTGATCGCAGCAATAGTGCATCATGCAATAAAGTGCCCAGCAATCAGCAGGGGGTGCTCAAAATTCAAGTAATACAGTTCGAATAAAAGTGCATTAGTGCAACACAAGTCAGCTTCAATGTTTCTTTAGTGGTGTCACATAATCAAGGCATGCAGATGGAATTAAATAGCATAACTTCAGAGGGATGGTGACTGTGAAGTGTAAACCAGGATTATATCCATGCAGAAATCCTCAAATGGTGGGTAGTAGCCTCTTACCTCACTATACTGAGGTTACAGCATAGAGCAGAAAACGTTATTGGTGTCTCCTATGCAGGGGGGTCCTAGATGATGTGCTGTCATTTAGTCAGACCTCAGGTCCATAGGATATCATGGTAAAATGAAGAAATAAAGTCCCATATAGTGTAGTATTTTAAAATACAAGTTAGACTTTATTCAACTATAAAATGTCATACAGGGTACTCACACAGTGAACAGAGGATGGTACAATGTATCCGGACGAGCGGCAAACTCGTACACTGCTACCAGTGGGCGGTGCCTGTCCCAAGCCACTGGTAGCAGTGTACGAGTTCGCCGCTCGTCCGGATACATTGTACCGTCCTCTGTTCACTGTGTGAGTACCCTGTATGACGTATTCCTGCCTAACATTTGTGCTGGTTTATAACCATAATCTATAGTTGGTAGGGGGGAGATAGGAAGAGGAGAAAGGAAGGGGGAGAGAAGGGAAGAGGGGAAGGGGGCTACATTGGACCCAATTATACTATTGCACTTTCTTAAGCGTATATTTGACCATGACAGATCGATCAAGCTCTTTGGTTAAATGCACATTAGGAAAAGGGTTCACCAGTCAAACAGAACTATACGGGAAGAAGGAGGGCTTCAAGTATAGGTCTCGATGTTTCCTAACTCATCTATACCAGCATAACGTCAAAACCCAGAGTAGGCAGGCAAGCCAGGGCTATCCAAATTATTTAGGTTTTATCTATATTTCAAGGCCTGGACAATCAGCGCATGTAACCCAGCAGTATCATTAGTTTTTAAGCTAACTTCAAAGACCGCCTCAGACCGAAAGTGATCTAGTGGTCAGCCATGGCTTCCACACCCTATCAAATTTTTGAGGGCATTTACGTCAGTTTGTATAAGGGTAGCACCGCATCCACCAGGGCACGCCACTGAGTCACCGTGGGGGGAATGGGTAGTTTCCATTGTTGGAGGAGAGCTTTTCTTGCATAGAAGCATAAATAAAACAATAGCAGTTTGTCATACGTAGAGTGAGTTATTAATTCTGTGATCCCTAAAATAAGGATCCTAGGATCTAAGGGCATAAACAGGTTGGTGACACTATTAATTTCCTCAACCACTTTCTTCCAATATTCCTGAATGACAGGACACTCCCAGATGACGTGATAAAACGTCCCCAGCGACTGCTGACATTTTGTACAGTGTTCTGATTGCGAAGGATATATCCGCGCTAGTCTTTGTGGCGTATAGTACGCTCTGTGTATGAATTCTATCCCTAGCCGAGATCACTGTCGGTATATAGTTTTAAATCGCTGTTTCCCATTGTTCGTCAGAGAGATCAGTTATGTCTGACTTCCACATTTGTAGGAGATGTGGGTTCTTCTCTGCGTCCCCGCAGGTAAGGCGTAAATATGTGGAAGATAGTATCTTGTCTACCCCCCCCGAGGTAAGGAAGCTTTCCACCATATTTGATGCCACTGTAACTACTCTGGGGAATTGTGCTTGCGTAGCATGTTTTAGTTGAAGATACCGAAATAACATTCACAAAGGGAGCTGATATGTCCTTTTGAGTTCTGGGAATGGGAGTATTTGCCCATTGGGCATAATCTGCTTAATCTTTACTATCCCATATTTAGCCCATATACTGGGGTCTGGGATGGACCTGAAGTGTGGAAGTCTGGGAATACCCCATAGTGGGGTGTGGGGGGAAATAGTGTCCTTACTGGCTATGGCTGCAGTGACTTTATCCCATACTTGTATTGTGGTGCGCATTGGTAGAGTTATATGTGGGCTGGCTTTTACTCCTCTATAGACAACGTTCGTAAGGGCTGAGTAGGAACCCATTATGGCTGCTTCAAGGTTTAGCGCGGGGTTTGATCTAGTCTGCTTGAACCACCAGCGAACAGTGACTAGCACTGCCGCCCAGTAATATTTCTGGAAGCATGGTAATGCCAGGCCTCCAGAAGATAGGGGAAGTTGTAGCTTGGCTTTTGCTATTCTTGGGACTTTCCCTCCCCATATAAAAGAGGAGATTACCCCATCTAGTTTGTGAAAAAAAGAGACAGGGATTGGAACCGGGGTGTTCCTAAAAATATATAAGAACTTGGGAAGGAACGTCATTTTTAATAGATTCACCCTTCCCACTGGTGTCAATGGAAGTGATCTCCAGGCCTGACATTTTGCAATGAGGTTTTGGAGGATTGGGTATAGATTGTTCGTTAGATATTGGGTTAGGTCCCTGCATATCTCAATACCAAGATATCTAAACTGGGTGACTCTGCGAAGGGGGGTCAGGTCGGCTGTGGGGGAATCACTATCAGTCAGATTGAACAGGTTAGACTTACTCCAGTTAATTTTGACCCCGGAGAAACCGCCATAATGATTTATAATTTCAAGAGCCGCACTTAACGAATGTGTATCATCACCCAGGTATAAAAGCGTGTCATCCGCGTATAGTGAAATTCGTTCCATCTCTAATCCCTTCACCGCAGAAGCCGAGCGGAGTAATATAGCCATAGGTTCAATGGCCAGGGCAAATAGCCCTGGGGACAGTGGACATCCCTGCCTTGTCCCTCTGCACAGGTGGAAGGGAGGAGAGAGGAGACCACCCGCACGTACTCTAGCCGTTGGCGATTGGTAAAGTAATTTGACCCAGCTGATAAACTTATTCCCAAATCCAAATTTAGACATTACCTCCCACAAAAAGGCCCACTCAACCGAGTCAATGGCCTTTTCGGCGTCTAGCGAGGCCACCACTCCACCCTCCTTAGGATCTCGGGGTAACGCTATGTTAGTATGGAGTCTGCGGATATTTATATCCGTGCCCTTGCCAGGCATAAATCCGGTCTGGTCACCATGTATGAGGGAAAGTATCACTGAGTTTAACCTGCCCGCCAAGATTTTTGTAAGGATCTTGGCGTCCACATTCAGTAAAGAAATGGGTCGGTAGGACGAGCACATTTCTGGGTCCTTCCCAGGTTTTGGAATGACAATGATTACTGCCTCCATCATTGAGGGCAGTAGACATTGCTGAGTCAATGCTTTAGTGAGCATAGTATGGAAGTGGGGGCCTATTATATCCAAATTGGTTTTGTAAAATTCCGTGGGTAATCCGTCAGGTCCCGGAGTTTTACCCGCCTGAAGTGACTTAATGGCTCTCTGGACTTCTTTCAGTGTTATAGGAGCTTCCATTGCCTGACTCGTCTCTGTAGAGTAGGGAAGTCTATCTTTAGGAGGAACTAATTTAATTCCTCAGGGGAGTATGTTGCTCTGGATGTATAGAGTTGCTGATAATACCTCTCGAACCGTGCATTAATATGCGCGGGATCAGAGATCAAAGTATCATCTTCATCCCTAATATTAGCAATGCAGGAGCTACCAGCCCGTTCCGTAGCTAACCAGGCCAGCAATCCACCGGATCGCTCGCCCTGCTCAAATATACGTTGAGTCTGGGCAAGGAGGAAAGGCCGGCAAGAGGCTGCCCGAATGAGCGCCACCTCCCTATATGCCGTGAGCATATCGGAGTGTGTGCCCTGGTCGGGTGAGGCAGTGTATTGAGTCTCCAGTCTTATTGCCCTTTTTTCTGCCGTCGAGAGCTCCAGTCTCGACTCTTTCCTAATCTTAGAGATGATAAACTGATACCTACCCTTGGCATACGCCTTAAATGCATCCCATACTATTGGTGGAGAGGCCGATTGATCATTATGTGTCCAGTAATCCCCAAGTTCCATTAGCATTAGCGGTTCCAGTTTCTCATCGGTGATCCAGTATCTGGATAGTCTCCACAGGCCCGCACTGGCTGCCGAACCTGTAGAGAGATCCAGCATAACCGGGGTATGGTCCGATATGCCACGCGGTAAATGGGAAACAGCAGACACCCGGGATAACAGGGGATCGGTAACATAAATTAAATCAATGCGCGACAATGTCCCATGTGTAGCAGAATGGCATGAGAATTGTCTACCCTGTGGATTTTTCCATCTCCATGTATCATAAAGGCCATATACCTCCGCCCAACGGGACAGCGCTGTGTCGGTCGTCTGACCTGTGTGTAACCTATCAACACTGGGGTCTGGGGTCATGTTAAAATCACCTGCTATGATTATATTGGGGGTAGGGTGACTGGCGATAATATTTTGAATTTTATGCAGTACCATCATTTTAGCCGGTGGTGGCAAATACAGACCCACTATTAACATTTCCAATCTGTCACATAGTGCGTGTAAAATTACATATTGCCCGTCCGGGTCCAGATGGAGGTCCAGAAGCACAAAGGGAAGTGCCTTATGCACAAGAACACTAACTCCTCGGGAGTGGGAGGAATAGGTGGAATGGAAATATGATCCCACCCAGGGCTTCTTGAGGGAGAGTACTCTGGAGCCTGTAAGATGGGTTTCCTGGAGTAAGCAAATGTGCGGGTGATATTTTTTTAAATATGAAAATACAAGGGATCGTTTGAGCTTGGAATTAAGCCCCCGCACTTTCCAGGATATCACTTTAAGAGGGGCCATACTTGTAGGTGGATATGCATTTCAGCTAATCCGCTCTCCGGACTCCCATCCAGACCCAGGCGTAGGACCAGGATTCCCGACCTGCTGTCAATCAAATTCCATACTCCTGTTACACATGTGAAAAATAGATCTAACATATGAGCATCAACATAGATAGATTTGTTGGCGTACCGTTGAACAAAACCCCCGCCCCCCCTCCCCACGCAACCCCCCAAACTCGGGTGCGTTTGATCCCCCAAACAAATCATTACTTTTTAAGTCCTTTGGAGGCGGTGCGCCAACAGGGCGCCTTGGAGGCACAGCAAGGAAGTCCACAAACTGCTTAACAGTCGTGGAGTCCGCCAGCTACCCCTTATCAGGGTATAAACATAAAAAAGAAGGAAAAAGGGAATCTCTTTCCCTGCGGAAGGATTATGTCTCCTATATAATAGAGTAAGCCTATCCACCGCTAGATGTTATAACGAGCCGGAGGAGAAGGTTCACCTGAGTGTAAACAAGGGGGAGTGTACAATCTCGACCCCCGTAGTCTCCTCCTGACAGAATGTGGGTCGAGGGTTCCTCCTCGCGGGTTAAAGTCCCGAAGCGCACCGCAGCCATTTCTTCTGTACAGTATGTTTGCTGCTTCGTAATGTACTGGTGTGCATGTTTGATGCTAATTTCTGGCCAGGATTAACTTGCTGTGTTGAAAGTTCACAGTCAGGAGGGGTGGAGCACCGTGTAGCATGGCAGCTGTGATCAGCCAGTACTGGGACAAAAAGCGTGCCACGCATTCACTGCTGCACAATGCGGTCACTGGTATGCGGATATGCCACAGAGTCCTGACCTGCTTTACTTGGTTAAATTTAAGGGCAGTGGTATTTAGTCGGCAGCCAGTGACGATACAAACAAAAGATAAGAGAAAATAAAAGTGTGTTGCAGCAAATAAGAACTCACCCACTGGGGAGAAAGAACATATATCAGTCAGGGCTTGTGTTTAACGCTGTGGGATGGTGTCTAGCCACTTAGCTGCTTCTTCAGGGATAGTAAAAAATCTGTGTGTTTCTCCGTCCTGGACTCGTAATCGAGCCGGGAAAAGCATACTGTATTTGAGGCCTTTCTTGCGCAGCTCTTGCTTCACGTGATCGAATGATTTGCGCTGTTTCTGCGTCTCGACAGAGAAATCCGGAAAAATCATCAGGCGGGACCCCTCAAATCGCAGCGCCTCCATCTTCCTGCTTTCCCTTAGCACAGCGTCTCGGTCTTGGTAATTCAGTAACCGGAGGATGAACGTGCGAGGTGGGGCCCCAGGAGGCCCTCGAGCCGCCGGCATTCTGTGGGCGCGCTCCACCGCAAAGAAAGGGGAGAAGGCCGCCTGCGGGAATAGCTGTCTCAGAAGGCGTTCAGTAAACCCGGTTGGATCAGGATCTTCAGCCCTCTCAGGCAGTCCAATGATGCGGAGGTTATTCCTCCTATTGCAGTTCTCCGCGTCCTCCGCACGATATTCTAATGCCTTCACTTTAGTAGTGAGGGTTCGGAGAGATGATGTGTGCTCACCCAGCACGTCCTCCATGTCCCCCACGCGGCGCTCCACTTTCGACATCCGGGTCCTGAATTTGTCCATATCCTTGCGAATTAGACCCATCTCCAGTTGGATTTTATCTATTTTGCCTGTCAGTGTGGTTTGGCATGTCCCAATTGCTTGCATCAGCGCAGTGAAGTGGTCTGTTTCTTGAATCTCAGGATCCGCTTCCTCGGTCTGTGACGCCATGTTAGCTGTCTTCCTACTCTCAGCCTTCCCGCCACGGGGAGTAGTGCGGGTCGTAGAGGGTTTCTTGTGGACAGCGGAGCGGCGGTTATAGGGCATACCAGGTCTGTGGGTTCGGAACTGTGCCTGGGTAGTTCCAGATTTATAAAATTCCGCTGGGAAACAGGATTAGTAGCTGGCAGGGTGCTGGAGCCTCCTAACTATGCGTCCATCCCGGTCGCCATCTTGGACACGCCCCCCACTGGTCTGTTTTTCTACATACTATATCTCTGACTTGGTGGTTGAGCAGCCCTGTGCTGGAATTGAAGAAGTTATTTCTTTCTCCTGTTAACCCACTTGGTTCTCATGATGGAAGCCAGCTTGTTGGGCTGGAGAGGTATCGTAGGAACAGAAACAATCCAAGGAATGTAGTCTTCAAGGGAATCCCAACGTCCTATAACATTGTGTTGGACCTACCAGTTTCAATGGCAGGGATTCAATGGCAAGGATTCAGTCAGACAAGGCCACAGCCATGGCTTACATCAATCATAGGCAGAAAAGCATGTTCCAGCCTTGTCTGCAGTCCACATTCCTGAAGTAGACAATTGGTAGGTGGATTTTCCCAGTCATCAGTGCCTGGATGTGGAGTAATGGCCTTTTTACACTGATGCTGGATAACCCTGTGGGATTAGTTCCAGCTAATATGCCCCTAACTCCACCAAAGAATCTTCCTTGACTGCTTTGCAGGATTGAGATGGAGGCCATTTGTCATGTACTTGGTGGAGGGGCCTGATATGATGAGGACAGCCTCTATTACACCTCTGGCTCAGGGCCCGTGGTAAAGTAATAGGAGGCACATGGGCAGGGAGTGGAATAAAAGCCTCATAGATATTACAGCAGTTGGTGTGGGTATGTAATCTGTGTGTTTACCCAGTCAGGCCAGGCAGCAGGTATAAAATCAGTAGAGACTGGCTGGTAGCAGGTAGGTGAACAGCAGGAACTTACTGAACTAGGCGAACAGCAGGAACTTACTGAGCAGCAGGCAGGGATTCCACAGAAACCTACTGAATAGTAGATAGAGGTTCAGCAGCAACTTTACCCTGAGTGATCAAATATTAGATTTGTGAAAGAGGGGTTTTGCCTCATCTAAATGACTAGACTGCCTGTGCGTCCCATCCTGAAACAGATAGTAGAAAAAGTTTCCTCAGAAATGGGACTTTAAATGGACGTCAGGCAGTAATAAATATAAAAATTACAACATTTATTGTGCAATACATACATTACAACATGAAAACATATAGCCAATGATAAAAACATATGTATGGGAGGTAAGTATGGAAACCAGATGAAGGAAGGAAGGAGGCTCGCAAATGAATGTCCAGTTGCGAGCCTCCTTCCTTCCTCCAGCTGTAGTTTTTATACTCATTACTGCCTGACGTCCATTTAAAGTCCCATTTCTGAGGAATCTTTTTCTACATTAGATTTGGGCCCCAATGTGCTGGCCAGCTGAGAAAGGGGTTTTATTATAGACTGCCAAACAAATATTGTGGCACTACTCCCTTTAGACAGGATTAGCCCTAGCATAAGGTTTGGGGACTTTGCTTTGTTGCATTTGTTACAAACATATATCTTATTTGCCATTGTTTTACATTTGTTGAGCAATTACTACTGTTTCTTTTCCTTCAAACTGTTGGAGTGCTATATATCTGCAACGAATATTCCCCCTTCAGCCCAGGTGTGTCAGAGTGCATTGTACTCTCTGTGGAGGCATTGGCATAGGAAACAGGAGACCCAGACAACAGCGGCTCCTTCGAGGGTAACTAAGTACAGAAGCAGACAACCAAAAGACATTCACAAAATAGCTGTTTTTTGCTGTTACTGTACATTGTAATGTAGAATAAAATAAGAAAATAAAGATATTTTCCGATAATATAAATTAACCAATAATTGCAGCAAAACATTTAGTTGCCGTGTGCAACTAATTATAAACCAATTTAAAAAAACAGAAGAAAGATGCAGACATAAAAAGCAATTTAAATATGACACTGCTTTGTAATCTTTCTGGCCATCCAGCACTGACTGCATACAGATCCCTCTTTTGAAATCAAAGCCCTCTACTCTTCTTTTCTCCTCATTTATCCCTTTTTTTGGTCTGATATATACCTCTAAAAAGAAACATTCTAAAAGTGTTATATTGCCATAAACTTTAGATCCAACCTCTAAATTATTGCATTTGTTCAATTGTAATGCTAGTATAAAGAAAAAGTAGTGGTGAAAAGAATCACTTATTGGTTTAACTAGTTATTTTTTTGTGTATTACTTCTTCATGACCCACGTAACATGGCGCATCACAGGGCTGTGTCCTTTGCCTACGGACCTTATACTTAAAAGGTGTCCCTCTTTCAAAGCTCAGAAAGTTGAAAGGTATGATGCAGTAACTTGCAGACCAGTGCTAGTGATCCCTGTGTCATAAAAATGGGCAAGTATCCTAAAGAAAAGGTAGCCAGCAATCTCCTGCCTTTTGTGGGAATTGCTTATGCATTAGGCCACGCATTTAATGTTTATGGCTGTAAAACAACCCTATTGTCTCCCTCAAAAAATTGTCAAAGCAGTTTCTTGCAAAATAAATTATATAATACTTACCTGCCTTCTTTCAATTCAAGCGCAGCAATCTTTGTCAGACCAGTCACCATTCAATACTGTAGAGAAAATCAGACGTCTGTGTCACTACAGGAATTATTAGTGATGTAGGAGCAAGAGGTGAAACCAAAGTGCACATTGAGGGCATCTGACATTTCTGGAAGTGTCAAGCAGTGCAGCAGAAGGTAGGAGACATGGTCCATTGGAAAGTAGAATACTTTCCTGACGCATCATGGCAGCACACACATTGGGTAGTGACTACGCCTCCACAACCTGATAGGACTGGTTAGCTATAAAATTTGAAGAGGAGTCCGTCGCTGTATTTTACTTGTTTCCTCACCTGTTTGGACCGACCGGTTAAAGCTTGGAACCCCTTACCGCTTCGTCCCAGGTAGGTTCAGCCTCTCCTAATTGGAAGTCCTGACTGTACAGTCTCTAAATGAGCTTTATGCAGGGAACCCTACTCTGATGGTCTTGGGGTATGTTACAATCCTTTACATTTTACAAACCTTAAAGAGATTTAAATTTATTTCAGTGGTCTCCACCTCTTACCTTTTGCAATCTCTGTTTCCCTATTTCACATTCCCTGTCCATTCACAGTATCCTTTCTACCCTTGTTTTTTTCTTTATTTTCTGCCCCTGGGCATGCTGAGCGCTGTAGTCCCTTGGCCTCCTTTGCCCTTCTCATCATGGCGGCCGGATCGGCTTCATGGCGCATCCGGAAGTGACACAGGCGGCGTCCGCTCTTGCTAGTCTCCAAGATGGCGCCGGACGTGGAAAATCGCTACGGCGCTTGAGTGGCTTTGCCATCAGTTCCCGCCGCGATGGAGGTTTATTTAAAAACAGCTTTTCATACCCCAGGCAGCCTCTTTGAGGGTAAAAGCATACCCTCCACCTTGGTTCTGCTCCTACCATTGCTGCCTTGCTGCCCTAGTACTGACCTCTGTCACCTGGTAAGATTTGATCACTCTCTCTCCCTCTCAGCTCCTGGCTGCCTATTCTCTGCATCTTTTTTTAAAGCTAATTTCCTTTCACAGGTTCACTCTATCCTTTTCCATGGAGGCTGCTGCTCCAGCAGACCATCCACGGACCACAAGGTAAGGGGGCGTACGTTGGATAAGTAGTGAAGAGGAGAAAAGAGAGCCATGTCACTAATATCATCTTATCCTGGTAGTTCCGGCAGGTCGTTAAGGTCATCGCACTCTAAACGCAAAGAGCGTTCACCTTCAAGACACTCTCATTCCCGGAGAAGCCGGTCAAGAACCTCCTCCCATCACCACAGAGATTCGGCATTATCCCACCAACCTCGAGATGGCCACTGTACCCGTCCTGCGGCTAATGCCTGCTGGGTCTGCGGAGCACAAGCTCTGCCCTAGTAATTTAGTGTGCCAAACCTGCTTGGACGAGGCAACCCGTGTTAAAGAATCGGATGCAAGGGAAGCGTCCAACATAATAAGAGAGTCAGTAAAGGAATCTATTCTACAGGTGGCAACATCCAAACCGATTAGACAAACTACATCGGCTTCAACTTCTTATGTTCCTCAAGATCAAGAGGACTCACCAGAGGAGGATGAAACTTCAATGCCCACCTCACTTGATTTTGCACTAATAGATCCTTTCGCGAAATCGGTGAAAGAGGCGATCGGTTGGGAAGAAGAGAATGATGCTCCACAAACTAAGGAAATACTTTCCTAACCTGAAAAAGGATCCCGAAACTTTCCCATTTATTGAAGAACTCGAGGAGTTAATAAAGGATGAATGGCAAAAGCCAGATAAAAAAATCTGGTCTGAACAATAGGCTAGCCAAGCTTTATCCACTAAGAGAACCAATGGTAAACCCTCTCATCTCGGCTCCAGTGGTGGATTCCTCATTAATACGCCTGGTGCGACATGTAACTCTGCCGATTGAGGATGCCATGACCTTCAGAGACGTAATGGATCAAAAAATAGACCTTGATCTTAAAAAAGCCTACTCAGCAGCAGGAGGTGCCTGCAGGCCAGCAGTCACTCTGACAGCAGTTGGCAGGGTTATCACTAGCTGGGCATCCAGCGTTGAAAAATTGTTGCTGGAAGCAGTGGACCAAGAAAAAAATCGTATCTGCTCTGCAGGAAGTCAGCCTAGCAGGAGACTTTGTGGCAGAAGCGTCTGTTGATATAATAAGATCTTCAGCAAGAGCAATGTTGGCCTCGGTAATGTCCAGGAGAGCGCTATGGTTAAAAC
Organism: Aquarana catesbeiana; assembly: GCF_042186555.1. Classification (NCBI taxonomy): domain Eukaryota; kingdom Metazoa; phylum Chordata; class Amphibia; order Anura; family Ranidae; genus Aquarana; species Aquarana catesbeiana. The sequence continues at coordinate 41,122,159 of NC_133331.1, forward strand.
CCTGGGTCACAGATGCACCCTCCAAATCCAGCTGGTGTAGAATGCCCTACGACGAAACCAACCTGTTCGGTCCTAAGCTAGATTCCGCAATCTCGAAGGTTACGGGAGGTAAATCGGGTCTCATCCCTTCTGATAAAAGACCCAAACAACAAAAAACCCACCTTTTAGACGTCATCTACCTGAAAGATACCGAGAAGCAAAGTCTTATAGACCAGGGAAGGAATTCAAACGGAACTGGCGAAATCCCCAACCGTCCTTTGTGAGATTGCAAAAATCCAAAGCCCCCAATTCAGGAGATCAGCAAAAGTCATTTTGATGGCACGCACGCCCAGCCCGCGATAGTAGGAGCGAGGTTGAGGCTATTTGCTCAGGTATGGACAGATCATATAAAAGACCCCTGAACAATATCCACCATCCAAGAGGGTCACAGATGGACATTCAAACAAAAACTCCCCAAGGATCACTACAGAGTTACCAGACTACCATCGTCTCTTCCAAAGCGAAAAACTCCTAAAGTATATTCTGGAATTACTACAAAAACAGGCAATCGTAGAGGTTCCGCGGGAACAGAGAGGCGCAGGTTTTTATTCTCCACTTTTTCTAGTACCAAAGAAGACTTGAGGCCAGTGCTAGATTTAAAAAGCCTCAATGAAACGATTCTAGTCGAATCCTTCAAAATGGAGAGTCTCCAATCCATATTACTATCAGTGGGGACAAAGATTGGATGCTGTCGGTCGATTTGTCCGGCGCCCATCTGCATATTCCTATGCACCAAACCTTCCAGAAATACCTACTCTTTGCAATAGGTCACCAGCACTTTCAGTTCCAGAGCCTTCCATTCGGGATATCAACGGCCCCCAGAACCTTTACAAAAGTTTTACTCCCGGTATTAGCGCATCTGAGGGAAAAAGGACTGAGAGTCCTTCACTATCTCGACGACATTCTCCTCCTGGCCGACAGTCAGCAAACCCTGCTTCAAGATCGAACAATACTAATTTCCACACTTTAGCAGTTCGGGTGGATAATAAACTGGAAAAAAACTGGAAAAAGAGCAGCCTGGTCCCAGCACAAAAAATGCTCCCAGTGACCCTCGAAACAGTTTATACCTAAGGTAGCTTCTACCTTCCACTTCAACTCAATCAATCTACCAGTCTACCTTACTGGTGACGGGGACCCACACCCTTTGGACGTTAAATCCGTTATTTCTTCCTACTTAGAATCTACTAGACCGTTCAGGAAGACAGAAAACCTTCTAGTTATTCCGCTTGGCGCAAAAAGAGGTCAGGCAGCCTCTTCAAGAACAACAGCTAATTAAAACCATCAAAAGAGCATACCAAATACAGCTGCTCCCAATACCTGATGGATTGAAGGCCCACTCGACTCGAGCAATGGTGACCTCCTGGGCAGCATACTGTAGAGTGTCCTCAGAAACGATTTGCAAGGCAGCAACTTGGTCTTCTAGATCCACATTCATGTCACACTACAGAATAGATCCGACATCAGTTTCATGTAATAAAGTTTTCTTCGTTATGCTCTGATTAAGTTCTGCCACCCTGTACCCTTTAATAGCAGAAGTTAGACAGAACTAGCGATGTGAGCAGTTGCATTGATTAAATGAGATGAAAACCAAAGATGTTGCCTCTGAGCTCTGTTTTTTTTTAATTACCTGGAATATACTGCATAAGTGTGAGTAAGTGTTATGTCAGAATTAATAGCTGATAAAGGTTTTCATTCAGATAAAAGCCAGGACACGCTGGATGAAAGTCCAAAGAGGCTAGTTAGAGAAACTAGATTTACTGTGGTGTTTCAGCCACGTTCGATGAACAAATAAAGCAAATGATAATTGTAAATCATTATTAGCAAGTATAAATGCCTAGCTTGTTTAGGAATGTCACATTTGATCCAGATTTTCTCCAGTAAATTTTTGTAACTTCGCCTCACTTCACTGTTTTTTTCACTGCATTAAACTCTAAATAAAATGCTTTATATTGTTTCTAATGCAGAACATTCCTAAATCTCTAGTGAAAACGTTTTTTTTTTGCTTTGGATGGATTGGGAAGAACTACAACCCCTGTCAGATTTTCTATTGTTTGTTTCTTCCACACTTGTCCTGTTGTCCGGGGTCAGACATGGGAGATGATGGCATATCCCTCTAATGAGGTAAAAAAAGAGTGACAAAAACACTTTTAGTACAGTAAGGAAAAATTAGAACCCTTGTTAAGCTATTTATTGCTGTCTGAGCTTCTTGCCTCAGAGAACTATGTCCTCAACCTTCCCCTAGTTACTGTCCTCAGCCCCCCCTCCCACAATACAGTTCTCAGTCATCCACCATGTTACTGTCCTCAGCCCTCCCATGTTACAGTCCTCAGCGCCCACATTACTGTCCTTAGCCCCCCCCCCCCCATGTTATAGTCCTCAGCCCTGACATTAAAGTTCTCTGCCCCCCCTTACTTTAATGTCTTCCGCCCCCCTACATTTAGTCTTATGTTCCTTTTCACATCAGCTCCCTTCGCACGATTGTCCTTAGTCCCCTTTACCGTACCCCAGCCCCCCATTCACTGTTCTACCTTACACAAACAGATCGGAGGACGGGAGGCACAGCAGGTCTTGAGAGGGGGTAGGAGCTGCAAGATAGTGATTAGTTGCTAGGATCACCCCTCATCCTGGCAACCAATCACTTGCTTGTTAACCACTTAAGCCCCGGACCATTTGGCTGGCCAAAGACCAGAGCACTTTTTGCGATTCGGTACTGCGTCGCTTTAACTGACAATTGCGCGGTCGTGCGACGTGGCTCCCAAACAAAATTGACGTCCTTTTTTCCCCACAAATAGAGCTTTCTTTTGGTGGTATTTGATCACCTCTGTGGTTTTTATTTTTTGCTCTTTAAACAAAAAAATAGCGACAATTTTGAAAAAAACACATTCTTTTTTACTTTTTGCTATAATAAATATCCCCAAAAAATATATACATTTTTTTTTCCTCAGTTTAGGCTGATACATATTCTTCAACATATTTTTGGTAAAAAAAATCGTAATAAGCATTTATTGATTGGTTTGCGCAAAAGTTATAGCGTCTACAAAATAGGGGATAGTTTTATGGCATTTTTATTAATAATTTTTTTTTACTAGTAATGGTCGCGATCAGCGATTTTTATCATGACTGCGACATTATAACAGACACATTGGATACTTTTGGCGCTATTTTGGGACCATTCACATTTATACAGCGATCAGTGCGATTAAAAATGCATTGATTACTGTGTAAATGTGACTGGCAGTTAACTACTAGGTGGCGCTGTAGGGGTTACGTGTGTCCTAGGGAGTGCTTATAACTGTGGGGGGGAGGGGGCTGTGTGTGACACGACACTGATCACCGCTCCCGATTACAAGGAGTGGTGATCAGTGTCCTGTCACTAGGCAGAACGGGGAAATGCTTGTTTACATCAGCATTTCCCCATTCTTCCTCTCTGCGAGACGATCGCGGGTATCCCCGCAGACATTGAGTTCGCGGGACCCGTGATCACAATCACGGAGCCGGCGGCGCGCATGTGATGATGCAGCGGCAAATTTAAAGGGACGTACCTGTACGCCCATTTGCCTGTCTGTGCCATTGTGTCGACGTATATGTACATGCGGCTGTCGGCAAGCGGTTAACCTTGGGCAGCTCTCTATCCAGAACTGCACTGCCTCCTACTGTCAGCTCTGTGAGGATGACAGTGTGATGGCTGGGGGAAGTAAATGCTCCCTAAATGCTGGGGCCACGGTGGTTCGGATGGGGCAGTGACTCGGTCCACCACTTAATGATGCCTGTTATAGATGATTTAATAGGATGGGTAAGAACACACTGAAACATTCCTGTTGTCACAAATATCATTAACGGTTGAGATCCTGGGCCCACTGTGCAGCCTGCACGCTACAGCTGACCTGGTACAGGGGCAGGGGCCAATCCAGAGTCTAGTCTCGGGAGGGGCACTGCCAAAAAAAATGTTTTATTGCAGGCAATTTATCGGGGCAGTGGCTGGTGTTGGCACTTCAATCATCCCAGTACCATGGTTGTTATAGTGTCAGGATGATTGAAGTGCATTATTTTATTATTACATTGTTATATAAAATGAAATAGTTCAACTCGTCATAATGCAGAATCAATGGGAGCCCTGAGCGTGTCACTTGCCACCGTCACCTACCACCGGATGCGGATTGTCACTTTCAATGTCACACGCCACACGTTGCTGGTTGTCACTTGCCTGCTGCCAGATGCAGATTGTCACTTGCCACATCACTGCCAGAGCTTGAGGATTGTCACTTGCCACGGCGGCTGCCACACATTGCTGGTTGTCACTTGCCACGTCACCTGCCACATGTTGCAGATTGTCACTTGCCACGTCACCTGCCACATGTTGCAGGTTGTCACTTGCCACGTCACTTGCCACACGTTGTGGATTGTCACTTGCCATATGTTGCGGATTGTCACTTGCCACGTCAGCTGCCACACGTTGCTGGTGGTCACTTGCCACGTCACTTGCCACAGGTTGCGGATTGCCACTTGCCACGTCAGCTGCCACACGTTGCTGGTTGTCACTTGCCTGCCGCCTGATGCAGATTGTCACTTGCCACGTCACCTGCCACATGTTGCTGATTGTCACTTGCCACATCACCTGCCACAGGTTGCGGATTGTCACTTGCCACGTCACCTGCCACACGTTGCTGGTTGTCATTTGCCTGCCGCCAGATGCAGATTGTCACTTGCCACGTCACCTGCCACATGTTGCGGATTGTCACTTGCCACGTCACCTGCCACAGGTTGCGGATTGTCACTTGCCACGTCACCTGCCACACGTTGCTGGTTGTCACTTGCCTGCCGTCAGATGCAGATTGTCACTTGCCACGTCACCTGCCACATGTTGCGGATTGTCACTTGCCACATCACCTGCCACACGTTGCGGACTGTCACTTGCTGCTAAGGTGGGGATTGTCTCTTGCTGTGTCCCAGAGTCAGGCAGCAGAGAGATGATGTAATCTCTCTGCTGCCCGCAGCTGCCTGCACAGTGAGGGCGGGCGGTGAAAGATGATGTCGGTTTCCCCTGGCTCTCGACTGAGGTCAGAACTCCGTCCCTCCAGCCCTGTGCACCGATGCTCCTCCTCAGGCCCCGACTGGGACAAAAAATAGGCCCAGGCATTTTAGACTGAGCAGCCGGGGGGGTTTCTGCGGCGGCGCTTCGCGGTGGTGGTTGGTGATGGGATGTGGGGTTCCAGCACCTTGTACCTCTGGACCCTTTTACATTACACAGCACCCTGCACCTCTGGACCCCTTTACATTACACAGCACCCTGCACCTCTGGACCCCTTTACATTACACAGCACCCTGCACCTCTGGACCCCTTTACATTACACAGCACCCTGCACCCCTGGACCCCTTTACATTACACAGCACCCTGCACCTCTGGACCCCGTTACATTACACAGCACTCTGCACCTCTGGACCCCTTTACATTACACAACACCCTGCACCTCTGGACCCCTTTACATTACACGAAACCCTGCACCTCTGGACCCCTTTACATTACACAGCACCCTGCACCTCTGGACCCCTTTACATTACACAGCACCTTGTACCTCTGGACACCTTTACATTACACAGCCCCCCACAGCTCTGGACCCCTGTTTGATACACAGACACGCCCCTAACAGTTCTGGACCCACAAACCCCCCTAAAGTGTAGACCCCCTCCCTACAGTGTAGACCTCCTCTCTACAGTCCAGACCCCCTCCCTACAGTGCAGACCCCTCCCTACAATGCAGACCCCCTCCCTACAGTACAGAATCCCCCTACAATACAGACCTCCCTACACTACAGAACCCCTCCTTCATTACAGAACCCCCCCTACAATACAGACCCCCCCTTCAGACCCATAATGTACCTCAGATCAGCGCAGGACTGCATGTCGGGTCCCCTTCCCTGTGTAGACATAAGGGAGGAGGGGGAGGCGGCTTCACTCTGCTCGGGGGTCCCGGCCCCCTGATGTGCCGACGGGTGTCACTCGAGTGCGGCTCCTAGGCTCGCACGCACCCACCCCCCACTGCAAAACCTCTCACGGCTCGCACAGTTCTCAAATCGCCCGCCTCCACTTAGTACGCCACTGGCGGAACATCAGCGGCCGGTGTTAGAACACCGGTCCTGCATGTCAGAACCCGCGGCCGACTCTGCGTGTCCAAGACATGCAGCCCAGCGGCCCGGTGGCCCCCGGCCCACCGGGCAAATGCATGGTCTGCCCTATGGCTAGTCCGGGCCTGCTCCTCCTACTCTCCCCCAAATGCACGGGGGTGGGGCGGTAGAAGGATGATTAGCATTTGGGGGAGAGTAGGAGGAGCAGCGGTGCAGAGGGCTGGAGGGGCGGAGTTCCGATCTCAGCCGAGAGCCAGGGGAAACAGATTTTGTAGGGGAAACCGATATCGGCACAACACCGGGCCGCCCGCTCTCTCACCCCCATCTAATTTCTCGGGGGGGCAATTGCACATTGCCCCCCCCCCCCGGATCCATCCCTGTACAGGGGAACACAAGAAATAATCTGAAAAAGCATGAAATACTGGACTCACAAGAATTGCAGGAGTATAGTACAGCACTAGGGTACAGGCAGGCAGTACTGGGTACACAAGAACACAAGAGTAATGGTATGTTCAAGGAACACAGAGGTGCACAGGGGTCCCAGACAATGCAGGTTCACATGATTCAGTTGGGGTGCATGAGGAGTCTAGAACACATAGGATACTTATTGACATAGGCGTGCTAACGGGGTGTGTTGGGTATGCCTGGGCACACCCTAATCACCCGCTGTGCTCTGCCTATGCTTTCACTGCTGGAAGCTGAAACTCAGGTCCTGCATCCTGTACAAACGGCTGTGCTAAGACTGTGAGTGGGAGGTGATTTTTGTAGATTCTGCAATCTGCAGGGACTGCAGCCGCAGATTAATCAGGCAGCCAGCTGCATTTTCAGATGCAGCTTCTATAGTTCCGGCTGTAGGTCCCAGCGGCACCGGAGTAATGATACAGCTGCACTCCGCCTGCCCTCTGGCATCTCTATTCTGCTTTGGATGAAGTGGAGGACAGCGGCAGGCAGGCGGCAGCTGCAGATGAGCACTGAGTGAGCAGGCCGAGGGACAAAAATATAAAGGAAAGAAAAAAGACAATAAATCAATCTGAACCCTGGCTTGGCCCAAAAAGAGCAATGCAAATGCTTTTGCCAACAAAAAAGTGTGTGTGTATATATATATATATATATATATATATATATATATATATATATATATATATAGTGTATATATATATATATATATATATATATATATATATATATATATATATATATATATATATACAGTGCCTTGAAAAAGTATTCATACCCCTTGAAATTTTCCACATTTTGTCATGTTACAACCAAAAACATAAATGTATTTTGTTGGAATTTTATGTGATAGACCAACACAAAGTGGAACATAAGTTCAAGTGTGGCGTGCAATTGTATTCAGCCCCCTTTACTCTGATACCCCTAACTAGAATCTAGTGGAAACAATTGCCTTCAGAAGTCAATTAGTAAATAGAGTCCACCTGTGTGTAATTTAATCTCAGTATAAATACAGCTGTTCTGTGAAGCCCTCAGAGGTTTGTTAGATAACCTTAGTGAACAAACAGCATCACGAAGGCCAAGGAACACACCAGACAGGTCAGGGATAAAGTTGTGGAGAAGTTTCAAGTAGGGTTAGGCTATAAAAAAATATCCCAAGCTTTGAAACACCTCACGGAGCACTGTTCAATCCATCATCTGAAAATGTAAAGAGTATGGCACAACTGCAAACCTACCAAGACATTGCAGTGCACCTAAACTGACAGGCCGGGCAAGGAGAGCATTAATCCGCGAAGCAGCCAAGAGGCCCATGGTAACTCCAGAGGAGCTGCAGAGATCCACAGCTCAGGTGGGAGAATCTGTCCACAGGACAACTATTAGTCGTGCGAACCACAAATCTGGCATTTATAGAAGAGTGGCAAGAAGAAAACCATTGTTGAAAGAAAACCATAAGAAGTCCCGTTTGCAGTTTGCGAGAAGCCATGTGGGGACATAGCAAACATGTGGAAGAAGATGCTCTAGTAAGATGAGACCAAAATTGAACTTTTTGACCTCAAAGCAAAACACTATGTGTGGCGGAAAACACTGCACATCACCCTGAACACACCATTCCAACCGTGAAACATGGTGGTAGTGGCAGCATCATGTTGTGGGGATGTTTTGCTTCAGCAGGGACAGGGAAGCTGGTCAGAGTTAATGGGAAGATGGATGGAGCCAAATACAGGGCAATCTTAGAAGAAAACCTGTTATGCCCCGTACACACGGTCGGACTTTGTTCGGACATTCTGACAACAAAATCCATGGATTTTTTCCGACGGATGTTGGCTCAAACTTGTCTTGCATACACACGGTCACACAAAGTTGTCGGAAAATCCGATCGTTCTGAACGCGGTGACGTAAAACACGTACGTCGGGACTATAAACGGGGCAGTGGCCAATAGCTTTCATCTCTTTATTTATTCTGAGTAGGGATGAGCTTCGTGTTCGAGTCGAACCCATGTTCGACTCGAACATCGGCTGTTCGATCGTTCGCCGAATTGCGAACGTTATGGGCCGTTCGCGCTAAATTCGTGTGGCGCGTCACGGCCCATAATTCACTGCGGCATCGCAGTGCATTGCTGGCTGATGATTGGCCAAGCATGCACTATGACCCGCATGCTTGGCCAATCACAGCGCTGTCAGTAGAGAGAGCTGTAATTGGCCAAAGCCAGGGTGGCTTTGGCCAATTATGGCTCAGGGGATTTAGTACACACCCCACACTATATAAGGCCGCCTGCACGGCGGCCCTGTGTAGTGTGTGTTCCGGTGTGCTGAGAGATAGAGAGAGAGAGAGACAGTGTCATTTGATTTGAGTTAGATAGATTAGGCAGAACAGTCAGTCAGTTAGCTGCACTTACAGTGTATTGTGTATATATATGCATCCCAGGTGTTGCATATATATATATACACTGTATTCAGTTTAGCTAGATCTGTTCCTGTTATCTTCTATCTAGACTATTTACATTTAATGCAGTGCGTCCTGCTCACAGTGTTCAGCTAGATCCGTTCCTGTTAAATTCCTACTGACCGGCAGGCTTGTCTGGTTACAGTATATAAAGCTACCTGAAGAAAATTACAGGTGTTCTATTTGATCCTATTAGTACCACGGTCAGGCAGCTAGACTATTTACATTTAGTACAGTGCGTCCTGCTCACAGTGTTCAGCTAGATCCGTTCCTGTTATCTTCCTACTGACAGGCAGGCTTGTCTGGTTACAGTATATAAAGCTACCTGAAGAAAATTACAGGTGTTCTATTTGATCCTATTAGTACCACGGTCAGGCAGCTAGACTATTTACATTTAGTACAGTGCGTCCTGCTCACAGTGTACAGCTAGATCCGTTCCTGTTATCTTCCTACTGACAGGCAGGCTTGTCTGGTTACAGTATATAAAGCTACCTGAAGAAAATTACAGGTGTTCTATTTGATCCTATTAGTACCACGGTCAGGCAGCTAGACTATTTACATTTAGTACAGTGCGTCCTGCTCACAGTGTACAGCTAGATCCGTTCCTGTTATCTTCCTACTGACAGGCAGGCTTGTCTGGTTACAGTATATAAAGCTACCTGAAGAAAATTACAGGTGTTCTATTTGATCCTATTAGTACCACGGTCAGGCAGCTAGACTATTTACATTTAGTACAGTGCGTCCTGCTCACAGTGTACAGCTAGATCCGTTCCTGTTATCTTCCTAATGACAGGCAGGCTTGTCTGGTTACAGTATATAAAGCTACCTGAAGAAAATTACAGGTGTTCTATTTGATCCTATTAGTACCACGGTCAGGCAGCTAGACTATTTACATTTAGTACAGTGCGTCCTGCTCACAGTGTTCAGCTAGATCCGTTCCTCTTATCTTCCTACTGACAGGCAGGCTTGTCTGGTTACAGTATATAAAGCTACTTGAAGAAAATTACAGGTGTTCTATCCCAGCTTAGTGCAGCTACAGGCCATTAGTATGTCTGGAAGGCCAAGAAGGAGAGGCAGACAGTCACAAGCCAATAAGAGAGGGCAAGCAGGCTCTGTGTCTAGTGCTGGTCGTGGAGACGGTGCATCCTCATCAGCACGTGGCCATGGGACACGCTTGGCCTTTTTTTCGGCAGCTGGCCATGTTGAGCCGCAACATGCGGAAGACTTGGTCGAGTGGATGACCAAGCCGTCCTCATCCTCCTCATCCTCTCTCACCCATGCCCAGGGTGCTTTGTCTGGCAAAGCAGCGGCCTCTTCCCTCAGCTCAATGTCATCAGTGACTCCTTCCCTAGCTCCACCATGTCCTCATGAGGATTCCCTCGAACTGTTTGACCACAGTGTTGGGTACATGCTCCAGGAGGATGCCCAGCGTTTGGAAGGCTCTGATGACGATACTGAGCTCGATGAAGGCAGTAACATGAGCGCGGACAGAGGGGGTGCCCAAGAAGGACAGCAATCTGGCAGTCATGCTCCCCCTGCTGCAGCATACTGCCAGGTTTGCTCCAGTGATGAGGAGGGAGGGGATGATGAGGTCACTGACTCAACGTGGGTGCCTGATAGGAGAGAGGAGGAGGAGGAGGAGGAGGAGGAGGAGGAGGAGGAGGAGGAGGCGGCAGCACATCACCAACGAGGCAGGATGCCCTCCAGGGGCCAGCCTAAGGGCAGCACATTGACTGCATCACACCCCAAAGCTCCACATGTGCAGGGCGCTGCAGTCTCTGCGCGTTATTCAAAAAGTTCTTTGGTGTGGGCCTTTTTTGAGACGAGTGCATCAGATCGCACCGCTGCTATTTGCAACATATGTCTCAAGCGTATCTCGCGTGGCCAAAATATCTCCCGCTTGGGTACCACATGCTTGACCAGACATATGTTGACCTGCCATGCAGTTCGTTGGCAAGCGTATCTAAAAGACCCACACCAAAGAACAAAGAGGATCTCTCCTTGCTCCTCATCAGCTGAGATTTCCAACCCCACTAGACCTTCAGTCCTCTCTGAGACCTGCAGTGAGAGGAATGAAGGTGTAGAATTAGGTGTGTCACAGCCAAGTACTTGTGGGCAATCTGCTTTTGGTACACCGACGTCAGATTGTACCAGGCAAATTTCCCTGCCCCAGCTGCTGCACCGCCGAAAGAAGTTTGCTCCCAGCCATCCACATGCCCAGCGGTTGAATGCTAGCTTGGCAAAATTGCTAGCACTTCAACTGCTGCCTTTTCAGTTGGTAGACTCTGCCCCCTTCCGTGAGTTTGTGGAATGTGCGGTTCCTCAGTGGCAGGTACCCAAACGCCACTTTTTCTCACGGAAGGCGATTCCGGCTCTCTACCGGCATGTGGAAGGCAATGTCCATGCCTCGCTGGACAGGGCGGTCAGCGGTAAGGTGCATATTACCGCTGACTCATGGTCCAGCAGGCATGGACAGGGACGTTACCTAAGTTTCACGGCGCATTGGGTGACTCTGCTGGCAGCTGGGAAGGATGCAGGACAAGGTGCAGTAGTGTTGGAGGTTGTTCCGCCACCACGCCTCCAAAATGCTGATTGTGACACACCTCTCTCCTCCACCCCCTCCTCTTCTTCTTCCTCCATGGCCTCTTCCTCGGAACCAGCGGTGCTCCGTAGGCGTTCAAGGGGCTACGCAAGTACGCAGGCCAAAAGATGCCATGCGGTGCTTGAGCTGGTGTGCTTGGGGGACAGGAGCCACACTGGGGCAGAGGTTCTGTCAGCTCTGCAGGGGCAGGTTCAGAGGTGGTTGACGCCACGCCAACTTAAGGCAGGAATGGTGGTTTGCGACAATGGCACCAACCTCCTCTCTGCCCTCCGACAGGGACAAATGACCCATGTGCCCTGTTTGGCTCACGTCCTTAACTTGGTGGTGCAGCGGTTCTTGGGCAGGTACCCGGGCTTACAGGATGTCCTGAGGCAGGCCAGGAAAGTCTGTGTGCATTTCCGCCGGTCATATAATGCCAGTGCTCGGCTGACGGACCTCCAAAAGGAGTTTAACCTGCCCAAGAACCGCCTAATCTGTGACATGCCCACCAGGTGGAACTCAACGTTGGCCATGCTGCAGCGGCTGCACACGCAGCAGAGGGCCATAAATGAGTACCTGTGCGACTATGGCACCAGGACAGGGTCAGGGGAGCTTGGTTTTTTTTCCCCACGCCAGTGGGCCATGATCAGGGATGCATGCACTGTCCTGTCACCATTCGAGGAGGCCACGAGGATGGTGAGCAGTGACAGTGCATGCATCAGTGACACTGTCCCCCTTGTCCACCTGTTGGAGCACACGCTGCGTGGAATAATGGACAGGGCACTTGAGGCAGAACAGAGGCAGGAAGAGGAGGACTTCCTTAGCTCTCAAGGCCCCCTTTATCCAGACAGTGTTCCTGCGTGCCCGCCGATCACACAGGAAGAGGACGAGGAGGAAGAGGAGGAGGAGGAAGATTGTGTCAGTATGGAGGTGGAGCCTGGCACTCAGCATCAGCAGCAGTCTTTAAGGGATCAGTCCCAAGAAACACATGGACTTGTACGTGGCTGGGAGGAGGTGGCTGCGGACCATGTCGTTCTTAGTGACCCAGAGGACTCCGGACCGAATGCCTCAGCAAACCTACGCTGCATGGCCTCCCTGATCCTGCAAAGCCTGCGTAAGGATCCTCGTATTCGTGGTATCAAGGAGAAGGACCAATACTGGCTGGCAACCCTCCTTGATCCACGTTACAAGGGTAAGGTTGCGGACCTTATCTTGCCATCGCAGAGGGAGCAGAGGATGAAACATCTTCGGGAGGCCTTGCAGAAAGGTCTGTGCAACGCGTTCCCAGAGACTGGGAGGTTACAAACTCCTGTTTCTGGACAACGTGTTGCTGAGGCTTCGGTCAGTCAAAGAAGGAGCGGTGGAGAAGGTGGCCGTCTGACCGATGCGTTCAGACAATTTTTTGGTCCGCAGCCCCAAGGTATGATCGGTTCCAGCAACCATCGCCAGCGTCTGTTTTACATGGTGCAGGAATACCTAGGGGCAAGATCAGACTTGGACACCTTTCCCACCGAAAATCCTCTGGGTTACTGGGTCTTGAGGATGGATCACTGGCCAGAGCTTGCACAGTATGCAATTGAGCTACTGGCCTGTCCTGCATCCAGCGTTCTTTCGGAACGCACATTCAGTGCTGCTGGAGGCGTGGTAACCGATCACAGGGTGCGTCTGTCCACCGACTCGGTCGATCGGCTGACCTTCATAAAAATGAATGAGTCTTGGATCACCACCAGCTACCAAGCACCTGATGCTGATGTAACCGAATAATTTTTTTTGAAATCTCAGATCCCTTCAAAGACTGCCTATGCTGATGCTGAGTGACTATCCCTGAGTAATTATCCTCTTCCTCCTCAATCATCACGCTGATAGCTTGTTGCAGTGTTGTGGCACCAGCACCAGTGCCTAAGGCCCAATTTTTCTGCCCCTGTCTAACAGGGGCGTGTAATTACAATTTTTGATGCAATACTTTGCAGCAGGGCTCGTTCCTGCGTTCCAACTAGAGTGTCTGTGAGGGGTTGCAGTGTTGTGGCACCAGCACCAGTGCCTAAGGCCCAATTTTTCTGCCCCTGTCTAACAGGGGCGTGTAATTACAATTTTTGAAGCAATAATTTGCAGCAGGGCTCGTTCCTGCGTTCCAACTAGAGTGTCTGTGAGGGGTTGCAGTGTTGTGGCACCAGCACCAGTGCCTAAGGCCCAATTTTTCTGCCCCTGTCTAACAGGGGCGTGTAATTACAATTTTTGAAGCAATAATTTGCAGCAGGGCTCGTTCCTGCGTTCCAACTAGAGTGTCTGTGAGGGGTTGCAGTGTTGTGGCACCAGCACCAGTGCCTAAGGCCTAATTTTTCAGCTCCTGTTCAACAGGGGCATGTAATTACAATTCTTGATCTAATATTTCACAGCAGGGCCCTGTGAGGGCTTACAGTGTTGTGGCCACAGCAACACCTAAGGCCCAAATTTCTGCTGAGTATATAGGGCAGGACCCTACTTTCAAACATCTAACTTACAAACGACTCCTACTTGCAAACGGAAGGAGACAACAGGAAGTGAGATGAAATCTACCCCTAGGAAGGGAAATTCTCTCCTGTAAGAGTTAATATGGGAAAACAAGTTCTCCTTTCCACTGATGCTTTCCAATCCTTGTTCCACAAAAAAACCCAAATTTTCAAAAAACATTTTTCATTGGGACAAAAAAGTGAGGTGAAATCTTCTGAAGAGGAGGAAAGACAGCAAAACAAATGTCACAGGGGTGATAACCCTTCCCTATGTTTTCCAAAAAGCTTAGAAAAGATTTTTTGGCTGGAGCTAAACACGTTAAAAATGTTCAAAATTACAAACAGATTCTACTTAACAACAAACCTACAGTCCCTGTCTTGTTTGCACCGCCTGTATACTGCTGTTCAGAGTATATAGGGCCTGGTGGCCCCACACCTTTCCTTATTTTAATTTGGGTGCGGGGTTCCCCTTAATATCCATACAAGACCCAAAGGGACTGGTAATGGACTGGGGGGTACCCATGCCGTTTGTCTCACTGATTTTCATCCATATTGCCATGACCCGACATGACATTAAACCCGCAAGCAGTTTTAAATGAGATTTTTTCCTTTAAAAATGACATTTGGTGCAGGGACTGTTCTAAACATGGGAAACACGCGTCACTTTACAGGCATACTATAGACACCCCCCAGGTACGATATTTAAAGGAATATTTCACTTTTTTTTTTTTACTTTAAGCATCATTAAAATCACTGCTCCCGAAAAAACGGCCGTTTTTAAAAGTTTTTTTTGCATTGATACATGTCCCCTGGGGTAGGACCCGGGTCCCCAAACCCTTTTTAGGACAATACCATGCAAATTAGCCTTTAAAATGAGCACTTTTGATTTCGAACGTTCGAGTCCCATAGACGTCAATGGGGTTCTAACGTTCGTGCGAACTTTCGGTCCGTTCGCGGGTTCTGGTGCGAACCGAACCGGGGGGTGTTCGGCTCATCCCTAATTCTGAGCATGCGTGGCACTTTGTCCGTCGGATTTGTGTACACACGATCGGAATTTCCAACAACGGATTTTGTTGTCAGAAAATTTTATATCCTGCTCTCAAACTTTGTGTGTTGGAAAATCCGATGGAAAATGTGTGATGGAGCCCACACACGGTCGGAATTTCCGACAACAAGGTCCTATCACACATTTTCCGTCGGAAAATCCGACCGTGTGTACGGGGCATTAGAGTCTGCAAAAGACTTGAGACTGGGGCAGAGGTTCACCTTCCAGCAGGACAACAACCTGAAACATACAGCCAGAGCTGCAATGGAATGGTTTAGATCAAAGAATATTCATGTGTTAGAATGGTCCAGTCAAAGTCAAGACCTAAATCCAATTTAGAATCTGTGGCAAGACTTGAAAATTGCTGTTCACAGACGCTCTCCATCCAATCTGACAGAGCTTGAGCTATTATGCAAAGAAGAATGGGCAAAAATTTCACTCTCTAGATGTGCAAAGCTGGTAGAGAAATCCCCAATGCAATACAAATACTGAATTTTGGCTGAATACAAATGCACACCACACTTTTCACATATTTATTTGTAAAAAAAATGGAAAATAATTTATCATTTTCCTTTCACTTCACAATTATGTGCCACTTTGTGTTGGTCTATCACATAAAATCCCAATAAAATACATTTATGTTTTTGGTTGTAACATGACAAAATGTGAAAAATTTCACAGAGCATGAATAACTTTTCAAGGCACTGTGTGTATATACATATATATATATATATTCCTCATTTTTAAATGTCATTTTTTAAAAATTGTTCTCACGCGTGTTAAAATAACGCTTTGATGTCTGATCAGATATCAAAGCGTTATTTTAACACGTGTGAGAACAGTTAATAATTACATTTAAAAATCAACTTAACGTGTATGTAAAAATTATATATGTATATTTATTTATATACAAATCAACCTAAATACTTGACCTCATGACCAGGCCATTTTTTGCAACACTGTACCCAAATTAAATTTATGCCATTTTTTTCATGCACATAGAGCTTTCTTTTGGTCATATTTAAGCCCCACTAGGGTTTTTATTTTTTGCTAAATAAACACAAAAAGAACGAAAAAATTTGAAAGAAAAAACATATTTTCTACTTTCTGCTTCTGTTACAACACATATGCAGTACATTTTTTCATAAATTTGGGGCAAAATGTATTCTGCTACACGTCTTTGGTATAAAAAAAATCCCAAATCCCACTTCCTGTGTGCCCACAGGAAGTAGTGCCAATGTGGGTTAACGTACTTGTATGTTAGCCCACATTGGAGGCTCTTGCGTAGCTCACAGAGCATGCACCCGGGAGCCCTGTGATTGGTGTGTGGCCCCAGATACAGTGAAACACATTACCGCTGGTCTTGTACCATGTGATTGCTGTGTCCAAGAGAGAACTGTTGCTGCAGCCTGTGAGTGTACAGTAGCCTCCCACACTGCATGTACACTCGCAGACTGCAATGCCAACCTGCCCCTGTGTCCCTGATCACTGACCCAGTGTAATAACAATACAAAATGCAGCCAGCACCAGTCACCTGTCCCAGTGTCACCAGTAATCACAATAACATGTCATACACTATACCAATGTCCTTATCACCGCCATACCAGCGTCCTGATCACCACCATACCAGCACCCTGATCACCGTCATACCAGCATCCTGATCATCGCCATACCCCATACAAGCATCCTGATCACCGCCATGCCTCATACCAGCATCCTGACCACTGCTATACCCCATACCAGTGCCTTAATCACTGCCATACCCCATACCAGTGCCTTAATCACTGCCATACCCCATACCAGCATCCTGATCACAGCCATACCCCATACCAGCATCCTGATAACCACTATAACCCATACTAACATCCTGATCACTGCCATACCCCATACCAGTGCCATGATCACCGCCATACCCCATACCAGCATCCTGAACACTGCCATACCCCATACCAGTGCCATCATCACTGTCATACCCCATACCAGCATCCTCATCACCGCCATACCCCCTACCAGCATTCTGATCACCGCCTTAACCCATACCAGTGCCATGATCACCGCCATACCCCATACCAGCATCCTGATCACTGCCATACCCCATACCAGCATCCTGATCACTGCCATACCCCACTTAGCATCCTGTTAAATTTTAATATATACAGTATCTCACAAAAGTGAGTACAACCCTCACATTTTTGTATTTTATTATACCTTTTCATGTGACAACACTGAAGAAATTACACTTTGCTACAATGTAAAATAGTGAGTGTACAGCTTGTATAACACTGTAAATTTGCTGTCCCCCCAAAATATCTCAACATTCCATTCATGTCTAAACCGCTGGCAACAAAAGTGAGTACACCCCTATGTGAAAATGTCCAAATTGGGCCCAAAGTGTCAATATTTTGTGTGGCCACCATTATTTTCCAGCACTGCCTTAACCCTCTTGGGCATGGAGTTCACCAGAGTTTCACAGGTTGCTGCTAGAATCCTCTTCCACTCCTTCATGATGACATCACGGAGCTGGTGGACGTTAGAGACCTTGTGCTCCTCCAACTTCTGTTTGAAGATACCCCACAGATGCTCAATAGGGTTTAGGTCCTTTAGACATGCTTGGCCAGTCCATCACCTTTACCCTCAGCTTCTTTAGCAAGGCAGTGGTCGTCTTAGAGGTTGTTGAGGTCATTATCATGTTGGAATACTGCCCTGTGGCCCAGACTCCGAAGGGAGGGGATCATGCTTTGCTTCAGTATGTCACAGTACATGTTGGCATTCATGGTTCCCTCAATGAACTGTAGCTCCCCAGTGCCAACAGAACTCATGCAGCTCCAGACCATGACACCCCCACCACCATGCTTGACTGTAGGCAAGACACACTTGTCTTTGTACTCCTCATCTGGTTACCGCCACACACGCTTGACACCATCTGAACCAAATAAGGTTATCTTGGTCTCATCAGACCACAGGACAGTTCTAGTAATCCCTGTCCTTAGTCTGCTTGTATACAGTATATGTATATATACCATAGTTTGTAGACTCTATAACTTTCACACAGACTAAACAATATACAGTACAGTTTTTGTTTTTGTTTTTTACCAAACAATGTAGCAGAATACATTTTGGCCAAAATTTTTGAAGAAAGGCTTTGTATTTGCAAAATTGTATGAAAAAATAAGAAAAATTTGTTTTTATTCAAAATTTTCAGTATTCTTTTTTTTTTTAGGTTTATGTAGCAAAAAATGAAAAACCTCGGTGGTGATTAAATACCATCAAAAGAAAGCTCTAGCTGTCTCAAAGTGTTGCATGACCAAGTAATTGCCATTCAAAGTGTGACAGCACTAAAAGCTGAAAATTGGCCTGGGCAGGAAGGGGGTGAAACCATCCGCACTTGAGGTTGTTAACTGATTTGCGTGAAAGTTATATAGTCTACAAACTATGGTGTATATATATATATATATATATATATATATATATGTACTGTATATACACACGCATGTGTGTCTAAGCTTTGGTTTGGGGTGCACTCCCTAATGCAATAGGCTGCATACATCTATGCCTATTGATACCGACTGGGGAAAGCCCAGCCTGCCCACATGTACAGCAAAATCAGGGGCCCTTGTAAGTGCTGAGGTGCTGAGTCTAATGCCCTGTACACGCGGTCGGACATTGATCGGACATTCCGACAACAAAATCCTAGGATTTTTTCCGACGGATGTTGGCTCAAACTTGTCTTGCATACACACGGTCACACAAAGTTGTTGGAAAATCCGATCATTCTGAACGCGGTGACGTAAAACACGTACATCGGGACTATAAACGGGGCAGTAACCAATAGCTTTCATCTCTTTATTTATTCTGAGCATGCGTGGCACTTTGTGCGTCGGATTTGTGTACACACGATCGGAAATTCCGACAACGGATTTTGTTGTCGGAAAATTTTATATCCTGCTCTCAAACTTTGTGTGTCGGAAAATCTGATGGAAAATGTGCAATGGAGCCTACACATGGTCGGAATTTCCGACAACAAGGTCCTATCACACATTTTCCGTCGGAAAATACGACCGTGTGTACGGGGCATTAGGCTAGTTTCATACAGGCTTCAGCTTGTATACGAGCAGGGTGAACAGCAAGCTTTGACAAGCTTCTTCAGAGCTCCTGAAGGTGAGCAGGCAGCTACTAGGAACTATAGGCTGGTAAGCAGATGAAATGCCTTGCAGTGCCAAGGCACAGGGATCACAGGTCAGTAGATAGTGTGGCCCTTGCTGGAAGGTGTGCATGGAAACACACAGAGGCACTGGGAATGGGTAATAGAGCATGGAGAAGCACAGACTCACTAGAAGTGAGTACTAACAGCATGGATGTTCAAAACTAATAATAAAAAATATTATTTTACCAAAAGAGTAGTGTCACAGTTCCATGTACATTGATCCGGTGCCGGGTTTTACCCTCTGTCCCTGATCCTAGGTATTAAGTGTCTGCACCTCCTGTACCTCTGGCGTTTGCTGTCTCTTCAGTACACTTTTATTCTGTGTGTTTGTTTGGTCTTGATGTTCTCAGTGTTTTCCCTCTGGCTGTGCTCTTGTATTCCATTGGTTTCTGTCCGTGCATCCCTTTGTTTTCTGTTGCTGTGAGTGTTCTCCACAGCATTGTTTCTTGTAGTTGGGCCTCCTGCTTCTCTTTCCTGCTTGCTGTGTTCATCTCACTATGTGCTATTGCTCAGCTTCCCCTGCTCTCCTGTGCTTCATGCTTGTTCCCTGCATGTCCCCCCTAGTGTCCCTTCTTAGCTTGCTGCAGTAGCCTTCCTTGGTACCTTGTATCCTGTGTGTACCCCGTGTCCTTCCAGTGTGCTATTTGCTGCACTGTGTCTGCACGGGTGTTTTAAAGAGCCACAACCCGGGGGCTTCCTCGCAGTGCAACATCCACACCTCCAATGGCTCTGGTGAAGACCAGGCAGCTCCTTAGATCCTGCGACTTTGACACACTTCTGTGTGCGTTCACACTGCTCCTGCATCTGCCAGGACCTTTACCCTAGTACATTAATATATTATTATTATTATAGAATATTCATATAGTGCCAACAGTTTGCACAGTGCTTAACAAAATGAAGGCAGACATTAGTTACATTACAATTTGGTACAAGAAGAATCAGAGGGCCCTGCTCATTAGAGCTTACAATCTAAAAGGGAGGGTCAGTTGATACAAAAGGTAATAGCTGTGGGGGATGAGCTGATGGAGAAAGTAACAGTAACAGTGTGTTAGTTAGAAGCAGGATAGACTTCTTTAAAAAGAAGGATTTTCAGGGATTGTCTAAAGATGGATAGATTAGGGGTCAGTCTGACAGATTGGGATAGGGAGTTCCAAAGGATGGGAGAAGCTCTGGAGAAATCCTGGAGGCGAGCATGGGAGGAGTTGACAAGGGAGCTAGAGAACAGGAGGTCTTGGGACGACCGAAGAGAGCGGCTTGGTTGGTATTTTGAGACTAGGTTAGTGATGTAGCTGGGGGCAGAGTTATGGATGGCTTTGTAAATTATTGTTAGTACTTTTAATTTTATTTGTTGGGTAAATGGAGGGGGGAGGAAATGAACAGTTGGTAAGGTGGATGAGTCTTGCAGCGGCATTCATTATGGACTAAAGGGGGGATATTCTATGTAAAGGTAATCCAATGAGGAGGGAGTTGCAGTAGTCGAGGCGAGAGATAACCAGAGAGTGAATTAGAAGCTTGGTGGTGGCATTCGTTGAAAAGGGGCGTATTCTAGAAATGTTGCGGATGACACATCTGTTTAGTCATTCCTACTGCTCCGCCAGACCCTAAGTTTTCAGTCCCAGGTACTCCAATCCTCAGATCATGACAAGTAATTTATGCTTGGAATAGACATCCAGCAGAGGTAATGAATCAGTCAACAGTAAGTGGATTCAGATATGCTTGGGACAAACATATATCTATACTTATACAAATAAAGTAAAAAAAAAACAAAATAAAAAACAATATAAATAAGGGGGGTCCAAACTCAATAGACCTCCAATACTGAAGCACTTGGCAATACTAGGTGCTGGTAAAGAATAGCAGGCTGAAACTCACAGGAGATCATGGAGGTGCAGTAAAGATGGCAGAGGTACACAAGGGAAACAGAAGCACAAGTACATTGAAATGCTCAGAGGATGCAATAGGCGCAGGGATACAGGCTGCAGGCAGGAACACATACAGAGAGTTTGGGGGAAAGGTTGGGTACCACTGGGAACATTGCGGTACAGAGATCACACTTGGAGGCCCTGGAAGACACTTGAGAATACACTAGGAACATAGGTGTCCAGTTACAGGATCACTACGAATCTTGGTTAAAGAAACAGGGGGTTGGGGGGGCGCCGTAGTATTAAAATAGAAACATTTATTGCACAAGATTAAACGCACTTACAAGATATAAGTGGAAGTCATGCTCATCTTAAGTATGCAGTCCTGGCAGTTCTACTGCGTCCCACAGGCTCCTCGCAGGATCCATATAGCTGGGAAGAGGTCTGGTATTGTGTTATGCTGAACGGCTGTGCTTTCAGGAAAACCAGGAAGTGGTCGACTCCACGCTGACCAGCTTGAACTGCGGAAGTGAAAATTATGTCACCAGCATGGGGCGGGAGGAAGGGGTCAGGAATGTCTGTGTGAAATGAGATTCTACGCGCTCTGAGCTCACAGCTCCTTCTACTGGCCTGTTGTTTTCTGGAGGAGAGCATAATTAAATACTCTCATAAGCATGACCTCCGTGGCCGTAGGACTACAACGGTCAGTGGACCCAAAGCAATGGGATGAAGGAATTTAAAAAAAATAGACAATAATAAAAAGCTGATGCAAAACAGAGCACATATTGAGCTATTAGAAAAGGCCAAAAATCCAACTAAGAATGCACAATCTGGATATCAACATTAAAAATTATATATATATATATATCTATATATATCTATATCTATATATATAGATATATATAGATATAGATATATATAGATATATATATCTATATATATCTATATATAGATATATATATATTTCCATATATATATATCTATATATAGATATATATATATATATATATATATAAAAAGGAGGAATATATAAAAAAATATATATGTTAAAAATATGCCTGATAAATAATATGTAAAAATGACATTTTGTACAGAATTCATATACTGTATGTATAAAAGAGATATCATAATATGTATTTTAGTATACTGCATGACCACACATTTGCAGATATGTTCACAAAAATTCTACTGTGGGTCTACAGGTCTGGGTGATTGAGGCCATCTCCAGAGATCTTCCTGCTGCAGAGCGTTTTAAATGGCTGTGCGAGCAGGAGACCTTCTGGATATACTCTTTAAATACTTTTTCGCCAGGGGGGCTTAACAAAGAGATTGAGATATACATAGGTGTTGCCAGGGTGTGGCTATCAAGGCTGGAGCCCCAAATGTGGAGCCCATAGCCCCGAGTCTCAGCGGGTTGCAGCTGCGGCATTGGAGGTGGAGGAGAGACGAGTGGGCGGGTCGTGGCTGCAGCGGCATTGGAGGTGGAGGAGAGAAGACAGGGAGGGTCGCGGCTGCGGCGGGCGGCATTGGGGGTGGAGGAGAGAGGAGCTGGTGGGTCACGGCTACGGCAGGCGGAATTGGAGGTGGAGGAGAGATGAGCGTGCGGACGAGCAGAGATGACATCATCTCTCTCCGCCCGCCCATCACCACTCTTCCGCCCTCACAGCCGGGCCACTTCAACGTGGGAAAGATGTGCAGCGGGGAGCAGAGAGATGAAATCATCTCTCACTGTCCGCCACACATCAGCGCTCTTCCGCCCTCACAGCGCGGGTCTTTTAAATGTCGGAGGTGCGGTGGGGAGCAGAGAGATTACATCATCTCTCACTGCCCGCCCCATATCTCCGCTCTCCTGCCCTCACTAAATGGGCCAGTGCTGCCAGTCTGCCACCAATACAATGACGTGGCAAGTGACAATCTGCAAATGGTGGCAAGTGATGTGGCAAGTGACAATCTGCAAATGGTGACAGGTGACATGGCAAGTGATAATCTGCAAATGGTGGCAGGTGACATGGCAAGTGACAATCTGCAAATGGTGGCAAGTGATGTGGCAAGCGACAATCTGCAAATGGTGGCAAGTGACAATCTGCAAATGGTGGCAAGTGATGTGGCAAGTGACAATCTGCAAATGGTGACAAGTGACGTGGCAAGTGACAATCTGCAGATGGTGGCAAGTGATGTGGCAAGTGACAATCTGCAAATGGTGGCAAGTGATGTGGCAAGTGGCAATCTGCAAATTGTGACAAGTGACGTGGCAAGGGACAATCTGCAAATGGTGGCAAGTGATGTGGCAAGTGACGTGGCAAGTGACAATCTGCAAATGGTGGCAAGTGATGTGGCAAGTGACAATCTGCAAATGGTGGCAAGTGACAATCTGCAAATGGTGGCAAGCGATGTGGCAAGTGACAATCTGCAAATGGTGGAAGGTGACGTGGCAAGTGACAATCTGCAAATGGTGGCAAGTGATGTGGCAAGTGAAAATCTGCAAATAGTAGAAAGTGATGTGGCAAGTGACAATCCTCAAATGGTTTCAAGTGACAATCTGCAAATGGTGGCAGGTGATGTGGCAAGTGACACGCCCAGGGCTCCCACTGATTCTGCATTATGGTGAGTTGAACCACTTCATTATATATTACAATGTAACAATAGAAACAATGCGCTTCAATCACCCTGACACCATATCAACCATGGTGCCATGATGATTGAAACGCCAACACCAGCCTTCCTTTGCCCGCGAAAAATTGCTTACCACCGGCGTGCCCCCCCCCCCAGGTTGGTGACCGCTGCTATGGGCTCTAGCCCCAGATCTTTTTCAGACCTAGCAACGCCCCTGGAGATACATACTCTGTTATAATACATATATGTATATACAACCTTCTTTAATATTATTTCATTTTTTACAGTGGACCTGCACGGTCATCACCTTCTAATTTGGTTATCGTTGGTTCCTTAGTCTGCAGTTGGGGGTGGTGGGATTGTAAGTAACCATCTCTCATATGCATATATTGGTGTGTATCTGCATATGTGTGATCGTGCAGTATACTAAAATACATATTATGATATCTCTTTTTATACATATATGAATTCTGTACAAAATGTCATTTTTACATTTGCATTCTTAGTTGGATTTTTGGCCTTTTCTAATAGCTCAATATGTGCACTGTTTTGCATCAGTTCTCAACCTACAGTATGTAAGCCCCACTTTTTATTATTGTTTATTTTTCTTAAATTCCTTCACCCCATTGCTTTGGGTCCACTGACCGTTGTAGTCCTACGGCCACGGAGGTCATGCTTATGAGAGTATTTAATGATGCTCTCCTCCAGAGAACAACAGGCCAGTAGAAGGAGCTGTGAGCTCAGAGCGCGTAGCCTCTCATTTCACACAGACAGTCCTGACCCCTTCCTCCCGCCCCATGCTGGTGATGTAATTTCCGCTTCCGCGGTTCAAGCTGGTCAGTGTGGAGTCGACCACTTCCTGGTTTTCCTGAAAGCACAGCCGTTCAACATAACACCATACCAGACCTCTTCCCAGGATCGGGTGAGAAGCCTGTGGGACGCAGTAGAACTGCCAGGTCTGCATGCTTATGATGAACATGACTTCCACTTATATCTTGTAAGTGCTTTTAGTCTTGTGCAATAAATGTTTCTATTTTAATACTCTGCTTAGAGTGGCGCCCCCCCCTGTTTCTTTTACCTGTTTGGCAGTGTTGCTGGACACACTCTGAGGATGGCTGCCTTTTTTAAAACCACCCCCTTTCCTTGGTTCAACTTTGTTTTTCCTTATGAGTGTCTAACTAAATGTACATTATCCCAATCTAAGGGCATTGCCTTCTGGAGCGCCAGATACCCAGTCTACCTTTACTAGGAATCTTGGGGTCTCAGGATTTCAGGGAAACAAGGAGTCTACTCAGAAAACCAGGGACACTAGTGGGCTCTGGGGTACACTAGGAATCTTCTCCACTATAAGACACTGGGGAACACTAGGAATCTTCTCCACTAGGAAGCACTGGGGGACACGTCAAATCTTTTCCATTGGGGAACACTAGAAATCTTTTCCGCTAGTAATCACTGGGGAACACACAAAACAATATCCACTAAGAAGCACTAGGGAAAACTGGGAATCTTCTCAGAAATGTGGGGTCACTGGGAGATCTGATGGATCACTAGCTTTTGCTCAGGTAGTTCTTGAGGAAATTAGCCCAGCTTGAATAGAAAAGAACGCATGGCTGGACTGGGACTGTGCATGTAGCTAATTCAACAGCAGATGGATGATCAGTCTTGAACAAAAGTCTTGTGGGATAACAGGTAACAGCAGAACCTTGCAAATTAAAGCTATACAACAACATGTACCAGCATGCCTGCTAGTCTTTGGGTATAGAGGTGACAGATTAGCAGCAAAACTGCAGATCTGTGACACTTGTAGATATCTGCACATGTAACTAGGGACATAAATTTTGGGTGGAATGACCTTAAAACCCTAGGCAATTTTGCAATCGGTAATGTTCTCAGGCCCAACTCCTTATCCTATAATGGCAATAAAGTGACACTAAATTATATAATTTTTCTCCAAAAATAATCTATACACATCCACTATGTAATGGCCCTGTAATCGATCATTAAATTGTTTATTACGTCTTTCTGCCTCCTTGAAACAACCACAGACAGCTCCTGAATCACGCCTTTTTCTCCCAATTTCCATTTGTTTGGAACTAGCAGTGCATGTTAGTTGAGTTCAGGTGCACTGCTCTATGTACTCTACAAATCCCATAGGCCTAGTCCATCTTGGGAGTGAGCAAGTGAGAGTGGCTACATTCCTACATACAGTGGGACCATGGAGAATGAATGTAGCCACCCTCTATATAGAGGTTGGACCATGGCAACAAAATAAAATAAAGGGACTGGAAGAAGGTTGAGAGCAATCAAAGTTACGTTTTGTGAGTTAAGAATACATACTTACATAGGATTGTTTTTTTTTTGTTTTTTTAAAGCACAGTTTAGTGTCACTTTATATATTTCGTAGCTGTAAACTGTAAGCGAACACCATGTATGCTCCTAGTTTTCTGCCAATAAAAACAGTGTCATTGTATTTGTACCAAACAAGAGCTTTATACTGTATGAAAAAAGTAATTTTATCATAATCTGAATGTTTTTCATGTTTTTCTCAGACACATGTGTCTCTGTCGAGAATTGGAGTTGGGTAACACTTTAATTCTACCTTTGATTGCTAATGTGGCATATTCTGCAAGGGATCTGTCAGATCATTTTAACCCATATTGGTTGACTATCTTAGAACCCCCAGATAGTATTTCTCAAGCTTAACATGAGTTTAATAACTTATAAGCCCTCTGTACAAATATTTGTAGTATGGGACTCATTGAAGGCATATTTAAGGGGTATTCATATAGCTCAAATTTCTAATATAAAAAAGTGATCCAAGACATGGGAAACTAAGACTGGGTTCACACTATTTGGGGAGCGGCTAGCAGCAGGGGGTTCAGTGTGTCCCTGTTCTCTCTTTCAGGAACAAATCAGGTCCAAATTTTTGCCTGAATTCGGACCTGAAACTAAGCCAAAGATGCACAGGATCCTTCTACAATGTGCTCTGCAGCCGCCCCAAAGATGTGTGAACCGGTTCCATTGAGAGCCGGTCACACTCTCCTGTCATGCGAATTGGATGCGGAGAAATCCGCATCCAATTCACATAAGTGAACCCGGCCTAATATTATTAAGGCTGTGAACCAGGCAGAGGCTAGATATATCACTAGTCCAACTCATGACAATCAGATAGCATGGTTAGAACAACAAAAATTATATGCCCCTACAGCAAAGAAAAAGGCAGAACAGAAACAATTTTTTCTGCAACAACCTTACTTTGAGGAGGGAGAACATATGGGTCATCTTCTAGCAACAATTGTAAAAGCCAAAGACCTTTGAGCTATATAGGGGAACTAATAAATAATATAGGTAATAGGATAACTACCCCTGAGGATGATAAATATATATAAATATATATATATATATATATATATATATATATATATACACACACACACATATATATATATATATATATATATATATATATATATACACACATATATATATATATATAGAGATATATATATATATATATATCTATATCTATATATATATATATATATAGATATAGATATATATATAGATATATATATCTATATCTATATATATATAATTTCTTTTTTTTTTCTGTTTTGTATAGTAGTAAGGTAGGTTATGAAATGCCTGAACTACAACAATTTTTAGATTCTTTGATTCTACCGACTTTATCAGAGGAGGATTGCTGTCTTGTTAGATTAAATTATATAGTGTAGCGCTAAATGTCTAAGTCAAAAATGACAACCAGACTGTGTGAATAAATGTTGGGAGGTAAATCCCTAAATGGTGATACTCAAAATGTAAAAACAATATCATATATTAGTGCAAAACAGAACATGTGAATGTTTCTTAAAAGTTTATACAGAATACAATAAAAAGTCCACTTTGTGTCAACATAAAGACATAAAGAAAGTTGTGAAAAATGTTGAGGAACTTCATAACGTCATGCTGATATCCAAATAGTGAACATAAACTGATATTAAGAGTGAAGTAAACCGCCACCAATGAAACAAAGGCTTATCGGATGGTTTGAACTTAGGGCGGTAGTGGAGTCCTAATGAGACGAAACGCGTCAAAAGGACTCCACTGCTGCCACAATTTTATCTAAGCACTTAAACTACCCTCTAAATGTAAGTGTTATACCTTCATTAAATTTTGTTTACTTTTACGGAATCACGCTATGTGGCCTTCTTCTTTTGTTCTCCTGTTTCTAAACATCCATACCATATTGGTGAGAACCTGAGACCATCCTGTATTGAATTACCCTTCTATGAAGATTGAGATTCTAGGAATATCCAGACGGCATATGATCTAGTTATTGAGGATTGCCAAGTCTTCATCCTGTTTGTCGTTTGACAACACAAGCTTGTTTGACTCATGGAACATATGTTCCCTGAGTTCAAACCATCCGGTAAGCTTTCATTTCATCGATGGCAGTTTACTTCACTTTTAATATCAGTTTATGTTCACTATTTGGAAATCAGCATGACGTTTTGAAGTTCCTCAACGTTTTTCACAACTTTCTTTATGTTGACACACAGTGGATTTTTTATTGTTTTCTGTATGGACTTTTAAGAAACATTCACATGTTCTGTTTTGCACTAATATATGATATTGTTTTTACATTTTGAGTATCACCATTTAGGCATTTACATCCCAACATTTATTCACACAGTCTGGTTATCATTGTAATTTTTGACTTAGACATTTAGCGCAACACTATAAATATTTTTTCTGTTCACAGCCAAATATCTGTTTGCCATGTTAGCTGCTAGTTAGATTCCCCTGTTACCTTGGAGGAGCTGCAGAAAGTGGCTGATGGGCTGCCTAGTGAGATATATAAAACCTATGGGGAAACTCTGATGCCTGAGCTTTTGGCTGTGTTCAATGAAGCATTTGAAGTCAGTTTATTACCTCATTCTATGAACGAAGCCTTGATAGTTGTATTGTTAAAAACCAGAATCCCCTTACTGCCAGAATCATATTGCCCAATTTGGTTGCTTACGGCTGATGGGAAAATTTTAGCTAAAGTTTTAGCAAATCGATTGTCTACTCTTATTGGAAAACAGATCCGTCCGGATCAATCTGGTTTTATACAGAAAAGATCCTTGGCTTCCAATATGCTATGCGTTTCTTAATTTGCAAACTCTGGCTATTAATTCAGGCAACAGAGCAATTCTCTCTTTAGATGCCATCAAGGCTTTTGATAGTATAGAATAGAACTTCCTTTGGCAGGTATTACAAAGATTTGGTTTTGGCAACCATTTTATAAAATGGGTTATACTTTTATATGCATCCCCTATAGCCCATATACAGGTTATTGGGAGGCTATCTGAACCATCTTTTCATAACAGAGGTACCCGGCAGGGGTGCCCATTGTTCCACCTGCTGTTTGCCTTAGCTTTAGAGCTGTTGGCTGCAACAGTTCGACAGTCCTCACAAATAGTGGACTTTCAGAGATATATGGGGGAGCATTGTATGTGGATGATACTCTTCTTTTTTAGGTGACACCACACACTCTCTTAGTGCAGTAATGTCTCTAATTACTACCAATGGAAGATTCTCTGGGTTTTCCATTACTTGGGACAAGTCCGTGTTGATGCCTTTAGATCTCATTAGAGAGCCCCTCCCAGTTGCAGCTTCTCAAATAAAGCTGGCTACATCTTTTAAATATTTGGAAGTAGATGTGTCCCTTAATGTGGCAGAATATCCTAAATTGAATATCTTTCCGTTACTGTGTAAAATTTGCAAAGTTAGTGCTGTTTGATGTAAACTACCATGCAGTATATGCCCATTCATATATCTTCATATATTGTATAATGGAGATACTTTGCTATCTTTTGACCTTATTGTAGAAATGTACCACTTCTTGAATAGAGGATCTGCCTAGTACTTACAGCTTTTCCACACATTACAGTCTCAGACTCCCATATATTTTAACTTTTCATACAGTCTTTCTATGGTGGTGACACCGACTGAATCTAAAAAGGGTCTAATTGGTAATTTATATAAAGTCTTAGTGAGGGCAGTTAGTTCGAAAACTTTGATTAAATGCAGACAGACGTGTAGTCAAGATATAGGCAATTTAGATGAGAATCAGTGGATAGCGGCATTAGAGCTCCTTCCAGAAGTTTCACTTTCCTCCTCTCAAAAGCTGACACAGCTTTATATACACCTTAGGGTCTATTATACCCCATAAAAAATTGCTTTCTTGATGTCGTCAGCCTTCACCTATTGTAATTACCCTTGTTGTAACATGCGAATGGGCACGGTAATTCATATGTTATGGCATTGCCCTAAACTTTTTTGATATTGGAAAGATTTATTTTAAATTTTATCAGAACTTTGTTTAATTGAATGGATTCCTAATCCTAAACTTGCCCTATTGGGCATATTTCCAGGGGATTGGCCATTATCTTCCCAGAAAATTGTACTTACCCATTTGTTATTTCTTGCCCGTAAGTTGATTTTTCAATGTTGGCTGTCTCCTAACCCACCAACTTGTGATTAGTGGTGGTATGGTTGACTTCCCTGATTCTATTGATAGTGTTGCTGCTCTATGATGGATCTATGGTGCAGAACTTAAAGTGTTACTATACCCACAACAGAAAAATCTGTCTATATGCAGAATTGTCAGGAAAGGGTCCGTCCGCTGGTAAGGTCTATCATTTGGCGTGCAGTACTAAGGTCCACCAGCAGGTGTCTCCTGGCAGTTTGGAACTGTCAGGGGAATCTTTCCCTGCTGGTGTTATGTCATCATTTGGCCGCAGTACTGACGTCCACCAGCAGATGGATCCTGGCAGTATGGAGCAGACAACACTCTCTGCGCTCAAGTGTTACATGAAGACAATTATTGTCAGTCCCATAAATACCCGGCAAGCCCTCACATGCTTGCCTTGGTATCTCTCTCCTTGAGCCCTGACCTTGTTCGCCTGTTACCCGATCCTGAGCCTGCATCTGACCTTGTTCCGTGCTTAACCTGACCCAATCCCTCCTGTGTTCCTGTACCCTTTCCTTTACCCTTCAGCCCGATCCATCCCCTCCCTGTCCTGTTGGTTCCCAGTCCCTCATCTACTGATCTCCCATGTATGACCTTGGCCTGGCTAATGTTCATGTTTCTGGAACATCCCTTGTCTTTCTGCTGATCTGCTGTGTATGACCCTGGCCTGGCTGACATCTGTGATTCTGGTACTGCCCCTTGCTGTATATACTGTTGTTGTTGGTGGGCTTGTTGGGTTGGTTGTGCACTGTTTGTATTTTCTTATTTATCACCTATCTTAATAAATATCATTACTATTCACTTTCATGCGTTTTTGGTTATCTCTGTGCAGTCCACACAGTCTGGTCTACTAACTCTTCTGACAAGAATAGCATGCTTGTTATACTCACTGTGGAACGTTAAGAGTTAATCCTCTGTATTGTATAAAAAGGCTCTTTGATCCTCTATGCACAGATCCTCCCCCTCCTGCAGGGTCTCTCTTGGCAAGGCCAGATATGACACAGGCAGAGTGGTAAGGCTGCACATGCTCAGTTTGGTCTCAATTGCTGGAAAGAACATTTCCTGGTTGATCAGAGCTAGCCAGGTCACATGGTATCGACATCACACATTTGGGCATGTATGCTCAGTGACTAAAAAAGAACACTGGGTGGGATGTCACATCTTAATTCATGTATGAGCCGCCTCCCATAAAAGCATGAGGACACAGGCTATAGTGGAAATCTCCTCCTACCTGAACACTCAGCACTCAGGCAGACCCTGCAGTTTATCATGACCATGGTATACAGGTCAGCCACGGTATATAATTGCAGTATTTTAATGTAAAAAGAAGATTTATAAGCTGTGGGCACTGCGGATGAACTATTTTGATATTACTGGGTTTAATAACACTTTAATTGAATTTCCAATTGTGCTGTAACGTTAAACATTTCTCAGCGATGACTGCTATATACCGGAAACAAATAATTGTTATATTTACTTATCTATTTAAAATAATTGTATTTATTTATTTATTTTTTGTTTTCTTTTAATCTGTATAAGTATTTGTGTTATGCTTTGATTGTATATGTGTAAGAAAAATGTAAACTTAAAGGGGTTGTAAACCCTCTTTTTTTTAAAATAACAAACATGTTATACTTACCTCCACTGTGCAGTTCGTTTTGCACAGAGTGGCCCAGATCCTCGACTGCTGGGCTCCCCCGGCGGCGCTGGTAGCTCCTCCCCGCATTGAGTGTCCAGGTTGGAGAAGGCTCTCCTCAGGTGGACACCGGTGTGGGCGTGCTCTCCCATGTCCTGTATCTGTGTGCATTCACACAGAATGCAGGACTCGGCCCCACCCCCCGTCACCCGCGTCATTAGATTTGACTGACAGCAGTGGGTGCCAATGGCTGCGCTGCTATAAATTTATCCAGTCAAGAGCCGAGACAATGGGCAGAGAGGAAGAGTGCTTCTCTGCCGAGGGAACGAACAGGCTCAGGTGAGTAAAATGGGGGGCAGAACATCAAGGGGTTAATATGGCGTGCTCTGGATTTAGCTATATACATATAACTGAAAAAAGCTGAAAAACGGGGTGGGGGGGAGGTAGAGTCGAGCAAAGGTGGGGGATGGGGAAACTTGGTGGTAATTATTAATGTTTCACTTCAAGTCCAAGCATTAGTCCATGTAAGGATAATAAAATAAAATACTGAGTATATAAAAGGCAGCCAGTACATGGAAGCTAGAAAGAGCTCTGGAACAAGACAAAAGAAAGAAGGACGGCGCCCTCTAAGTGCAACGTGTTTTACGAAAAATTTATTAAAACGGGGGGGGGGGGGGGGGGGATTAGGGAGCCAGTCAGTGTCAGAAGTTTTTTCACCAAAGGTGAAAAAACATGAGAGTTTACAAACCCCTTTAATAAAAAGCATTTGATTAAAGAAAAATAAAAAAAATCTGGGAATCTAGGCTAGAGTAAACTCTGATTGTTAAGGTGTCAAAGTAGCTTGCACTGTATTATTTCAGAAACCCAAATGTACAATAATACTAGTGACTTGCATAGTAGCTACAGCTGCTAGGAAGATGCACAGCAGTAGCAGTCTTGGGTCTTACAAGCTTCCCTAAATATGATTTACACCTAAACAGATGAGACATATGTTGGCTGATTGGAACATGGCCTCATTTATCCCACTCTTTTTTTGAATGTGTTATGCTGACAGGTAAGGCAGCCCATGTATAATCCTTACCAGAAAAATACAGTCTTTTTGAAAGCACTGCAGTGCAGCTCAGATATGAAGCGTATTCTGTATGCATAACAAAGCAGTTGGAGTTATAAAAGGGGACCCTACTAGCCTGGATAGCTGCCACGTGTGAACAAAAGGCACAGTATCGCAGATCAGCAGAAATCCAGGCATCAATGCGAGGCTTAACTGATTACTACGTCAGTGCAGGCTTGCAGAAATCATAGATGCAGATGAATAGCGCATTTTCCTATAGCTTGTCAGAGATAACAAGGGCAACCAATTATAAGCATGTTGTGTCTGTGTTATTAAGAGAGAGGTGAGCAACTGCTTAATTTATATATCAAGCACGGTTGCCAGGCTTGCAAGTAATGTTACGGTGTACTTCATGATAAGCTTATGTCAAAAAACACAGACAGGTCAGCTACAGAGTCTGTGTACCCAAAATTACATAATTTTCATTTGCTGGTTAATGTTTAGAACTATGGTTCTTAATCTTTTTGGAGTCATGTACCCCTTTTAGAATCTGATTAAAGCTTTCAGATCCCCCCTCTGCTATGGACCCCCTCCTCAGAAACATTCACATAAACACAACTTTGCATACAATAAATATATCTGTTTTTTTTATTGAAATTTGATTGCATCAAAAATAAGTAGCGCTACTTCTGTAGGAAATGCAGGATTACTGCCCAGGTCTTCCCCACAGACTGTGCCCCACAGCCAGGCACATTCTCAAATTTTTGCAATACCCAGTCAAGGGGATTTTGTTTTTGTGGTTTTTATTTTTGGAGAACTTGGATAGGGTTGAGGGTAGAGGTGGGATACTCCAAAAACAAGAACTGTTTTCAACTGAGGACTTGGGTATTCTTCAGGATAAGCTATTTTGAAGTCTGGGCTTCAAAAAAACAGTAGACTTCAGATTAGTAGTGGTAGTTATAGCCACAAGTGCAGAGTCCATTTAAGAAGGAGTTTAGGTGGGCAAAGCTCTTCAGGACACAAGCTAATGTCCTCTTTAAACAGCCTCACAGTTTACTATGTAGTATCAGAGGGGTAGCTAAGCACAAAGGGCCCCAA
The DNA here is from genome assembly GCF_042186555.1 of Aquarana catesbeiana. Taxonomy (NCBI): domain Eukaryota; kingdom Metazoa; phylum Chordata; class Amphibia; order Anura; family Ranidae; genus Aquarana; species Aquarana catesbeiana. The sequence continues at coordinate 41,156,315 of NC_133331.1, forward strand.
GATCTCTCAGCATCTGTATTCACAAAGCCCAAGGACAGCTGGTAGCCTCCATCCAACTTCCAAGCAAAACCTTACTGTGATACCAGACAGATTTTCAGCAGGCAGCTCTTCTCAGTCAGCTCCCTTTAGTTCCTGGGTCTAAGCATTCAAGCCCCTCAGGTCACCCACCTGAGGTATCACCATCAGCAGCTTTTGCCTGGGAGGGCGGCATGCCCCCCAGACTGGACTAATCTACTCTAGGAAAAGACCCAGAGCTCAATGTGAATACTGAATATATACAATTACCCAGCATGCCATCAGAGCTTGCCTCTCTGGGATAAAAGGGGGGGGGGGGAGATTTGGGACTTTAAATGAGGCACATGTGTGTTGTGCCTCCGTCCCTGGTTCAGAAAAAAAGAAGTGGGAGTTTTGGGACTTTAAAATGAGGTCCACGGACAGCGAGGAGGTGGATGGAATAAAAAGTATTTATTGATCATGGGAAATGTATCAAACATGTCACAAACATAAACCACATGTAAGAAAAGAACATTGTAATAAATGTCATTCCATAAATATTCATACGCACATATGTATGGGCGCATGCAATAAGGCATCAAGATACATCAAATATGTCAACCAGAAGCCACATGGTGGTCTCAAGTGATCAATTAATACATACAATGAATACATATTTATATATACACATAAAAGCAGCACTTGGCAGTGATAATCAAATTTGTATGAAAACGTATAACCATAATTTGAAGAAAAATGTTCTGAGTTGATGGTAAGATGTGAGCGTATGTCTGCGTAACAGAATGTCCGACGCGTTTCATGTAAACCACTCATCAGGGGCAGGATGCTCAAAAATATCTCTGAAAGTGTAGTAAAGTAAACAATTAATCTATATGCAACTGATTATGACAGGGAGAGGTAAGTATGCACCCCCTGGGTACTTACATAGAATTAGTGCAGGGAGGTGTGGTAATAATGGAGCCAAGGCCAGAATGGTAGTCCTTGCCGGGAGCTGAGGTGGTAGAACCGTGCACTGGCGGGGCGCACACACAGAGCCCCCCACATACATAGAACCCGGAGCACTAGGTCTTGACATGAGACAGAGTATTATGCCAGTAATAGCTGCCAAAGGGAATCTAAGAAAAAGGGGATGCATAATCAGTATATCAAAATGTGCTAGTAAAATGACAAAAAAAAAAAAAAAATATATATATATATATATATATATATATATATATATATATATATATATCAAATAAAATAAAGATTGAAAAAGTGAAAGTGAAAGCAAAAAACTAAACTGGGATAAAAGAAAAAATAAATTACATCCAATTCCCATAGAATGTGATATAAACAACAAAGGCAGCAGAAACAGTCCTGATTGGTCAGGACTGATAGATGGAAGGAAATAAAAAGAAATGACTGGCTATAATGATGTGTAGATGGGGTAGCCTAGTTATAGCTTACATGTTTCCCAGGAAAGTAAATGAGTACTGTGGTACAATCTGTCGTCATCTGTCTGTGGCACCCAGACTGTGTCGGGAGCGGCCATATATGTATAACTGCCCCAACCACGTGCACTCTGACTAACGCCAGCGTCATGCAGGCACGGCATATGCAGGGAGGGGCTCTGACATGGGCGAGAAGCACCGCCCACAGAGGATGCCCACATGACCCAGCTGACCGGTGTTCTGCCGAGAAAGTTCCCCTCGGCCGATAAGGACCCCCTTGTACTGCGCAGGCGCAGCGCTTGCACAGTACGAGCCGGCGGAAATAGCCGAAGCCAAATAGTTGTAAATCAGCTGTACACGGCGCCTGTAAGAGGGCCCCTCGCGGGCTCGCCACGCTTCGCTCGGATGGTGGGGCTTGAACCTGGACCCAGGGCGCAGGCGTCGTGTACAGCTGACTGAAGATTTTCAGCTTCGGCTATTTTCGGCATCTCCTTAGTAGTTAGTACTGCGCAAGCGCTGCGCCTGCGCAGTACAGGGGGGTCCTTATCCGCCGGGGGAACTTTCTCGGCAAGACACCGGCTGTGATGGAAAACCTGATGCCTGCACGTGATGATGCCAAATGTGACATCACACGTGCAGCAGGATGCGTGGCGCCGATGCGCTGTGGGCGCCCGCCCCGCCAAGCAGATGCTCACTCCCCTCCCGAACCTGATAGGATGGGAGGTAGGGGGGGAGGGGGGACAAGCAGAGCGCATCACAGCTCCTGGACATCGGACAAAACACCGGCCCCGGTGATCCAAGAGCCACAACAGTCCCAAATGCATGTATCACAGCTATGCTGCATAGTCTCATGGGCACGCAAGGATCCTTGCGTGCCCATGAGACTATGCAGCATAGCTGTGATACATGCATTTGGGACTGTTGTGGCTCTTGGATCAGGGGGGGAGTGAGCATCTGCTTGGCGGGGCGGGCGGGTGCCCACAGCGCATGGGTGCCCACAGCGCATCGGCGCCACGCAACCTGCTGCACGTGTGATGTCACATTTGGCATCATCACATGCAGGCATCAGGTTTTTCATCACAGCCGGTCAGCTGGGTCATGTGGGCATCCTCTGTGGGTGGTACTTCTCGCCCACGTCAGAGCCCCTCCCTGCATATGCCGTGCCTGCGTGACGCTGGTGTTAGTCAGCGTGCACGTGGTTGGGGCGGATGTACATATATATGGCCGCTCCCGACACAGTCTGGTGCCACAGACAGATGACGACAGATTGTACCACGGTACTCATTTATTTTCCTGGGAAACATGTAAGCTATAACTAGGCTACCCCATCTACACATCATTATAGCCAGTCATTTCTTTTTTTTTCCTTCCATCTATCAGTCCTGACCAATCAGGACTGTTTCTGCTGCCTTTTTTGTTTATATCACATTCTATGGGAATTGGATGTGATTTATTTTTTCTTTTATCCCAGTTTAGTTTTTTGCTTTCACTTTTTCAATCTTTATTTTTATTTGATGCATATATTTTTTAGTCATTTTACTAGCACATTTTGATATACTGATTATGCATCCCCTTTTTCTTAGATTCCCTTTGGCAGCTATTACTGGCATAATACTCTGTCTCATCTCAAGACATAGTGCTCCGGGTTCTGTGTATGTGGGGGGCTCTGTGTGTGCGCCTCGCCAGTGCACGGTTCTACCACCTCAGCTACCTGCAAGGACTACCATTCTGGCCTTGGCTCCATTATTAACACACCTCCCTGCACTGATTCTATGTAAGTACCCAGGGGGTGTATACTTACCTCTTCCTGTCATAATCAGTTGCATATAGATTAATTGTTTACTTTACTACACTTTCAGAGATATTTTTGAGCATCCTGCCCCTGATGAGTGGTTTACACGAAACGCGTCGGACATTCTGTTACGCAGACATACGCTCACATCTTACCATCAACTCAGAATATTTTTCCCTAATCAAATTATGGTTATACGTTTTCATACAAGTTTGATTATCACCGCCAAGTGCTGCTTTTATGTGTATATATAAATATGTATTCATTGTATGTATTAATTGATCACTTGAGACCACCATGTGGCTTCTGGTTGACATATTTGATGTATCTTGATGCCTTATTGCATGCGCCCATACATATGTGCGTATGAATATTTATGGAATGACATTTATTACAATGTTCTTTTCTTACATGTGGTTTATGTTTGTGACATGTTTGATAAATTTCCCATGATCAATAAATACTTTTTATTCCATCCACCTCCTCGCTGTCCGTGGACCTCATTTTAAAGTCCCAAAACTCCCACTTCTTTTTTTGCCTCTCTGGGATAGGCCATTACTGTATTAATATTCATGCTGCCATCTGCATAGCTTCACACCTGTTATCCAGAAACTTCTCAGGTCTGAGGGATAAAACATATCAATAAAGATTTGAGGAACTTAATATGTACAGTCTGGAGGAAATAAGGGAAAAGGGAAACATGATTAACCACTTCCCTACCCGCCTATAGTCATATGACGTCCACAGATGGGATCTCCCATCCTGGGTGGACGTCATATGACGTCCTGGGATTCCCGGCCGTCTAGGGGGCGCGCGAGCCGCGTTGCTCGGGACCCGGTGCATGTGCCCGGCGGCCGCGATGTCCGCCGGGCACCCGCGATCGCCCGTTAACCGGGCCGGACCGTGGATCTGTGTATGTAAACACACAGATCCACAGCCTGTCAGCTCTGAGGAGAGCGATCTGTGTTCCCAGAATGGAGGAACACTGATTGGTCTCCTCCCCTTGAGCGTCCCCTCCCCCTTCAGTTAGAATCATTCCCTAGGAAACATATTAACCCCTCCCCGCCCCCTAGTGGTTAACCCCTTCACTGCCTGTCACATTTACACAGTAATCAATGCAATTTTATAGCATTGATCGCTGTATAAATGTGAATGGTCCCAAAAATGTGTCAAAAGTGTCTGATGTGTCCGCCATAATGTCGCAGTCATGAAAAAAAATCGCGACCGCCACTAAAAAAATAAATAAATATATTTTTTTTTAAATGCCATAAATCTATCCCGTATTTTGTAGACACTATAACTTTTGCGCAAATCAATCAATATACGCTTATTGCGATTTTTTTACCAAAAATATGTAGAAGAAAACGTATCGGCCGAAACTGAGGAAAAAATTTGTTTTTTAAAAAAAAAATTGGGATATTTATTATAGCAAAAAGTAAAAAATATTGTGTTTTTTTCAAAATTGTTGCTCTTCTTTTGTTTATAGCGCAAAAAATAAAAACCGCAGAGGCGATCAAATACCACCAAAAGAAAGCTCTATTTGTGGGGAAAAAAGGACATTAATTTTTTTGGGGTACAACGTCGCACGACCGCGCAATTGACGTTCAAAGTGCGACAGCGCTGAAAACTAAAAATTGGCCTGGGAAGGAATGGGGTGAAATTGCCCTGTATTGAACCGGTTAAAACCTTTAAATATATCAAGGGGATAAATAAGGTGCAGCAGGGCAGTATTTAAATTTTTTTTTTAAAGATCTGTTTATCAGTACTCAAATAAGGCACAAAACAAACCAAAACAAAAAACAAAACAAAACAAATGAACGATGAACACAATGCATAAGCAAATGGCCCTCTCAGGGGCTGGAAGTAAATAGCTATCGGAGTACCAAAGAACAGGTGAGGGTACTACTTGAAACACTTGGTGTGGTTTGCACCGTGATAAACATAAATGTAAAGATGTTACACGCCAAAAACAGGTGGATGTCTCTGTATGGCAAGGGGGGTCCCCATACTGGTGTAAACTTAAAACCCTATAAAGAGACCAGCAAAATCTCTTAATCAGTAGAGGGAACCGAGGCCGTGGCGGTTTCTGCCAACTACTTAGATCATACTTGGTATTTCCTCAGGCATCCTTGATTAATGTAAGTACCCTTGTATACCAGTATGCTGGCATTCACTAAGGGTTGCCAAAAGGGAAGGGAGGGAGGTGTGGATTTTTTCCAAGTACTAGTGATGGCCTTACGGACATATAAAATGAGGTAACCAATCATGATCCTTTTTGCTATTGTGGGGATTGAGTTTTCTTCCAGGCCCAACAGACAGAGAGGTACATAGAGGGCTTCAAGGGAGTATGTGCTACTGTATATATCAACCCCATTGAGGACAGTATTTTTAATATGAAGCCAAGATCAAGAACACAGGGACATGACCTCAAATTTGTAGGAGGAAAGTTCAAAACTAATCTTGGAAACATATTATTTCACTGAAAGTGTAGTTGATGCTTGGAACAGACAGCACAGGTAGTGAGTCAGTCAAAAGTAAGTGGATTCAAAATGCTTGGGACAAACATAAAACAAAGTATATAAATACATAAAAAAAAGGGCAGACTGATGAACCACTCTGCCGCCAATGTTCTAGATTTCTATTTCTTTCAATGGGAAACCATTAATTGTGGGCAATATAAAGGTTTTTTTTTTTTTTTTTTATATCTGAGCCTCACAGGCCTCCTAAAAGCCACCAATGGACCACTTAGGTTTCAATGGACCCCAATTTAAGAATACCTGGTTTAGAGGTTACAAGTGAACCAAACCTGTATGTAGCACAATAAGAACCTGTGCCAGGCTAGCAAATGGTGAATAATGGCCAGTCTTCTATGTGGGACACTTGTTCCAGTGAGGATATCTTTCACTTTGGAGAGATGTATTGCCATGTCCTGTTGTGTTTCCAAGACATAAAATGAAGCTTAATTTTCCCAACTTGACACAGACCCCATAAAAAAACATTTGGGCTATGCACCCTTCAATAAGGGCTTTAATGCGCGACATCCATGTTTCTGTCATGTAAAGTCTACCTGTGTGTATGACATAATTCATTATACAGTTGAGTATACCATTTTAGTTACACCTTTTACAATTTCTTTTTTTTATTACAAATGACTGAACTATATCTACCAGCAGGGGGTCTAGATTGAAATGTACCTGTGATTACTGCTATATATTAACTACCTGTGCTGTTGTGAGTACTAATTGTAACTTCCCAGTGATTTATGTTCCCTGTAGACGAGACAATGCCTACTGACTCTATGCGAATCATTGATGCCTGCACTTCATGGAATGTTTTCATCTCTCCAGAATATAATCTCTCATGGGAATAAATAACTGGTTTTAGGGCTGGTTCCTCCATCCATGATGGATGAGCATATAGGAAGCTACAAGCTTTGTCTGGCAGTGCATTCAATCACTGTCTTTTAAAATCATTTCAAAAGTGGTTGAGATGGTAGACTAAAATAAGCATCACTTATTAAGTATTATTTCTAGGTCACTTCTCATTCTTTATTTATTTATTTATTTATCTGTTTCTCAAAACTCTTCACTCAGTCAGCTATGAAGTAATATTATTCACATATAGAGTATAACTATATCTTACAACTGTGCGTATGTGAGCAGCTGACAAAGACTGCCCAGTGCACCTACTGATCACCATTGAAAACATCAATGTTTAGTATGTGGTCACCCTGTGGTTAGGTTGTTGCATCCTGGCAGTATGCTGTTTGTCGAAGATCCAGATCTGCACCGAGGGTCTGAATCCTATTTCCAAAAGGCCTTCTGGACCTAAATTCCTTGACATTGACCCGTCTCTTCAAAAGGCATTTCTATTTTAGATTTTAGATTATACATTTCTGTATAAATAAAAGTACTCTTTAACTATTCATTGTGTTTAACCCTGTAACCTATACCTATAGTTCACTATGTAATTGACTGTGTTGCTTTTTATATTAATATAGGGAAAACGGTCAAGTTCACATATGTGGTTTGGAAAACTAAGTACCCATAGGATATATTTCTTTCCAACTCCAGTGGTAAATAACGTAGTGTTGTTGTTATTAGAGTTCCATGGTCCCAGCGTACACTTTCATTTTATCACATCAGCATTGTAAAAGCAATGCAAACAAAGGTTAGATCTGGAAATCCATATAAGTTTACCTGAAAAATCACCTTTTTAAGGTGAGTTGCTGCCTGTCTGCTGGCCATGTTCTTCCAGAACCTCCTGGATTTCCTGCATGCTTTAAGCTTCTCTTTTGCTGTTTACTATACGGCTTGCTGCCTGCAATCAGTGGTTGACTCTGCTTCCTGAAACTCTTCCTCTCAGCACCCTTGTAGTTCAGAAGGCAGGCCCTGTGAATTCTGTGACATAGCAGCCACATTAAAATTGTGCATGCCCGTGCATGCATAGGCAATGCTTTAAGAGCCTTTATAGGTTACCACTTTAGATTTACAGAGGAGGTCTGGTGCTAGAATTACTGCCCATGATCTAACGTTTGCGGCGATACCTCACATGTATAGGGCGATCGCTGTTTGCACTTTGTGTGGGAGCATGGGAGGATGAGGGCACTTTAATTTTTTTTTTTAATTATAAATGTATTTATGTATTTATTTTTTACACTGTTGCTTTAATTTTTTTTTTTAGCACTTTTATTGCTGTCACACGGAATGTAAACATCCTTGTGACAGCAATAGGCAGTGGCAGGTACTTTTTCTTTCTCTTTATGGAGAGATCTGGGGTATATAAGACCCCAAAATACCAAGATTGGTGTTTTTGAATGCCTTGGATTTTTCTAAACTGGCTTTGCTTGGCTGTCCGGCCAGCCGGCGGATGTGCCGGCTATCGCTCAGGTCTCCCAGTGGGACAGGAGAGCTCGGGCAAAGCAGGAACATGGATTAATGCCTTCCCCTAGTAAAAGTACCTCCCACACAGTACACAAGCACTGGCTAGGCACACAGCTAACCCTTTGATTGCCCCTGATGTTAACCCATTCCCAGCCAGTATCATTAGTACAGTGACAGTGCATGTTTATTTTATTTATTTATTTCAGGTACTTATATAGCGCCATCAATTTATGCAGAGCTTTACATATACATCGTACATTCACATCGATCCCCGTCCTCAATGAGCTTACAATCTAAGGTATATTTTTAGCACTTATCACTATATTGGTGTCACTGGTCCCCAAAATGTGTCAAAAGTGTCAGTGTCCGATTTGTCCGCCGCAATATCGTAGTCCCGCTATAAGTCGCTGATCGCCGCCAATACTAGTAAAAAGAAAAAAAAAATCCATAAATATATCCCATAGTTTGTAGACACTATAAATATTTCGCAAACCAATCAATATACGCTTATTGGGATTGTTTTTTTAACAAAAAAAAAGTTATATATTGGCCTAAATTGAGGAAGAAATTGGATTTTTTTTTACATTCTTTTTATTGGATTTGTTTTATAAGAAAGTAAAAAATGTTTTTTTGCAAAATTGTCCGTCTTCTTTTGTTTAAAGTGCAAAAAATAAAAACGGCAGAGGTGATCAAATACCACCAAAAGAAAGCTCTGGTGGTATGTGGGAAAAAAGGACATCAATTTTATTTGGGTACAGTGTCACAGGACCGCGCAACTGTCTGTTAAAATAACGCACTGCCGTATCGCTAAAAATGGCCTGGTCATTAAGGGGGGTAAACCTTCTGGAGGTCAAGTGGTTAATGCACTCAAGATGGTTTTTGGGTGAGGTGTGGAGATTACTGCTGATATACAGTATGTAGGTAGGCAGAGCACCGCAACACCTTTTATCGCTGATCGCTCAGTTCTCAGTGCCCCGTGAGAAGAGAGCTGGTGACTGTCAGTCACTAGCACTCTGCTCTGCCCCTCCCCCCCCAGCTCACTGGAGTGCTGGACTGTGTAGGGGGTGGGAGCGGCTGGCTCAAGCTCTCAGCGGCTCACTGAGAGGCTAAGCCTGGTGACGGTCAAGGCTCCTGGGCAGATCCCGATCTTTCCCCAGCTAGGACCGGCTCTGTGACATCAGCAGACTTCAGCATGCTGTCGGCTGAAAATGTGTCACAGCAGTGCAGAACAGACTGCACTCCTGTGATCCATAGGAGAAGTACAGCCAAGCAAGCTCCTTTAAATGCAGTCCTTTCTGCAGACCTAAATCACCAGGTAAATAAAACTGGTCATAAAGATCTCCCAGAAAATAAATACTTTCCTTTCCTGCTGCTCATCCTGCTGACCTCCACAGCACTTCAGGATACAGTAGTGTTTTAGAGGTTGGCCAAAGGAACCACTGAGCACAGCGGGGACCCGGAGGTTAATGCTTCCAGAAGTGTTAGTATCTCATAAGACTTGTCTTTAACAGAATGGTGTTAGGCTCGGTGGGAAAGGTATTTATTCTTTTATAGGAAGCACTACAAACTAAAATGGAACTTTGTTTTTTGGGGTTTGCCATTCTGTATTATATAAAAATCACACATATCCTTGAGATTTCAACAATAATATTTTCGGTTCAATGTCTGAAAATGTGCTAATTATGTAAAAATAGTGTCAAGAATGACTGGAATTTTTTCCTCTTTCTAATTAAAAGTTACAAAATAAAAATATATGCAAATAAATTTGCAACCAAATGAAAGGCCCAGCTGCCCCCTCCCTATAAAATTTATACTATGTTGGGACAGCCGACAAAGGTGCGAAAACGGACCTATCTTCAAAACAAGATAAACCTTCCAATCCCAAAAAAAATACCTGAGGTCTTCAAGAACAAAACCTTGTTATCTTTTTTTTACTCTTTCTACAGATCCTCGTAGGACCTGCATATTGTGATGAAAAAATGGTGCTTTTTAACATACTTTGTATATTTACAAGTTAAAGTGTGCTATTTCTAATTACCCTTTGAATATTCAGTTAAAAATCAGCTTAGTTATATAATTAAAGTGGCAGCTTAAATCTTAATTGCAGATGAGTGCCGTGTAAGGGATGTACCCTACAGAGTGATGTTTATTCTGCCATACTATTTGTAAATACACATTCTAAAGTTCTCCCATCAGTTTTCAAATCTGATCTCCTGGTTCCCATTGTAGTTACATAGCAACCATGCAACTCCCGCTGGAAGTCAAATTGTTCAGACAGTGGAAAAACAGTACATTCTCTGCAGATTATCATCATGTTGCAATTGTGTTTATTAATGTAAGCGTTATGCTTTCAGCAGCAACCTGGTCCAGAAAAAAAACAATTTCTTTAGATAACGTTTAAACTTTGCTCAGTCCTCAGCAGTGTATACTCTGATGATAAATGACCTTGAAGAAACTTTTGGTGTAATGTATTTGTCAGTCAAGTGAAAGACGATTTCAAAATGATTTTTGATGTATTGTCAGTGTTTAGGATTTTTTCAGCAACCAAGAAAGCCTGCCCAACCTTAATTTTAGTAATAAAGAGGCCATGTAAGTCGATGACAGTATTTGGGGTTCATGGGATTATTCCACTCTCGGTAAAATGTATAAATGAAAGGCAGCACACCTTTTTTAGGCCTCATGTACACTGCAGCTGGTAAACTGATGTTTAGGAGCATTTTTTTTTTTTCCAACAGCCCCTGAACTCTTTTAAATGTTATCTTATGGGTACATGTACACTTATGCCGCGTACACATGAGCGGACATTCCAGCGGACTAGGTCTGACGGGATTAGTCTGGCGGACAATCCGATAGTGTGTGGGCTAGTCCAATAGCTTTTCGGGATAAAAATCCGACGGACCTAGAAATAGAACATGTTTCAAATCTGTCCGACGGACTCAAATTGGAAAAACTGTCCGTGTGTGTGCTGGTCCAACGGACCAAATACGACGCAAGGGAATCTATTGGCTACTGGCTATTGAACTTCCTTTTTTAGTCCCGTTTTTTGTCATCACGTTCAAACCAAACGGACTTATGAACGGACTTAGTCCTATCCGGTGCGGCCAAGTCCGTGGGTTCGGAAAGTCCGTCGGACCTAGTCAGAAAGTCTGTCGGAAAGACCGTCGGACCTAGTCCGCCGGAAAGTCCGCTCATGTGTACACGGCACTAGGCGTTTATAGTGGTTTAGAAGCAGTTGAGGTTAGAAGCATTTTTCTGATAGCAAAAAATAGCATTTAGGATGGTAGTTTAGTGGCATTTGAAACGCCAAATGTTTGTAACAGCATGTAAATGCGTCTAAGCGCAGTAACTTGCATTTATAAGCGTTTCCGTTTATAGGCGTTTTCAGTGGGGAGAAATTTCTGACTATTTTCAATGTGAAATAACAGACTTCCCAGAAGAGAGGAGAGAGAGAGAGAGTCTTACCTGCATTGTGGGCATTTGGGAGGATCTACTGAGGTTATCTGTAAAAAAACGCTTCCAAACGCTTATAAACACGGCATGTAAAAATGGCACAGACGTTTTTAACCGTTGGTTACTAGCTGTCAAGTTCCAGCGTTCAGAAGAGGTTTTCAAACATCCTGTGTACATGAAGCCTTAGTGTTTAACCATTTGCTTGGATTTTCTATACAGATATGATACAGTTGACAACATACGCAAATCAAAACTCATCATCAAGACCATGAAACTAGACATAAGCAAATCTTGACACACAGTACAGCAATGTAATAACCAGTGTCAGGATGGTGAAATTTTGAATATCAACAAGTAAACATTAAAAATAGTAGGCAAAAGGAACCAGAAATAATGTGACACCTAGGAACCAGGATGGAGGTGGAGGAGACTGACAACATTTCAGGAAGAACTCCTTTCTCAGGTCAGATCCACCTGTGATTAAAAACACATCCTGAGTATTTTAAATGCTCTAACTGGCATCACAAGATATGCAAAAAATTCCTCTGATGGGATTTTACAGGCAACCAAGCAATATAAAAACAAAAAATATTATAATAAAACTACATTTTATTAGAAATATTAAATCACATGCAGTTTGCAAGCGATTGTATCACCATGTATAATATATGAAACAGAGGTCATATATGTGGTACACCCAAACAGTAGCCTGCTGTTCAGCCAGTTGTTGTCACATATTTGACAGCTTGTCCCAATACTGCGTTTTGAATTATATACAGTATGTACAAAATTCTTCCTCAGGGCTAAAGTACTACACTATAATAAGAAATAATATCAGTAGATATGTATGTACATGAAAATATGTACATGAAAAAGGAGGTTCTCCTGATCAGGACCACTCCTCCTGGGCTAACTTTAGGCCGATTTCACAAATTAACATAGACATGAAAATTGTGACAAAGATTTTGGCCAATCGATTAAACTCCTTTTTACCACAGGTTCAGGTGGGGTTTGTCGGGAGATGCGATCCGGCGGTTTCTTCAAATCCAAAATATAGTTCACAAAAGATCTTTGGCAACAATGTTCTTGTCCCTTGGTGTAAAGAAAGAAGGAAACCGCGCTAAAGAGCTGTAAAAAACCTCAGATTGCAGCTGCAACAGAAAAAACACTAATATCGGTGTAATAAACTAAAAGGAATGGACTAAGTGCGCTTACAATCCAGTAAAAAAATGTGAGTGAAATACCGGTAACTCAATAAATAATAAATACTGTGTATGATGAGTATCAAAAAGTGCTAATGAATAAGTGTAAATGAATGTACATTTAGTGATCTTACACAAAAAATGATTACTAAAGAATAACAAGATTATTATCAAAATTCATACATAATCAATAAATCATTGACAGAAAAAAGTGATAAAAGAAAGAAAGAGTCCATTCAAAAAAATAAAAAAAAAAGATTCAAAAACAAGGTCTAGTGAAGAAACACAAGTTACATGGAGAGGGATCACACATCCACAATTCGTATAAATACAGTCCATATAGGTAAGGAGGGAGGGAGGAAGTATGAAAAAGGATCCCAGCAACTGGTGACTTCAGAGGACAATAAGGATGGACACTTACCGGACAAGGTGGACCTCCTTAATAGCAAGGTCTTATAGGCGTGCAGATACAGCCCTCTGCAGGGACAGATGGATGGCGGTGTTTGGATCCTCGTTCTGACAGCAGGCAATTCCAGCATGTCCAGTGTGTCAGTCTGGAGAGAGCACTCGGTAGGTCCCAAGAGCTGTGGGTACTGGTCTGTGTATCAGGCTGATACACAGTATTTATTATTTATTGAGTTATTTCAATCACATTTTTTTACTGGATTGTAAGCACACTTAGTCCATTCCTTCTTGTCCCTTGATGTGAATAAGGCCTTCGACACTTTGTCTTGGCCCTATTTAATCACAGTCCTCTGCCGCTTTGGATGTGGCACCCCGTTTTTGAGCTGGGTGTTAGCATTATATGACTCCCCCCAGGCTAAAGTCAAGTATTATGACTTTGAATCACCTCTCTTCCCCATAAGAAGGGATACTTGGCAAGGGTGTCCACTCTCCCCACTTTTGACAGAGAGGGGGAGGGATTGGAATGTGTGTGGACAAGATTTTGGTCTGTCCGACCCAGAAATTGGAACAAAGAGGAAAACCTAATGCCAAAAGGTACGGTTGAAACCCCTAGGTATCTATTATAGACAGACCAAAAGATTCAGTAAAAAAGTATACATTTTATTCAATGTAACAATAATGTGCATATAGATCAATACATAAAAACAATGTCTGATACCCAATTGTACAGTTGTATGAAGATACCACTATCCTGGAACTGAGTGGACTAGTGATGATCTATACAGATGTAAACACCTTACATGTTACGGACTACAAAGTCCTTCTTCAGAGGTTAATTTAAGTCAGATGGGTACAGATTTTCTACAATAGAAAGAGTATACAAATAGTACAGTTTAGTATATAGTAATTAACAAAAGTAAAGTTATCAATATCATAACAATTGCAAAGGACACAAGAAGTATACAGAAACAATAATGTATGTTAAACCATGTGTGCGGACTACTTACAGGATAACATAATCCACACAGGGTAAGTCTGAGGAATATGAGTTGGAACTGGATGGTCATTCCAACCATAGGAAGCATACACGATCCACTCCAGGGCCCAACAAATTCCGGAAAACAAAAGGCAGCCAATGCTTCACTACAAGGACTCAAGACTATGGAGCAAATAGCTCCTGCTTGTACTGGGCTGATGTATTAAAAGATATATAAGGCATAACAAAAGGTCAATGATGGGTATATTAAGTGCATCCGATGGAGCACAAGGTAAAGACTTTGCAGTGCCAATAAGGCTACAAAAGATGAAGGTCTGTAAAAAATAATAACCAGTAAGATCAGCATACCTTAAAGGACTGGATGTCTGACAAAAGCGCTGCTTTTCAACCATGGACTCCCTCAGCATGTGTGGTAAATGCCGGGAGTACAGGTATAAAAGGACCTGTGTCAAGGCGTCAGGCCAATCACAATCATTGTGATGGCCATCAGCTGGCCTCAGTAGGTGGGCAGAGAGACACAGCGGAGTTTGCCGGTAAACTCTGCCCATCAAGTCCCTCGGCGTGATGACGCGTGGCACAAACCTGCCCAGAGGGGGTGGAGTAAAGCCCCACGTCACCACGCCACCGACGCGCGAGCAGCTGCTGCCCGCGTTCCAGGGTGGAGCGCAAAACAAAGGAAAACCCAGGAACCGGGGGAACCCATAGCCAAAACAATGTCCCAAGCCACCCCCCACTTTTATTCATCTTGGTATTTGAACCCTTGGCGGAGGCAATCCTTCTCACCCATACATCACAGGGGTTGAAATAGAGGGTACTCTTCATAAAATATCGTTGTTCGCGTACGATATTTTGATGTCCCAAACTAACCCTAGAATCGCCCTTCCAAACCTGCTTTCCCTTTTGGGCACTTTTGCGTCTTTTTTTGGGTCTATCCGTCAACCCTTCTAATTCGAAAGCTATGTCGATTAACCTTCCTCCTGTGGAACTGGCAATGCTAAAAAATGCTTTCTATTTCAGTGGTTATCTTCTTTGCCTTGCCTGGGTATTAGGCTTACTCTGACGTATGCAGGTCTCTACCAGGCCAACTTTCCGCCTTTGTTTAGAAGCCTATCAGATATGCTGTTCTCTTGAACCCATCTTTTGCTATCTCGATTTGGTAGAATCACGGTGGTTCGTATGTGTCAGGGCTGGGCTCAGCCCTTCCTTCTCTGAGCTGGCCACTCAGCTGTCGGCTAATTGCCAGCTCCTATGTCTCCACAGTTACTCAGCTATTGATGATATCCTGCTCGTCAGTCCTGCCTACTTAAGCCGTCCAGTCCAGAGGAGCTCTGCCTTCACCTTGGTCAACATCACATGAAACTAGCTCCTGCGATCCTGTTCAAGACTTGCTTTGCTGACATCTCTTCTGGCTCCAGTTCCTGCTTGCTGTTCCACTACATTGATCCCTGGCTTCTGTCTTGGCTGACTATCCATTCTGGTTACCGAACTTTGGCTATGTTTTAACTACATTTGTTCTTTTTAGTTTTATTATTAAACAAGTGTGATTTAACTGTACTTCTGTCTCGGCCTGATTTCATGGTTTCTGACAGTATGACATACATTCCAAAATTGGTCCCGGTCCCTCCCCATATCTTGCAAATACATCAGCGCAGGATTCTGAAGTTTGTCTGAGCTTCTTCTAGACTCAGAATTAATAAGCAAGTTTATACGCACGTAAAATCAATGGTGGTCCCTCGATCCCCAACTTACAAGCCTATTACATAGCAGCGAATATAGCTCCATTATCTCACCTCCATAAGAAATCTCAAATGCCATTGTGGACCACCATAGACTTGGTGGATTCTTTACCAATGCCAGTTGACTCCTTGCCCTGGCTCCCTCATTCACAACGCCACTTTGACCCCCTTTGAAAGCCTCTGTGGATCACGATCTCAGTCTCCTGGCTTAATTTCATTAATCTACTCAGCCATGATTTCCTCAAAAAAGCCACAACTAACTTCTTACCACTTTACTGACTTTAGCATTGTCCAAATGTTCCAAAAATGTTCTCATTTTAGAAAATGCTTATAAAATACTCTATAGGTGGTATTACACCCCAGCCTGGCTGGCACGTTTTATCCCAACCTATTTTCCTCTTTGTTTCCGTGGGTGTTCTCAAGAAGGTACTATGACGCATATATGGTTTACATGTCCGAAGGTATACAGATTAAGGGTTAGAGCCTACACTCTCATACCAACCTAAAGAGAGATCCTTACAAGGCTCTTCTCTGTAAACCAGTTACGGAATTTCTTAATCCAGAGCACCAGCTGGCGTTGCATCTCTTTACTGCAACTAAACTAACTATAGCGAGGGCATGGAAGACACCAGTACACAGCTTTGAGGTGGTTAAAAATCGCATGAATGATATCATGGTAAACAAAAACTGACGGCTATACTATCAGACACCCATGACAAATATCTTCGGGTTTGGCAGCCTTGGGTTGCCTACATTAAACCCTCAGGAGTAGTTTGATACTATGCTCCTCTCTATTTGACTTATTTCTGCCCCCCACCCCGTGGACTCCACTTCCTTTCTACTGTTCTTCTTTCTCATATTCCTACTGTACTACCCCTTTCTTCCCTTTCTCTTTTTTTGTTTCTCTTCCTATCAGCCCATTAGGCCCCCAGATCTAGGTCTGGGAGGGATAGTTACGTGTTATACTTCTAACATGGTTCTATGGCTCATTTTTGATAAATTACATATTAGCAAAATGGATTGATAACAAGCTGCATTCATAACTTGGTGAAGATGTTTATAACTACATTGGATGCAGCGGTTTATAGATCACTGAGATTCCAGATGGTGTTACCAATTTTCCCAACTATTATGTATGCCCTTCTTGGAACCTCCAAAACTTGAACATATCTACTTGCTTTATTCTTATTTCTTGCAATGTACCATTGTATGGTTTTTCGAGATGTGACCATCACTGTGATGTGCTGTTATGTTGGAATGAATAATTATAAAACCTTTTGTAAAAGAAAAAAGAGGTTCTCCAAACTCACTCACAATGTGTCTATGACCATTTGCATTTTGACTGTTTTTATAAGGCACCACACGGACCTCCAACCCCCCACAAAGGGCTTCCCAGGATTCAACAAGACCGCACGGGGACAACCAGTTGCTGTTCTACAACTAGAGTGTGAAACAATGATTTATAAGTTTGTAAGCCATAAGGCTCTATGAAATCCCTCTTACATAGATTCATTCTCAAGAATAGAGGCAAAACTAAAGCGTAAAGGGGATATAAATCATACACTGGGACATGTAGCAGTTGAGGCCGGCATCGCAGAGTGTCCAGGCCTCTTGGTCCTCAGCATTCTGGATTGTGCATAGACGCAGACGTGATGATACACTTCTAGCCTCAGAAACGTCACTTTCGGGACATGTAGGACACTATTGTTGGACAAACGCCGCCGACACAGAAAGCCGCATGTGCTCCATCTCCTTACTATAGGTCATGGAGGAGGGAGGAACACCTAAGGCTCAAAGCCCAATGTCCCAATATGCATAAATGTAAAACCTGCTGCTTCCAACTATGGAGACAGTATGCTTTCTGTGCCGGGCGCATCCCACCATGGCTAAGCCGAGGACAGCAACAATACCATACCAGGACAATCTTCTGTAGGAAAAAACACAAAATTCTAATAGACATTTTTTGCTATAAAAAAATAACAAGAAAATAATATACAAAAAAAGACATGATCACTAACCCTAAGGCTGGGTGCACCCTGATGCGAATTGGATGTGGGCTGCATCCAATTCGCATGACAGGAGAGTGTGACCGGCTCTCAGTGGAGCCGGTTCACACACCCCGGGGGTGGCCACAGTCCAAATTGCAGAAGGGTCCTGTGCATCATGTGGTCCGTTTCAGGTGCAAATTCAGCCACAAATTTGGACCTGATAAGCACCTGAATCGATGAACAGGGATGCACTGGACCCCCTGCTGTGAGCCACGGCCGCAGCTAGTGTGAAGCCAGCATAATACCTCACACAGATTTTTGTCCAATACTCGCATTAAGAGTATTTGTCTAGTTAAATCCTTTTCCCTTTAAGGTATCCGGGATTCAGGAGTGGGGGAACCAATGGAAGGAGATCATCCAACCAAGCTCACGCCGATATACTGCAGCACAATGGCTCTCCTGGGCGAAATATTGTATGGGTAAGTCCTTCCCCTTAGTGGCCGTCAGAGGTGCGCGGCCGCTGCACGGCGGGGGCCCCGATGCTCATAGCCAACGGGCACGCGCGATCGCGTGCACGAGCTCCAGCACGTCAAGGCAGAGGAGACATGTCATTTGTTCCACAAGAAAACAAACAAAGGCGCCTCTAAGTGTAGAAGAAAGACAAGTTTAATGCCCCAACTGGGTTCCAAAAGCACTTACAAGATGGAAGGTGTAGTCAGGCACTTCGCAAGTGGAGCTGCATTGGAAAGGGTCACAGTGGGAGGAAGCATTCAGAGCGGATGGATGTAATACAAGGCAGCGGCAGTGTGGAACAGAGGAAGCCGCTGTGAGGCCGGCGTCGTTAGCACGAAGAGACGGCGTGACCGGAAATGATGTCATCCACTGGAGCGGTTCCTTAACCAGCATGGACCGCAAACAGACAGCCGAAGGGAGGAAGTGTCGTCATCAATAAGGGACGCGTTTCGGAACGGTCATACGTTCCTTTTTCAACCAATGACTATAATGATGGCTATGCTTGGTATATATACACACACACAAACTAATAGTGGGTTGGCCGGGGGCGGGGGCAACAATCAAAATTTGATAATAACATAATATAAAAATGTCTAAATACATTTGAATACATAGAAACACAAGTAACAGCATTTTAAAAGAAGGCAATGAGAAATATATATATATGTATGGGATATTAGGAAGACAAACGGAAGTAAAAACTAAAATGATGGAGAGTTAAAAAGGGGGAGGGTATATAATGTATTCTATCGATAGGGTGTCTGGAATGGACTAACACGCAGCCTTACATGTACAACGGCATGATAAAAATAAATAGAAACAAAGAGGCAAATATAAATAGCAGAATAAAAAATGGCAGAATAAAAAATGAAATTGGGACATTTGTGTCACCAATACTATCGAAAGGTGGTACCACCTTTCGATAGTATTGGTGACACAAATGTCCCAATTTCATTT
This sequence comes from Aquarana catesbeiana, assembly GCF_042186555.1. NCBI lineage: Eukaryota > Metazoa > Chordata > Amphibia > Anura > Ranidae > Aquarana > Aquarana catesbeiana. The sequence continues at coordinate 41,175,683 of NC_133331.1, forward strand.
TTTATTCTGCCATTTTTTTTTCTGCTATTTATATTTGCCTCTTTGTTTCTACCAAATTCCGACCATGTGTGGGCTCCATCGGACATTTTCCATCGGATTTTCCGACACACAAAGTTGGAAAGCAGGAGATAACATTTTCCGACAACAAAATCCGTTGTCGGAAATTTCCGATCGTGTGTACACAAATCCGACGGACAAAGTGCCACGCATGCTCAGAATAAATAAAGAGATGAAAGCTATTGGCCACTGCCCCGTTTATAGTCCCGACGTACGTGTTTTACGTCACCGCGTTTAGAACGATCGGATTTTCCGACAACTTTGTGTGACCGTGTGTATGCAAGACAAGTTTGAGCCAACATCCGTCGGAAAAAATCCTAGGATTTTGTTGTCGGAATGTCCGAACAAAGTCCGACCGTGTGTACGGGGCATAACAATAAGGAGAGCTGATGAGGAGAAAAAGTCAGACAGATCACAAGTTAACGATCTAGATAATCTAGATATAGATAATAGATATAGATAATGCACTTATCCGAGTAGTAAAACTTCATTTTTTTGTAATATTTTTTATCATAAAAGTAAAAGAAGGCAACATAAAACTAGTGCAATATTTGACACTGTTTTTTATAAAGGAACACATCAATGTCTGGTTGGATGGATATAGAAGCAATTCTCAATGAATTCTCAAGGTGCTCATCAGATATTTTGGTTCTAAATTTGCCCTTCGTGTGCTTCATCCTTAAAAATAGTTGCTCACAAATATAGGTGCTGCCAAAAACTGATGACATGAATAAGGCATGATTGTGAAGAGAGGGAAATTTTTTTCTTTGGGAAGATAAAACTTATAAAAGTCCAGTAAAGAAATACTCAATTTTTTTTTCAAACCAGCAATATTGTGAAGAGGATCCACGCCCGCATGTGTTCGTTAAGCGCAAATGCATTTTTACAAAAAATTCCAAAAACAATTAACATTTTTAGGCAAGTTTACAATTTTGTGTTGGGCTGGATTCATAGCCCTCTTGGGTCACAGGTTGGACACCCCTAATTTAAGGGAACAAAGAATGTGTACTGTATATCTAATAGAAAGGCTGTGTAATAAATAGAGCAATGGCATAATGGATGATTTCCCTGTTCCAATTCACTGACTTCATTCAGTTAATCATTTAATTTCTTTTTTAGGAAACACTATGCCTGATAAATTTTACTTAGGCCCGTGTTCTTATATATCATTTTGGAGGCATCAGTAATATAGAAAGGCTCAACGTCCATCAGCATTCTAAAGTTGTTTTAGAATAATGCCGCATACACGCGACTGGTTTTCCCATCGGAATAAACACTGAAGGTTTTTCCAACGGAGTTCCGACGGAATTCAGCTCAAGCTGTCTTGCATGCACACGGTCACACCAAATTCCGATCGTCCAACACGTGTGATGGGACTAGAAAACGGAAGTTCAATAGCCAGTAGCCAATAGCTTCTATCTCATACTTGCTTCAGAGCATTGGTACATCAGAACAGCATACACATGATAGGTTTTCCCAATAGGAATTGGTTCCGTCACAAAAATTTAGAACATGTTCTCTTTCTAGGTCCCTCCGAATTTTCGACGTAAAAAGTCCGATGGTGCCTACACACGATCGGAATATACAATGAAAAGCTCCCGTCGGACTTTTTCTGTCAGACATTCCGTTCGTGTGTACAGGGCATAAGGCTATTTTATGGAGTGCCCAAACCACTCCCATCCTCAGTGCTACCAGTTTGCATACCTGGTGTACAAGGCTGATATCAATAGGTTTGGTGGTCCAGTTTTCATGTTTTTTAATTCAGTGAAAGCCCAGTTTTACTTACTTCAATCTAATTCATAGTCCTGTGATCTTTTGCTACAGTGGTCCCGGTAAGGGCTCGTTTACACTTGCTTCAAAAACATGCTTTTTTTAAAGCACTCTGAATGCCAATCAAAGCACCTGTCACTAAATAAAATGGTTAACTTACAGTCCTGTTCACACGTTGTGCTTGCTTTGCTTAAAAAATTATACACCATGTTGCTTTAGTGGTGCTTCAAAGTGTCTTTAAAGCCTCCACAGAAGTCTGTGATAAAGCTTGTTTAAACTACCTGAAGCTTTTGAGAGGCTTTTATTCAGCTTCAGCTTCGCTTTGTTTTGGATAAATTGCAGGTATGAGATATCAACATACACACAGGGCATCTGCCAAGCTTCATTAAAGCTTTAAAAAAGCACTACCGAAGCATTGTCGAAGCACCACCAAAGCATCATCGAAGCACCACCAAAGCATGACAGAAGCATCAGAAAAGCATGTTAAAGTGCTTTAATGTGTGTTGAAGTCAAAGCAAGTGTAAATGAGTCTTAAGGCAACTGGTCTGCTGAAGCCACTTTGTTTGCAGTTGACCAGTCTTTTTGCTGTCTTCTCATGCTGATGTTAGCATGTCTGCACTGTAATCAGTGCAGGACCGCGTGAAGGACATCTTTTTAAGCAAAATAGTCCACATCATCAGGATGGGCGCTGTCTGAAGTACTCTCCCAGTCTGCAATGAGTACTAGAGGACTGAGATGCTGGGCCATGGATGAAGGCATGTATAATTGGGTGGCAGTAATTCTAAAAGAGATTGGTTAAGAGTGGGTCAAAAAACTACTATTTTTTTTCCTCTCAGTAAGAGACCAGTATAAAAAAGTAGAAGATTGGAACATGGAGATCTCTGATGTTATAGCAAATTGGAAGGTGCTAGCAGACTAGATTTTTTTTATTGTTTGCTCATCTTAGTCAGTCTAGCATATTTTATGATCTTTAGCAGAGTCATGATATTTAAAAAAAAAATCCAAGATGAAAAGATGAATGTAAAGAATAAAACTTGTAATACAAGGGTTATGGAACCCATTAGGGTAGTATTGGCTCTGAGCTCACTTATGTCTTCAAGCACAGCTGATTATTTGAAGTACTCTACAACTAAGCGCCATTTCCACCTAAAACTTTTGATTATTATATTACTTTACATGAGACTTGTTACCACAGCTTGTTTAGTGAAAGTCTGGGTAGTAAGTAGAAATAGAGCTGACCTTCTAAATCCTTTAAGTATTACTCGCGAAGCATTTTTATTTATGTGCACACAATCAATGAGAACAGTTCTAGGGGTTGACCGATTATCGGAGTGGCCGATTATCGGGGGCCGATATTCAGATTTTTTAAATTATTGGTATCGGTCAGAAACATACCGATATTGCCAATATTGGTCAGGCCTCCTTCCCCTGTCCCCGCGTGGTGCTTGCTGCAGTCACTGCCAATCTCTGTCAGTGGTGCGGCGGGCAGCAGAGAGATTAAATCATCTGTCACTGCCCGCCTTGCATCACCGCTGTTCCACCCCTACAGCAGGGCCGTGAAGACTGCTCCTGACAGAGCTGCAGCCGCGGGTGAGCAGACAGATAGTTACGTCATCTTTCACCGCCCGCCCACATGGTGAAGTTTACCCGCTCAGATGCACTGGGGAGAGGCTACCAGAAGTAGTGAAAGTAGTGACAAGCTGCATCTGAGTGGTGACAGTGACAAGTAACATGCTGCATCTGGGTTGCAGGTGACAGTGGCATAGTGACATGATGCATCTGGGTGGCAGGTGAGGGTGGCAAGTGAAACGCTGCATTTGGTGGCAAGTGACACGGTGCATCTGGTGGCAGGTGATAGTGATGTACAGAATATCGGGTCCTAATATCGGCCTGAAAGGCAGCTGAAAAATCAGTATCGGTATCGGCCCTGAAAGGTGGCTGAAAAGTTGTATTGGCCCAGAAAAAACGAAATCGGTTGACCCCTAAACAGTTTCTTGTATTGATTGACCTTTTTTTTTTTTTTGTTATAACATTATATTTGTTCGTATATTACATCTTGTTTCTTGCTTGTGGATACTCTTCCCATCATTGCTGGTTTGAAATCAGAACAATTTAGGTCATAAGTTTGGCGCATCCAGATTTTGTACTAATCTATCTAACCTGTGTGATTTCTTTTAGACATAGCCACTTATAAAATAACGAACACTAGCCGTGTGAGGTTATTGTACTGAAACTGAAAGAAAATAGCAAAGCAGATAGCTCATCGGTTCTTAGATGTTGCATACATTTTTTTTTGTGTTCAAGATCACAGTTTTTCCAAAAGGCATACTGGTGCTTGTACTGTGATATCCAATGGTTGCCACCGCACACAAATCAGGGATAAAAAATGGGCCCGGTGCACAGCAAAGAATGTAATGCATATAAACCAAAAGAGAGAGAGGCACTCACGGGTCTTGAAAGGTGAACGCACGATGGTGGTTTGATTTAAGCACAAGGTCATCTTCCTCAGGATGCTTGTACTGTATATGTCAGGATTAGGTCTTGTTTACACTCTGTGTTGTAGCGCTCTTCAGAGGGTGATTGACAGGTGGTGAGCAGCTATTATATTACGCCCTCACCAACTGTTCTACCCCTTAAACCTTGCATGCACCACAACTGCGTGAATTGCGTGTGATTGCGGTGCACCGCCATTCAATTAAATGGATCACAATTGGTGCACAGCAGTGGGGAAAATTTTTGCCCTGCTGTGATGCAGAGGCATTATGGCCACAGCATATGTACACCCTGGTTCCATTGAATCTACAGCTTAAGAATGAGTGGTTGGTGGAGGTAAAAATACAGCTCAAAAGTATGTTTTTACACCCCCCCTTACAATCACAAGTGTAAACAAATCCTTAAGGAGTAATGAGCATGAAGAATTTGATTTGTGATTTAGTCAAGAAATCGGTCTGACAGCTTTCATGGTCTTCATGGCCATTTTTATAAATGAGTAGCTGGAATTCCCCATTACAGCAAGTCAATGATTAGTCCATGTTTCCCCTTTGGCAAAGGGTATGGACAAAACTGAGGACAAGAAGTGAGGGTAAATCTCTGTAATGGAGCCACAGATAGCAGTAGGGTTCTAACCGCTTCCCCACTTTATTCAAAACTATGAAACGTTTGTGCTAGCGTTTACATGCATACAGTATTTAGTGTCGACGGGAGCTGCCTGCTTCCTAGCAACTGAGAATGCTTGGTAGCAAGGACTTCCTGCACTCTAGCAACCAAGGAAGCTAGGCAGCAGGAGCCACCTGTGTTCTAGTGATTAAAGACACTAGACGACGGGTGCCGCTTGTGTCCTTGCAACCAAGGATGCAGATGGCAGGAGCCACCAGCATCCTAGCAAATAGGGTACATGAGTGCTATCCCCATGTGACTTTAGCACAAATGTTGCATGCATACATTGTAAGGACAAGATTTCACGCTAAATCATATGCCAAATTCATCATATCTGAACTCAGGAACAAAAAATGTAATATATAGCAGCTTACCAGTCCTTAGATGTGATGGCTGCATTAAATGTTTTCAGGCCAAGTACATTTTCTGCAAGTACAGAAAAATCTCTCTTGATTCCATCAGAAATCTAGTATCCTTGTAACTTCCTATTGACTGAAAATCTCAAATAATGTTATAAGTTTTCCCAGCTATCTTCTTTGAAATACAAAAACATTTTCGTCCGTGCAGCAGAAATGAGGAGAAAGGGAGGTTTATGTGTAACACCAATCAGGAGAGCAGCCTAACAAAGCTCTACTTTTTCATAGACACGGTACAGTCAGTGTTGTTACCTAGGACAGGAAGTGTGTTACTGCTAGGATCACCAGGTGAAACATATTACATTTTTGTTTTTAGATGTAGATATGCTTTAAATGAATTATGCGCCTGTTCACGCTTGGGGCTTATATGAATTTTCTGTTTTCCCAGTGCTGTCAAAGGGGATATGGTTTACAGTGGGGCATGTTCACATAGGTGTGTTGTGTTGGTGAAAAATCCTGCAGGCTTCACTTTTGGCATATTGAATGTTTTTTTTTACACATGTGTAAAACTAAAAACATGCGTTAAAAGGCATGTGTCTGCTGTGAGTGTGCGTATTATTTACATTGTCATAAATTGCCATTGACTTGCCAACCCAATGCCCACATAATGGAATTCACAGCCATAACAAAGCATATTAACCTCCAGCCGCCTACGCTAGGCATGTGCATTTCGTTTCGTTCCGAATCGAAATTCGGACGAATTTTTCATTATTCGGAAATTCGGATGCATCCGAATTTCCGAATTACAAAAGTAAAGAATTTAAACGAATCCGAAAAAAAAACGAACGAATTCGAAAACATATTCGAATCGAATTCGAAAACATATTCAAAAACATATTCGAATCGAATTCGAAAACATATTCGAAAACATATTCGAATCGAATTCGAAAACATACTCGAATTCGAAAAAAATAGAAAACGTTTTTCTAAAAAAAAACAATAAGATAGAATATAAAATAATAAAGCAATAGAATATATATATTATATATTCTGTAATAGTCTTTTCAATTCGAATTCATTCTATACGAAATTCGAATTTCGGTACATGGTTTCTGAAGTTTGAATTTCGTATAGAATGAATTCAAATTTGAATAGAAAAGATAGAAAACAGAATAGAAGAAAATATAATATATATATTATATTTTCGTCTATTCTGTTTTCTATCTTTCCTATTCAAATTCGAATTCATTTTATAAGAATTTCAAATTTCGGAAGATGGTTATATATATATATATATATGTGTGTGTGTATGTGTATATTATATATATATATAGTTTACTTTTTCAAATTCAGTTATTGTTTTTTTCAAATGCGGTAGAATTTTTTCAAATTTTATAGTTTTTTTCAAATGTAGTAGAAATTGTTCAAATTTGACAGTTTTTTTTTAATGTGGTAGAATTTTTTCGAATTTGATATTTTTTTCGAATGTAGTAAAATTTTTTTTGAATTTGATAGTTTTTTTTGAATGTGGTAGAATTTTTTCGAATTTGACAGTTTTTTTCGAATGTGGTAGAATTTTTTCGAATTTGACAGTTTTTTTCGAATGTGGTAGAATTTTTTCGAATTTGATAGTTTTTTCGAATGTGTTAGAATTTTTTCGAATTTTATAGTTTTTTTCGAATGTGGTAGAAATTTTTCGAATTTGACAGTTTTTTTTCGAATGTGGTAAAATATTTTCGAATTTGATATTTTTTTCGAATGTGTTAGAATTTTTTCGAATTTGACAGTTTTTTTCGAATGTGGTAGAATTTTTTCGAATTTGATAGTTTTTTCAAATGTGTTAGAATTTTTTCGAATTTTATAGTTTTTTTCGAATGTGGTAGAAATTTTTCGAATTTGACAGTTTTTTTTCGAATGTGGTAGAATTTTTTCGAATTTGATATTTTTTTCGAATGTGTTAGAATTTTTTCGAATTTTATAGTTTTTTTCGAATGTGGTAGAAATTTTTCGAATTTGACAGTTTTTTTTCGAATGTGGTAGAATTTTTTCGAATTTGATATTTTTTTCGAATGTAGTAAAATTTTTTTTGAATTTGATAGTTTTTTTTGAATGTGGTAGAATTTTTTCGAATTTGACAGTTTTTTCGAATGTGGTAGAATTTTTTCGAATTTGATAGTTTTTTCGAATGTGTTAGAATTTTTTCGAATTTGATAGTTTTTTTTTCGAATACGGTCGAATTTTTTCGAATGCGGTCGAATTTTTTCGAATTCGAATACGAAACGAAACAAATTCCGAAAACGAATGTAATGAATGCAACGAATTTAACTAAACGAATTTAGTTAAATAACGAATCGAAACGAAACTAAACTAAACGAATTTTTTCATCCTGCACATGTCTGGCCTACGCTATAGTCGAATGACGGCTACAGTGCGGGCCTTAATTGCCGGGAGGCTGCCATATGATGTCCTCCCATGCATGAGCTGCCTCTGCGCCAGCGGCTTCTGTCAGAGGGACATCGGTCCCTCACACAGAGAGCCGCAGTTGCCTCATCTGTGCCCACCAGTGCCACCTGCCAGTGCCATCTATCAGTACCCACCAGTGCCCACAGTGCCACCTACCAGTGCCCACAGAGCCACCTACCTTTGCCCAACAGTGCCACCTATCAATGCCCACCAGTGCTGCCAATCAATGTCCATCAGTGCCACCGATCAGTGCTGCCTATCAGTGTCACCTACCAGTACCCATCAGTGCCACGCATCAGTGATCATCAGTGCCACCTATCAGTGCCCTTCAGTGCCACCTATCAGTGCCATTCAGTGCTGCCCATAAGTGCCACCTCTCAGTGCTCATCAGTGCCGCCTTATCAGTGCCCATCAGTACAGCCTATCAGTGCCCATCAGTGCAGCCTATCAGTGCAGCCTCATAAGCGCACATCAATGAAGGAGAAAAATGACCTGTTTTCAAAATTTTATAACAAACTATGAAACTGTTTTTGTTTGTTTTTTTTTAGCAAAAAATAAAAAGCGCAGCAGTGATTAAATACCACCAAAAGAAAGCTCTATTTGTGTGAAAAAAAATGATAAAAATTTCATTTGGGTACAGTGCATGACTGCGCAACTGTCATTCAAAGTGTGAGAGTGCTGAAAGCTGAAATTTGGTTTGGGCAAGAAGGGGTTTAAGTGCCCAGTAAGCAAGTGGTAAAATACCATACCAAAATATACAATACAGATAAACAGTTAAGTGAGCTACTGCTGAAATCACTCATTTTACAGTTCAATGCTTTACAAACATAGGAAAGCTGAGCTTAAAAATAAACCCTACTGTGCACGGAGTGCATAAGCTCAAATCCAGCAATATCACATCCCCCAGCATTCTTCCCATCTGAAGAGCAAAACGATAGAATGGCGAGTGTAAACTTCTTTTTTAATCCAGAAATATGGTTAAGAAGTCTATATATTGAGTGAAGCTCAAATTCTTCTGCAAATGAACAAGGGGAGCAAATTGCTGTTATGAAGCGACAGGATCTGAATTCTCATGCAGCTGTGCACCTGTATATGGGAAGGGTTCAGTGAGTAAGCAGTTATGTGTGAAATTCAATTACAGCCTTTGAAAAACATCTCTTTATCATAATGGTGGGGGTGTATACTGAATATACTCACTGCCAAATCAAATATTACCTGCAAAATTATTTTACTACTAAGTATGGAAAAATTTTAATAGAAACACATTTCAATCTATCACATCTTATTTTACATTATTAAATAAGAATTTATACTAAGCACTGTTTGGATCTATACTGATGACATGACATAACTGCAAAGTCATTTCTGATTAAAAAAACACTTACATTTGATGGGATTTTGCTTCTGATTTACTTAAAGCATATCTAAACACAACAAAAAAAAAATATTTCTTTATTGTTCATTAGAGGCACAGGATTTGATATGACTGAGTTATACCGCTGCCTTCAGGGGGAACTGGACACTGCCAAACAAATGTTGGCAGTAAGGTATAACCCCTACCACCCTCAGTATGACACAGTTTTTTGAGGGATGTTTATTTTTCCCCCTTTTTCTGTTTTTTTTACTATAACATTTTTTCTTTTTCAAAAATTGTTTCCCCAGTCAAGGCTTCATCTATGTGCTGCTGGACTCAGCTACGCAGTTACTGTATCTAGATCGACTAATCCTTGGCGCTGCCTCGGGGGCTGGACCCAGACCCCGCTGAAAGGAAGATTGCAGTGCTACCCTGGAATGTGCCCTTGGGAACTGAGCTATGCCAATCGTGTTATGTAGTCTTTTGGGTACTGTGTTAATTAGCCACAGACCATTTTACAGGTGCAAAGACATGGCAATACCAGTGTGTCGAGTCTCTCGGCTCTTATTAGTATGTTACATTGAGCTACTACATTTTGGTGTCTTTGATTGTTACCTCCAAGTCCCTATTTCATCAGTCTTCACTGAAAGGGTTAATGTGATGAGCAGTTTTTGCTCCATCATTAACTGCATAGCAGAGTCCGTGAGCTCCCCACTCTCTTGCTCCTTTCTGTCAGAGATCCGTGCTTCACTTCTCAGTTTGTCCACCTACGGTGGCCTGGTCACCTCCAGTCATTAAACCCCTCCTGCTTACACAGTCAGAGGTGAGTAAACCACAGTGTTTCCTAGTGTTGACTATTATGATAATCATGTTTAAACAATACAGCATGCTGGATCCCAAGCACATCAGGTTACAATCTTAAAACCCTGACAAGTGTTTAAGGATACCACCGACAAGTGTTTAGAAACTCTAAATCCTTGTCTCTCAAAGATACCATACTGGCTCTAACTGATACTGTGCAAGTCACATTTAAAATTAAATATCCAGTGTCTTCCACTAGTGCTGTTACCTGTTCAAGCTGTCTTAAAGGCCCCAAGCCTGTTGAAAAAAAAAAACTTTTGCAGTTTTACTTTTAGAGTACAGTACATTAAGTCGACCTGTTCTCTACACTAAAGGGGATAATCCTCACAACTTATTTTCTCCTTCCATATGTTTCTCCTGATACATTTCTGTTTGATGGAGATTTTATTAAGTAGTGGTTATTACCCACCTTGGATCCGATGCTTTCTTGCCTAAATAAAATATAGTTGCATAGTTGGTAAGGTTGAATAATTGTAAAAAAAAGAAGACCCATGGGCGAATATTAGTTGTGTGTAAGGTTGAATAAAGACATCAATCCATCCAGTTCAATCTGTGTGGGTGTATGAGTATACATGTATTTATGTCTCTACTATTTCCCATATCCCTGTATATTGTGCTTAGATAGCCATCGAAAAGTTTTCTTGGAGTTATCGACACTCCCTGCTGACACCACCGACTGTAGAAGGGAGTTCCATATCCTTACCACTCTAACAGTAGCTTAAGGTTAAACTTCTCATCTAGTTTCATTGGCCACGTGTTGTCTTAAGCGACCTGAGACTTAATAGATTTTTCCCTATGCTAGAATTACCATTTAGATATTTTGTATATTGCGATCATATCTCCTCTTCAGCATCTCTTTTCCAGGGAGAATGCTTAATGTTTGCAGCTGTTCCTCATAACTGAGGTCCTCCAGCCCCCTTATCAGCTTTGTTGCCATTCTGATTCTCTACAGCTTCATCACATCACTCCTGAGGACTGGAGACCAAGATTGGATGGGATATTCAGGATTTGGCTGAACCAGAGTTTTGTACAGTGGTGGAGATATAGTCCTAACTCTTCAGTAGAGTTAGGACTATAGTATAATCGAAACCATTTCATTGTAGCTCTGGGTGTATGTTTAGGGTCGTTGTCCTGCTGGAAGGTGAACCTCTGCCTCATATAAAAGAAAAAGAGAGGGGCAAGTGGGACTTTAAATGAAGCATGTCAATTGAAAGTATAATAATGAATACATGTGATTAGGTAAAATGATTGGATTTAACTTATAGTCAAGGCCATGATTTTGATGCATACAGTACCAATAAAGTAGTATAAATACAGACATAGTCGCATGAATTGATATATAAGCATATTTAGCAGTAACAATCATTGAAGACTCAGTAGTGTAAACAAATCAATGGACATACATATATGCAATTCATAACAGAAATACATGAATTAAAATCGCCAATCAAAATCGCATGAAATGAGAAAACTCGATAAAAAGTTGATAAATGTCAGGAATAGATTTAGGCTTGATAAGGCATCCTTAGTTTGAGAACCCGACGCGTTGCTTGGCTTCTTGCCAGTCATCAGGGGTGGGATGCATAATTTAACTGAGAAAAACAAAGAAATATCATAAATATTGATACATGTGGAACCTCTGGCTAATAGAGAAAATTGTATCAGAAATGTCCAAATTGTCTACTTTGAATAGAGAAGCTACTTACAAAATAGCCCAAAAGTCAAGAAGAGTTACCAGCAATGGGATCTGTTAGGGTGTGCGATATAACCGTCTCAACCGGGGTTGAGGCAGGGCACCGGCCATCCTCCCAAAGTGATTGGAGGGTGGGCCAGGAGAAACCACAGCCGACTGATTCCTGAGCCCTCAATATACTGGTCAATGAGTTGTAAATGGGAAAATCTGCCTCAGTCTCAAATCTTTTGCAGACTCTAACAGGTTTTCTTCTAAGATTGCCCTGTATTTAGCTCCATCCATCTTCCCATCAACTCTGACCAGCTTTCCTGTCCCTGCTGAATAAAAGCATCCACACAACATGATGCTGCCACCACAATGTTTCACAGTGGAAATGGTGTGTTCAGGGTGATGTGTGGTTCTACTTTTCCGCTACAGATAGGAGGTGTAAGATGTCAGGATGATCATGCTCAAGTGGTGTATGCGTTTTCAGGAACACCGGATAGTCCAGACTGTATTTTTAAGGGCATGGCAGCCCAATTTAATTTAAAGGAAACAAAGTTCACAGAAAATAACAGCAAGCTTCCCTCACAGGGGGTTCCAACATCAGTGTATAACAGAAACTTCAGCCTCCTAGCTTACTCACTCTTACTTAATCAAACTCCCTCCTGGAGCTTACTTGCTCAGCTTTGTGCTACTCAGTCACGGGGCCACATCTACCTCCTGCAGACATGCACACTCAGACTGCCACCTGCAGCCTTAGACTGCTAGAGACCACCTGTCTCTCTCTCGCGGAGCCGTCTCCACATGAATCCCTCCTGATTCCTATACCAGGCCACCTGCCTGTAGGTTGGAGCTGTCTCCATTGTGAGCCCTGAGCTCTCTTCCTGTGATGCATATGAACCCAGCCCAGAGGTGTGCAATTATCTTGCCTGCCTTTGCAAAAAACAGGCTGAAGATGCTAATACACACAGAGAAATTGGTTGGCCTCTCCACAGGGGTCATTTACTATAGCGCCGTGGTGCTAATTATCGCTAATTGCTGCAAATTAGCGCTAATTACCACTAAACGGTATTCAGCATAGGTTTGGGCCGAATGTTCGTTGTTCAGACGTTCGGCGAACATCTGAACGGGTCGTTCGACCATTTGGTTGACCCCCCGAACCGACCATAATGCATTGTGGCGCTGAACAGTGCATTGCAAGCCCTGATTGGCTGAAGCAGTGAAAGCTTCAGCCAGTCAGAGCACAGACCACTGTCAGAGTCATGATTGGACACTGTCATCATGACTTTATCCAATCATGGAATATATGAATATGATGGTTGGACAGTTTCCAATCATGGCCAATCATGGCTCATTCCCGCCCCACAGTATAAAAGTATTCTTTCAATGGCAGCCATTTTCAGCGTGATTTTGGCATGGAGAGCGATAGAACCGGGCTCTGTTCAGTGCTATTAGTTAGTGTGCTATACTGTGCTATTTTGCTTCAGTTGTCAGTGTAGAATATTAGTTTAGTGTCAGTCTAGGGATAGTGTGACTGTAGTGAGGAGGACCATCATTCAGCTTTGCATAGTGTGCAGCTAGAGTAGGGACAGCCCAGATAGTTTCATTGTAGTGTAGTGAGACTGTGTCAATAATCTTTACATTAGTTTATAGCTAGAGTAGGGACAGTTCAGATAGCGTCAGTGTAGTGACTGTTGAACACGGTTTGATTGCGTTACTGCCAGTTTAACGCCATATAGTTCTGTGTGTGTCACTGCCAGTTTAACGCCATATAGTTTTGTGTGCGTTACTGCCAGTTTAACCACCTCAATACAGAGCCATTACACCTCCCTCCTGCCCAGGCCATTTTTCAGCTTTCAGCACTGTCACACTTTGAATGACAATTGCGTGGTCATGCTACACTGTAACCATGTGAAATTGTTATCATTTTCTTCACACAAATAGAGCTTTCTTTTGGTGGTATTAAGACCCCTTTCACACTGGAGGTGTTTTTCAGGCGCTACAGTGCTAAAAATAGCACCTGCATAGCGCCTGAAAAAAGCCTCAGCTGCAAACCCAGTGTGAAAGCCCGAGTGCTTTCACACAGGGGCGCTGCGCTGGCAGGGCGTCACAAAAAGTCCTGCCAGCAGCTTCTTTGCAGCGGTGGAGGAGCGGTGAATACACCGCTCCTGCCCATTGAAAACAATGGGGCAGCACCACCATACCGCCGGCAAAGTGCCGCTGCAGCTGTGTTTTGCGGGCGGATTCAACCCCTTTTCGGCCGCTAGTGGGGGTTAAAACCAACCCACTAGCGGTCGAATAGCGTCACTAAATGACAGTAAGCGGCCGCTTTACCGCTGACACCCGGGGTGGCTCAGTGTGAAAGGGATCTTAAAAAAAAAAAAGACCAAATATTTTGAAAAAAAAGTTTTTCTTAGTTTCTGTCAGTAAATTTTGTAAATAAGTAATTTTTCTCCTTCACTGATGGGCACTGATGAGGCGGCACTGATGGGCACTGATAGGCTGCACTGATGGGCACTGATGAGGTGGCACTTATGGGCACTGATGAGGTGGCACTTATGGGCACTGATTAGGTGGCACTGATGAGGAGGCACGAATATGCCACACTTTTGGGCACTGATAGGTGGCACTGATATATGAGCACTGATAGATGGCTCTGGTGGGCACTGGGCACAGATAGGCAGCACTGGTGGGCACAGATAGGCGGCACTGGTGGGCACAAATAGGCAGCACTGGTGGGCACAAATAGGTGGCACTGATGGGCATTGATGGGCAGCAGTGATGAGCATTGATGGGCAGCAGTAATGGGCATTGATGGGCAGCACTGATAGCCAGTACTGACTGGCATCACTAATGGGCACTGATTGCTGCCACTTGTGGGCACTGATTGCTGGCACTTGTGGGCACAGATTGGTGGCAATTGTGGGCAATGATTGGCACTGATTGCTGGCAGTGGTGGGCAAACATTGCTGGCACTGGTGGGCATTTAATTGTAATCTTGGCACTGATGATCAGTGCCCTGATTACATACCTAGCTGTCCCCTGTGAGGAGATGCCACTGATCGGCTCTCCTCTCCTCACACTCTGTCAGTGTGAGGCGAGCAGCGCCGATTACTGGCATCTCCGTGTTTACATGTGACCGGCTGTGATTGGACACAGCCGATCACATGGTTAAATCGGGGTGGCGCCGTCTCCTAGCAACATGGCGCAGTAGTGATTGCATCGCTGCGTGCCCCCGGGGGGTGTATGAGAGCGCTTGTTCTGGGAGGCTGACATGACGTCCACCCAGATCGAGAGCCGCACCGCCCAGCCATCATTTGACAGTGGGCGGACGGCAAGTGGTTAATGCCATATAGTTTTGTGCGTTACTGCCAGTTTAACACCATATAGTTTTGTGTGTTACTGTAAGTTTAACGTCATTTACTTCTGTGTGCGTTATTGCCAGTTTAACGCCATATAGTTTTGTGCGTTACTGACAGCTTAACGCCATATAGTTCTGTGTGCATTAGTGCCAGTTTAACGCCATATAGTTCTGTGTGCGTTACTGCCAGTTTAACGCCATATAGTTCTGTGTGCATTAGTGCCAGTTTAACGCCATATGGTTCTGTGTGCGATACTGCTAGTTTAACGCCATATAGTTTTGTGTGCGTTACTGCCAGTTTAACGCCATATAGTTTTGTGTGTTACTGCAAGTTTAATGCCATTTACTTCTGTGTGCGTTACTGCAAGTTTAATGCCATATAGTTCTGTGCGTCACTGTACGTTTGGCACATTATATTGCAGTATATTATAGTGTATCCGTGGAGTGTTTCTGTGTAGTGTGAGTATTCAAATTAAAGTGCACCAAACACCAATTTACATTGATAAAAGTGCTTCTACATACAGATTTCCACTTCTTCTTTACATTTGCTTGTAAGCACCGCCCCCTCCCAAAAATGTCTAGGAGGACAACAAGGAGAGGCAGACGTTCCCTTGGCACTATAAGGGGGCCAGCAACAAATGTTTCCACAGGTAAAGGTGGACGTGGTGGTCAGTCCTCAGGCAGGCAATCATTTCCTCTGTTTAGTGAGTTTGCCCCTGCTACCCAGCCACAGCATGCAAATGAGGTGGTGTACTGGCTTACTAAACCTTCCTCATCCTCCTCATTCTCTGTCATGCAAGCAGAGACAAGTGTGAAGTCCCCTGCAGTTGCCAGAGTGGATAAACCTGCCTCCTTGTCCACGTCTATTCCTGCCATAGCCCCAACATCAGCCATGAAGGAGTCAGCTGAGTAATTTGACCACAGCGTCAGCCAATTGCTTCTTGATGATGCCCAGCCATTACTGGATTCAGATGTTGGTTCTGAGGTTAAGGATGACAGGAACATGAGCCTAGAGAGAGGGGAGAACACTGGCAGACAAAATGTCATTCATGTTCCCCCCAGCTGCAGCGTATTGTCATGTTGCGGTAATGATAATGATGAAGATGGAGGAGATGGAGATGATAATGATGATGATGAGGTCACTGATGCGACCTGGGTGCCAGATAGAGCAGAGGAGGAAACTGAAGGTGAGGCGGCACAACCCCAAGGAGGCCGACATCAAGAAAGAGTAGAGGGCAGCCACCCTATTCCATCACATTTTGCAGCTGTTATCTCTCGGCCCACTCCCCAAAGCTCAGCTGTCTGGGCCTTTTTCAGCACATATGCAGCAGATCGCACTGTTGCTATCTGCAAACTGTGTCTCAGGCACATCAAACGTGGAAAAAACACCAGCCAATTGGGTACCACATGCTTAACAAGACATTTAACATCCAACCACTCAGCCCGTTGGCAGGAGCACCTAAAAGCCACACAAAAGGGGCACAAAATTGGCCCTCCTCCTCCTTACCCACTTCAGTCTGCCCCTGCTATACAGAGTCATTACCTCTCAGCAGCTCCACTGACAGAGATGATGGTATAGCTCAGGATGTCCCAGGTCCTAGCAGTACATCTGTAGCAGCACACCACCAGCTGTAGACTGTAGCCGGCAAATTTCTCTGCCCCATCTGCTGCAGCAGCAAAAAAAAATACAGTCCCGGCCACCCACATGCCCAGCGTCTAAATGCAAGCTTGTCAAAGCTGTTGGCTCTCCAACTTCTGCCTTTCTGCCTGGTGGATTCTGTCCCCTTCCGTGAATTAGCACAATGTGCTGTACCACAATGGCAGGTTCCCAGTTGCTACTAGTTTTCACGTAAGGCCATTCCATCCCTCTACTATCAAGTGGAATGGAATGTTCTGGCATCCTTGGGCAAGGCAGTCAGCCGTAAAATACACCTTACTGCTGACATTGGTCCAGCAAGCATGGGCAGGGACAATATATTTCGTTCACAGCATACTGGGTAACGCTGCTTGCAACTCGAAAGGATGCAGGACAGGGCTCGGTGCTGCTGCTAGTTGTGCCCCCACATCTCCATACAGCTGGTGATGATGATGCCAGACCTGTGAGCTCTACCCCCTCCTCCACCTCCTCCTCCTCCTCCGCCACCTCCATGCCCTCCTCTGCAGAATTGTCATGCCATGCAGTGCTTCAGCTGGTGTGTTTAGGGGACAGGAACCACACCGGAGCAGAGATTCTTGCAGCTCTTCAAGGACAGAGGTGGTTCACACCACGCCAGCTGGAGGCAGGAATGGTGGTGTGCGATAATGGCTTAAACCTCCTGTCCGCCGTTAGACATAGAAAGTTGACACATATGCCATGCCTGGCACATGTCCTCAATTTGGTGGCGCAGCGTTTCCTAAATATGTACCCAGGGTTGCAAGATGTGCTAAAGATAGCCAGAAGAGTCTGTAGCCATTTCAGGTGGTCATACACAGCCAGTGCTCGGTTGACTGAAATTCAGCGGGTTTTCCACCTGCCCGTAAACTGCCTGATTTGTGACATGTCAACCAGGTGGAACATGACTTTGGCAATGCTGCAGCGACTAGAGGGTCATCAACGAGTACCTCGTCTTTTTTTCCCCACGACAATGGCTGATGATTAAGGCTGCATGCACTGTATTGTCACCATTTGAGGAGGCCACAAGGATGGTGAGCCGTGGCAGTGCATGCATCAGTGACACAATCCCTGTTGTGTTCCTGCTGGAGCAGACTCTGTGTTAGACATGTGCACACTGAAATATTTCGTTTCGGAATTTCTATTCTATTTATTTAGTTACTCCCGAAATTCGTTTTTATTCATTTCGTTTTTCGTTAAAAATTGCATTCGTCCGAAAATCCAAATAACGGTTGAATCTGTCATTGAAGGCTTATGGTGTCTGTCGAATGTTCAAAGAAGATTTGACGGAGCAGCTAAACTGTACGACGCCGTATAGTTTACCTGCTCCGTCAAATCTTCTTAGAACTTTCAACAGACACCATAAGCCAAAGTACGTGTGTACTTAGTTCTAGCTATTTCACTGCTGCTCCTCTTTGGTTACAATCAGCCAATAACATTCATCATCATCATTATTTTTGTTTATCTTTTCTCCCCTACGTTGAATCTTTTCTCCCTTACATTGAATCTTTTCTCCCTTACGTCGAATCTTTTCTCCCCTACGTCGAATCTTTTCTCCCCTACGTCAAATCTTTTCTCTCTGTGTAGAATAATCTTGGACTAATAGAGTTAAGGTTAGGCACATTTGACCACAGGTTTGATGGACACAGATTGTTATTGTCATCATCATGTCGAATCTCCTATCTATATCGAACTGTTGTAGCAACGAAAACGAAAATAAAGCATTTGTTTATGTCGGATCTTTCGTTTTTCGGATTCTGCACTTTCATTATCGTTTGTTAAAACGATAACGAAAATACCTGAAATTCGGACGAAAATGCATTCGGACGAAAACGAATGCACACGTCTAGTCTGTGTGGCATTATGGACAGGGCACTGGATGGAGGCAGAGTAGCAGGAGGAAGAGGAGAACTTCCTTTCCTCTCAAGGCCCACTTTATCCAGACACCATCATTCCTATGTCACAGAACACGCAGGAGGAGAGAGGGGAGGACGATGAGGAGGAGGATTCTGGCACTTTCATAGGCTTTGAAGAAGAGGAAGACATGCGTAAATCTGTAAGCGATGGCTTTCCAACCCCAGGACCCTTGGGAGTAGTACGTAGCTGGGAGGAGGAAGTTCTAGATGCTGTCATCCTGAGTGACCCCAAGGATTCTGCTTCTCAAGCCTCGGCAAATTTGAAGTGCATGGGCAACTTCATGCTTCAAAGCCTGCGCTGTCAGCTTCCACATCCCATCGGCAGCGTCTGCATCACATGGTGGATGATTACCTCGAGGACAAAACAGAGATGGAGAGCTTTCCTGCTGAGGATCCACTGACTTACTGGGTCATGAGAATAGACCACTGACCAGAACTTGCCCAGTATGCTATTGAGTTGTTGGGTTGCCCTGCATCCAGTGAGCTTTCAGAATGGGCAGTCAGTGCCGCAGGAGGTTTCGTTACTGATCATAGAACGCGTCTGTCCACAGACTCTGTGGACCGTTGGACTTTTATAAAAATGAATCAGTCCTGGATTACCAGCTATGAAGCCCCTGATGCTAATGTCACTGATTAAGTCGTTTTGGGTTGTGTAATCTCTGCAGGACTTCGAGACTGCCTAGCTTTGAGGGTGTTCAATCATTTCATCTGGAAGAATGTTTTTGGTATAGGTTTCATGGGCACAATTAACACCCAAAGACCAACTTTTCATCACCTGTTTGACAGGTGCATATCATTGCAATTTTTTTGCCTTCATCAAGACCACCTCTATTGGGTTACGGTGGGAAGGCACCACCGACACCCAATGACCAATTTTTCTGCACCTGTTTGACAGGTGCATATCATTGCAACTTTTTACAGCAAGGCCAATTCTTGCTTTCATCAAGATTACCTCTATAGGGTTACGGTGGGAAGGCGCTACCGACACCCAAAGACCAATTTTTATGCACCCATTACTTCTATCTAAAGTCAAAGTGACACCAAAATGTATCCAAAAAATCTCTAATCTTGTTCCCAGTGCACTCATCATACACACTGGCTCCCCAGCTGTTGCTGAGCAAAATAAAGGAAGCTTGCAGGGAAAATGTAATTTTTTTGGCTTTATAAATGCAATTATTGCTGCAGCAGATTCTAGACATGCTACAGATCTGCCACTTTTCAGGTAGACTAAGGGGACTCCCCAGGCACTATATTGGAAGGAATTTTTCATCTTTATGCTTTCACTTTAAAAATAAAAAAATCACAGCTCATTTAAAAACAACGTTTTCACAAACTTGTTTTATATTGATACATGTCCCCCAGGGCAGGACGTGGACCCCTATAACCATTGTATGCCCAATAACTTGCATATAAGCATTCAAAATGGGCAGTTTTGATTTTTGACGTTCGAGTCCCGTCGACTTTAATGGGGTTCGTTATTCGGGTCCAAACTTTCACGGTGTTCAAAAGTTCTGGTGCAAACCAAACAGGGGTCCATTCGGCCCATCCCTAGTCTTTGTGCCACTTGGCTAAAAGTCCAGGAGGCCTTGCGACATGCCAATAATAGGTACAGACTCCCTGCTGAATGCAGATGCCTGCGCCTTCCTACCAGGTTGGGGACAGGGTCTGGCTGTCATCTCGCAACCTCCGACTCCATGTTCCCTCATTGAAGTTGGCTCCTCGGTTTATTGGGCCTTTCTGTATTCTCCGCAGGATCAACCCAGTGGCTTATGCTTTAGACCTTGCTTCCAATATGCATATCTCAAATGTATTCCATGTCTCCTTATTAAACTCTTTGGTCTGCAAACGCTTCACCACCTCGGTGCCACATCCTCACCCAGTACAGGTTGAGAACCATGAGGAGTATGAAGTACAGTTCATTGTTGACTCCCATAGGTTTTCGTGGGCGCATACAGTACTTGGTGCACCATATTAATTAAAATTTCATGTTTTTCATGTAATTTGTTTACTTTATCAATTTTCCTATCTTGCCAGGTTGTTCATCAGCACAAGTGAATTTTTATTGTCAAGAAATGTACATGTGACTCTTTTTTTAATTTTGATTTTGAGTTGAAGCATCCAAACACCAAAGGCTTTCGTTTTCAGATCAACTCCTTGTAGAAAAGGTTGAGTCACTGGCTTCTTATATCTCTTGGGGGACTCCAGCATGAGCCTTTCCTGCCATATTCTCTGGCTTTTTTCTTCCCACCATTGAGTTTGTTAATGGTGCCACTCACTTTGCGTGTTCCTGTTGCATTCCGAATAATTTAAAATAAAGTGAAAATCCATCAACTGCATAGAGCCAGAGAGAAAGATTTCCTTGTGACTCAGTTACTAAATTCAGTCTTCAAAATAAAACTGTCCCTGCAAAGAAGACAATAAATACATCTCCACCTGCATGTGCTGCTGATCTCTGATATTAATTAAGAGAAAGCACCAGATAAAGATTTTGAACACTTCTAGGAGTGTCAGATTCCTGATCCTCAGCCGATCCCTATGTCACTACTAGAGATGAGTTTGGGCATCTTTAGAATTCCTCTCTAAACCTGAATGTGCACTCTTTTTTACTTCAATAAGCTGTGGGCCAGGTCATTCCTGCCCCACAGGTCATGTAAAGAAAGGGACAGGGTAGTAATGACCCAGCCCACAGCTCACTGGAGTAAAAAAGATTGGAGGACATTCAAGCTCATCTCTAGTCACTACTGTATCATGTAGTGGCATAGGGGCTGGTGAGAGGGACCACAACATACACAGGAGACCAGGAAATTGCCACTTCTATGCTCACTGTGCAAAAACAGAGTAAGTATAATAAGACATAGAAGTAATGCGCAGTATGACCAACAGAGACCTTAAAATTTAATGGGGTTATTTATAAATTTAAATAGAAAAAAAAACAGAAAAAAGTGTGAGTTGTTGCCCATAATGAACAACAGGTTTCACAATTTATCCTTCTTAATAATCACTCAAGCAATCCTTCTCCTTTTTTTAAGTCCTCCAAATTGCACAGATACAGTATAAAGCAGATGCAGGTACATTGCATTTTACTTTCTTTATATGTTTCTCAGTAAATTTTGTGTTTTGCCTGGAGTGCTCTATTTTTTGGGCAGAACATTTTGTACTGGGTGAAGGAAGACATTTTAGCAGGCATTGAATTTATTTTGTCTTGGCATCAGATGCCTCTGTTACTTTTGAAACTTTCCTCATGGCCACAATAGAAAAAGGGCTGCAGATGGTGCACAACAACAAGTAGTTTGGTTTAACCAAACAAAACTTACTTTCTTTTTATTCGCTTTTATAATCTAATGCCAAATTGTGAAGGTGGTAGAACTCTGCATGAGCCTAGCTGCCTTGATTTACACATTCCCAACTGCAGAGGATTCAACAGCAAATGAGGAAATCAATCTATTTCTCTGCTGTCTCTAACCACAGTCCCAGAATCAAAGCATACAGAACAGAGAAGGCAAACAATATGCAGTGACATATTTATATGTTTTGCTCAAAGTGCATACTCTTTAGCACTTGAAGTATAAAAGAAAGGAAGAACAATGAAAGTTCCCCCTCTGTTCCTGATTATTTTTTATATGACATCAATATTTAAAAAAAATAAATATATATATATATATATATATATATATATATATATATATATATATATATACTATACTATAATATAGTATAACTATACTATAAATATACTGTATATTTGCAAGTCTGTAGAATATGTGGGGACAAAAGTTCCTTTAAAAGAATGCTGCTTAGAATTAGATCATCTGAGCAGAATCCAGCTGCTTCTGCTCTGCTGTCTTGTCTGTAAAGTTCACTGATTTTCATATTTGATAGTGAATAAAAGGTTATTATGATTATGAAAAGTGAATAAGAAATGTGACAATTATAGATTATAGTCCTGTGTGACATTTGCCCAAGATAACATTTTCTGTAAAGGCAATAAATACAAAAATGGCATTAAAAGTAGACAATCTGGCTGGCGAATTAATTTATGGGGGAACAGATATCGGTGAGTTCCGGGAAAGGCAGATGGAAAAAGTAAATAGGCGTTTCTCCGTTTTTACTGTGAATGAACACTAGGCCAGATAACTGTCAGTGCCTGAAGAAAGAACTGTTCTTGAGAACTAGTGATCTAAAGGAAATTAGGTCTTGATTTGCCAACATTCCCCCATATTCTGCCTTTAATTTTTAAACCTTCACTTTGAAGATGACAGCTGGAAGCTGATTGGGCAGTAAGATGTGCCAGAAATAACAGCATCTTAAAATAATTTTATAACTAGATGGGGAAAGGTGCATTCTGGATTGGCAATTTAACATAAAAAATGCAAAAAGTACTCTCACCCTGCCGGGCAGTCCATATAGCAAGTATGGAAGACAACACCACCACATCTAAGTGCTTTGTATGCTGTATGTGTTCCAACTCTAATCTTTGTAAGCACTCAAACTGAGACACATGTAGCCACCCTGTCCTAAGCAGGAGTGTCTATTTAAATTTAGTGGTGCTAAACTGCATTCAGCTTAGCTGAATTGATAGTTCAAAGGAAAAGGGTTTTGGGACTTTAAATGAGGCATGTGTATGTGCATAATGAAATAAAGGGTATCTAGTTGTAAACAGGCTACATGTCATAGTTCCCAATGGGAACAACTTGTAACTGTGGGATTATAGATTTAAATTCATAGCTCCAATCAATCAAATGCAATTAATAGATACAATACACAGTATGATATAGGATGTATCATATAAATTATATATAATATATGATTTCCACAAAGAGGAACATAATAACTAATCATAATCATAATCATATTGACATATTTAATGTCAATAATTAATAAACATGATTGGTACAGGCAAAGGCAGACAATAGATTAATTAGATACAAATACAGATCCAATAATTATAATCGTCATGATAGATGCAAACATTCAATAAAATTAACAGTGAGTCAAAACTCGACTCGTTTCATGGTGTTAGCAGCCAATCATCCGGAGTAGGATGCATGAACTTTGGCTATAGGGTAAGTAAATAAATCAAATCTAAAAGGGTGTACCATGTACTCTACAAGAGGGAACTGAGACCTTATACGTTACCTATGGTGTAGCCCATATATAGATGGCCCAGCAGTTGCCCAAGATGGATTGGGACGGTGGCTCTAAGAGAGCCTTCTCGCCCGGGGTTGAGGCGGGGGCAAACCCCCCTCCCCCCAGAAACCCAAGGGGAACCAGAGCGGGAGCCATGGACGAGAGCAGCCGGGAAGCGAGCCGGACAGCCACGACACACCGCCAGAGAAGAGGCAGACCCATGGGACACATGTCAGGCTCTAGGAGGAAAAGTAAATAAAGAGAGGTAAAAATTAGATAACATGTGAAGAAATGAGGGATGTAATGTCAGGTGTATGAAAGTAAATAAGGGGTGGGTGATGGGGAGTGTTGCAACAAATAGCTGAGTGTATCAAAAGTTATGTATATGCTATAAAAAGATATAAGTGCATCTGCATGTAATAGTTGCACTTAAATTTCTAATGGATGCTGCCAAAGGAAATTGAATGAATAAAAGTGAACACTACGTTTGTCAAGGGTGAATTGATAATTCAGCTTTTCTGTGTTTCTGCAGGGCCCCGGTTAATGTATGTCTCCTTCTGTTACCATAAGGTGGCACTGCTACCCCTGGCAATAGTATAAGAGCTGCACTAACCAGAGTCATGAATATTTATCTCTTCCTGGCCAACCAGTAGTAGTTTCCTTGCCACTGGTGCATGTTGGGAGAGGGTATAAGTATTCAAGGAGTGGCCTTGAGAAGGTAAAAAACCTGGCTGAACCTGCAACTTCCTGTTTCCCCCTCTCTGCGCTGACCACGATAATCAGGACTACTGAGCCCTGACCACTATGGTCAGCGTACGTCCCTCCATCATCCACAGCCCTGCGCTGCTCTCCCCCTCACCCCCTCATCCCTGCCTGTCAGCTCCGTAATCTGTGTCTCTGTCTCCGCCCCGCCCCTCCCGCTCCTATTATTAAAAATAAAAAATTATAAATGGTCACTGCCAGCCCCTCTATTATAGATTATAAATCTTTTATAAAAACAAGCTGACGACAGAGGGAGATCTCAGCCCCTCCTGCAGTAGCCATGTATCGGTTCAATGTAGAAAAATGTAAAATAATGCATTTGGGTGGCAAAAATATGAATGCAATCTATACACTGGGGGGCGAACCTCTGGGGGAATCTAGGATGGAAAAGGACCTGGGGGTCCTAGTAGATGATAGGCTCAGCTGCTGCTAACAAAGCAAACAGAATATTGGCATGCATTACAAAGGGGATCAACTCCAGAGATAAAACGATAATTCTCCCACTCTACAAGACTCTAGTCCGGCCGCACCTAGAGTATGCTGTCCAGTTCTGGGCACCAGTCCTCAGGAAGGATGTACTGGAAATGGAGCGAGTACAAAGAAGGGCAACAAAGCTAATAAAGGGTCTGGAAGATCTTAGTTATGAGGAAAGGTTGCGAGCACTGAACTTATTCTCTCTGGAGAAGAGACGCTTGAGAGGGGATATAATTTCAATATACAAATACCGTACTGGTGACCCCACAATAGAAATAAAACTTTTTCGCAGAAGAGAGTTTAACAAGACTCGTGGCCACTCATTAAAATTAGAAGAAAAGAGGTTTAACCTTAAACTACGTAGAGGGTTCTTTACTGTAAGAGCGACAAGGATGTGGAATTCCCTTCCACAGGTGGTGGTCTCAGCGGGGAGCATCGATAGCTTCAAGAAATTATTAGATAAGCACCTGAATGACCGCAACATACAGGGATATACAATGTAATACTGACACATAATCACACATACAGTAGGTTGGACTTGATGGACTTGTGTCTTTTTTCAACCTCACCTACTATGTAACTCTGTAAAGCGGCCGCGGGCCACGTGACTGGCCTGAAGATCGTTCTAAAAAAGGTATTTACAGTACATGCCTCATTTTGATGAAAGCCTTATACAGTGTGGTATGCCTAGCTCTAATAGAAGGGCTGCCAGTGATTTATATGTTTGAGTTAACAAACACTTTAAAGTAAATAGAGACCCAGTGTTCCTAGAACATGGCGCAACCCTGATCTCTGTAAAGAGCCGATGACATGGCTCTTTAACCATGTTTTTGGCTGTGTCCAATCACAGACAGTCACCTGTAAATGTGGAAGTGCCGCTAATCGGCTCTCATCGCCTCACACTTACAGAGCCGATTAGCTGATGGGCATTGATGGGCAGCACTGATGAGCGGCATTGATCATCAGTGCCCTGATTACAGTAAAGCCCCCCAGTGGCCATCGGTGACACCAATCAGTTCCCATCAGTGACACCAATCATTGCCCATCAGCGATGCCAGTCAGTGCTGTCTTTCAGTGCCCATCAGTGCCTGCTCATCAGTGCTGCCCATCAGTGCCCATCAGTGCCACCTATCCGTGCCACCTATAAGTGCCGACCAGTGCCACCTAGCAGTGCTCATTAGTACCACCTATCAGTGCCCATCAGTGTGGCATATTAGTGCCCCCTTATCAGTGCCACCTAATCAGTGACCATAAGTGCCACCTCATCAGTGCCCATAAGTACAGCCTATCAGTGCCCATCAGTGCAGCCTCATCAGCGCACATCAGTGAAGGAGAAAAATTACTTATTTTCAACATTGACTTTTTTTTTTCTAAATTTTTGTTCTTTTTTCTTTTTTTTTTTTTTGTAAAAAATAAAAAACCCAGCAGTGATTAAATACCACCAAAACAAAGCTCTATGTGTGTGAAGAAAACTATTAAAAATTAATTTGGGTACAGTGTTTCATGACTGCGCAATTGGCATTCAAAGTGCGACAGCGCTGAAAGCTGAAAAATGGCCTGGGCAGGAAGGGGGTGAAAGTGTCCATTATTGAAGTGGTTAAATACATATCTTTCCTTTTATATACTTTTTTTTTACATACAGTTGGAAATACTTATCTGTATGCCCATAAATTAATTTTTCATTTACATTTTTTAAATTTATACAGGTTACTTATATTTATGGTTTATAATTTGTAATGTTATCAAGTGTCAATGATTGTCTTTTTGGTTAGTAGCTATAAAGTATACTAAGCACTTTCTATAATTAATATTCATTATTTGGGGACTGCTATTTAGAGCTGTCTAGCTGTATTGCTGTGTAATATTTAATACTTAATTCATACATTCATTTACATTTTTTATGTTTATCAACTGTACATATAATGCGTATTTTATTTATTTATTTTGATATTGTTGTTAATGACTGCCACATTATTAATGAAATGGCTATATGCTCTCCTCTTAAATAATCAGTAAGTATTGTCACCGCCAGGCAGCGCAGTCCCACTGTCTCGTGTATTTAAGAACGGCATCGCTCCCATTAGAATCAGCTTGAGAAAGGAGCGTGCATGCCCTCAGCAGGCATTGTGCATGCTCCGGAACGCGTTGTACACTCTCCCGTTTTTGTTACTTCATCCCATTGCCACAGCGACCCATGCTGCGCTCCAGCCAAACGTCCTCCTTCGCTGCTTCCATGTTTCAACGTGGATCTGACAGGACTTGCCAGCACCCTCTCCCTCTATAAGCGGCCATTATAATGCCAGCTGCACAGGTACAGATGAGTCGAGTTTATTTTAATTCAATATGAGTTGCCAATTTTGGATTGTACAATAAATCTTTTGACATACTACACTTAGAGGTACTTGTTTCTCTCTTGCTTCTCTCTGTCTTGTCATATAGAGTTGGCTTCACTCTGGGATCAGCTTGCCTTAAGTGGATTTTGGATTTGAAAGTGGATTCTTCATGACTTTTATTACAATTTACTACATTAAATTTTTGGCTTTTATAAGTTTATATGGTTATTGAAATTACCTAGTCTCCCCCTAGCACATGCACATCTTGTTTTATAGATCCCTTAGATCTTAGATGTCATTAGGATGAGATTTTCCATTCAATTACCATATGCATGGGCAATGTCACTGTGACCACAAGAGCATGTGAAGACCGAGGCTTTGGGATGAAATTCATTAAGACTATTACTCCTTCCAACACTGCTCTCTTTTAGTCAGTGGGCCTTATTAGGTATAGTATATTGTGAGGCAAAATGATTCTGTGTTGACTTCGAACACATAAGGTATTCTAAACAAAGCAGCTTTTTTTTCATGTTTGGATGTTTGTTGTGAGCACAGGCTACAATGTATGTGCTCTGTCAAATCATGTATTTATTACTGTTATAGCAACTCCGTTTGTGCCATAAACCATTCTCTGCCCTTCTGGCAAACTTAAAGTAAAAAATGTATATCCTCCTGAGGTCATGTAAGATTAATAGACTATTTGGAAGGTAACCAAACTTTGGCACCAAATAAAAAGTTACTAGTATTTTTATAGGTTGCTACAATATAACCACACTAAATAATGTTTCCAAGAACAAGGATGAAGGTAGAACTAAATGTAGTATTGGTAAAATTTGTAAATAATAGGGGGCTTCAAGTGGGACCCTTACATATTCACAAGGTTGCACGATAGCTTAGTTTGTGTACATTTTTTATTATATTTTATCTATGGTATACAGTGTATATATTACTGTGCAAAACTTTTAGGCAGACATGAAGAAATGCGTGTGAAAAGTGAGAATGCTTACACAAAAAATATATGTGTGTGTGTGTATATATATATATATATATATATACTTTTTTTTTATTGTTTGTTTTTATGGATTTAAAAAAATGAAAAGTAAGAGAACAGAAGAAAACTCTAAATCAAATCAGTATTTGGTGTAACTACTATTTGGCTTCAAAACTGCATTAATTCTTACACTTATAACATTTTTACACTTGCAGTCAGAGATTTTGTAGGATTAGAGTGAGGTGTATGCTTAACCAGTTATACCAAGCAGGTGCTCGTGATCATCAATTTCATATGTAGGTTGAAACACAGTCATTAACTGAAACAGAAACAGCTGTGTAGGAAGCTTAAAACTGGGTGAAGAACAGCCAAACTCTGCTACTAAGGTGAAGTTGTGGAAGACAGTTTCATGTCACAGATCATACACCATGGCAAGACTGAGAACAGTATCAAGGCACAAGGTAGTTATACTGCACCAGCAAGGATTCTCCCAAGCAAAGATTTCAAAGCAACTGGGGTTTCAAGATGTACTGTTCAAGCTCTTTTGAAGAAGTTCAAAGAAACGGTAAATGTTGAGGACCGTAGACACAGTGATCAGCCAAGGAAACTTAATGCAGCAGATGAAAGACATATCATGCTTACTTACCTTTGACATTGTAAGATGCCCAGCAGTGCCCTCATCACAGAACTGGTGGAAACCAGTGGGACCTAGGTACACCCATCTACTGTCTGGAGAAGTCTGGCCAGAAGTGGTCTTCGTGGAATAATTGCAGCCAAGAAAGCCATACCTCTAATGTGGAAACAAAGCTTAGCAACTCAGCCATGCACAGAAACATAGGAATTGGGGTGCAGAAAAATAGCAGCAAGCTGGTGATTAGTTGAGGGGAGCAGCCCCATTGAAAGCGATTGGATGCTAAAAGCTCCTGCAGCTAACATGTAATTACTTGTGGAGTGATTACCTGCAATGATCAGTCCTGGACGCAGACTGTGGAAATACAAACAGTACAAATAGCAAGAATAACCTAACAGAGGTTAAAGTCTTTCCACTAGGGATGAGCCGAACACCCCCCGGTTCGGTTCGCACCAGAACCCGCGAACGGACCGAAAGTTCGCACGAACGTTAGAACCCCATTGACGTCTATGGGACTCGAACGTTCGAAATCAAAAGTGCTCATTTTAAAGGCTAATTTGCATGGTATTGTCCTAAAAAGGGTTTGGGGACCCGGGTCCTACCCCAGGGGACATGTATCAATGCAAAAAAAACTTTTAAAAACGGCCGTTTTTTCGGGAGCAGTGATTTTAATGATGCTTAAAGTAAAAAAAAAAAAGTGAAATATTCCTTTAAATATCGTACCTGGGGGGTGTCTATAGTATGCCTGTAAAGTGACGCGTGTTTCCCATGTTTAGAACAGTCCCTGCACCAAATGTCATTTTTAAAGGAAAAAATCTCATTTAAAACTGCTTGCGGGTTTAATGTCATGTCGGGTCATGGCAATATGGATGAAAATCAGTGAGACAAACGGCATGGGTACCCCCCAGTCCATTACCAGTCCCTTTGGGTCTTGTATGGATATTAAGGGGAACCCCGCACCCAAATTAAAATAAGGAAAGGTGTGGGGCCACCAGGCCCTATATACTCTGAACAGCAGTATACAGGCGGTGCAAACAAGACAGGGACTGTAGGTTTGTTGTTAAGTAGAATCTGTTTGTAATTTTGAACATTTTTAACGTGTTTAGCTCCAGCCAAAAAATCTTTTCTAAGCTTTTTGGAAAACATAGGGAAGGGTTATCACCCCTGTGACATTTGTTTTGCTGTCTTTCCTCCTCTTCAGAAGATTTCACCTCACTTTTTTGTCCCAATGAAAAATGTTTTTTGAAAATTTGGGTTTTTTTGTGGAACAAGGATTGGAAAGCATCAGTGGAAAGGAGAACTTGTTTTCCCATATTAACTCTTACAGGAGAGAATTTCCCTTCCTAGGGGTAGATTTCATCTCACTTCCTGTTGTCTCCTTCCGTTTGCAAGTAGGAGTCGTTTGTAAGTTAGATGTTTGAAAGTAGGGTCCTGCCCTATATACTCAGCAGAAATTTGGGCCTTAGGTGTTGCTGTGGCCACAACACTGTAAGCCCTCACAGGGCCCTGCTGTGAAATATTAGATCAAGAATTGTAATTACATGCCCCTGTTGAACAGGAGCTGAAAAATTAGGCCTTAGGCACTGGTGCTGGTGCCACAACACTGCAACCCCTCACAGACACTCTAGTTGGAACGCAGGAACGAGCCCTGCTGCAAATTATTGCTTCAAAAATTGTAATTACACGCCCCTGTTAGACAGGGGCAGAAAAATTGGGCCTTAGGCACTGGTGCTGGTGCCACAACACTGCAACCCCTCACAGACACTCTAGTTGGAACGCAGGAACGAGCCCTGCTGCAAATTATTGCTTCAAAAATTGTAATTACACGCCCCTGTTAGACAGGGGCAGAAAAATTGGGCCTTAGGCACTGGTGCTGGTGCCACAACACTGCAACCCCTCACAGACACTCTAGTTGGAACGCAGGAACGAGCCCTGCTGCAAAGTATTGCATCAAAAATTGTAATTACACGCCCCTGTTAGACAGGGGCAGAAAAATTGGGCCTTAGGCACTGGTGCTGGTGCCACAACACTGCAACAAGCTATCAGCGTGATGATTGAGGAGGAAGAGGATAATTACTCAGGGATAGTCACTCAGCATCAGCATAGGCAGTCTTTGAAGGGATCTGAGATTTCAAAAAAAATTATTCGGTTACATCAGCATCAGGTGCTTGGTAGCTGGTGGTGATCCAAGACTCATTCATTTTTATGAAGGTCAGCCGATCGACCGAGTCGGTGGACAGACGCACCCTGTGATCGGTTACCACGCCTCCAGCAGCACTGAATGTGCGTTCCGAAAGAACGCTGGATGCAGGACAGGCCAGTAGCTCAATTGCATACTGTGCAAGCTCTGGCCAGTGATCCATCCTCAAGACCCAGTAACCCAGAGGATTTTCGGTGGGAAAGGTGTCCAAGTCTGATCTTGCCCCTAGGTATTCCTGCACCATGTAAAACAGACGCTGGCGATGGTTGCTGGAACCGATCATACCTTGGGGCTGCGGACCAAAAAATTGTCTGAACGCATCGGTCAGACGGCCACCTTCTCCACCGCTCCTTCTTTGACTGACCGAAGCCTCAGCAACACGTTGTCCAGAAACAGGAGTTTGTAACCTCCCAGTCTCTGGGAACGCGTTGCACAGACCTTTCTGCAAGGCCTCCCGAAGATGTTTCATCCTCTGCTCCCTCTGCGATGGCAAGATAAGGTCCGCAACCTTACCCTTGTAACGTGGATCAAGGAGGGTTGCCAGCCAGTATTGGTCCTTCTCCTTGATACCACGAATACGAGGATCCTTACGCAGGCTTTGCAGGATCAGGGAGGCCATGCAGCGTAGGTTTGCTGAGGCATTCGGTCCGGAGTCCTCTGGGTCACTAAGAACGACATGGTCCGCAGCCACCTCCTCCCAGCCACGTACAAGTCCATGTGTTTCTTGGGACTGATCCCTTAAAGACTGCTGCTGATGCTGAGTGCCAGGCTCCACCTCCATACTGACACAATCTTCCTCCTCCTCCTCTTCCTCCTCGTCCTCTTCCTGTGTGATCGGCGGGCACGCAGGAACACTGTCTGGATAAAGGGGGCCTTGAGAGCTAAGGAAGTCCTCCTCTTCCTGCCTCTGTTCTGCCTCAAGTGCCCTGTCCATTATTCCACGCAGCGTGTGCTCCAACAGGTGGACAAGGGGGACAGTGTCACTGATGCATGCACTGTCACTGCTCACCATCCTCGTGGCCTCCTCGAATGGTGACAGGACAGTGCATGCATCCCTGATCATGGCCCACTGGCGTGGGGAAAAAAAACCAAGCTCCCCTGACCCTGTCCTGGTGCCATAGTCGCACAGGTACTCATTTATGGCCCTCTGCTGCGTGTGCAGCCGCTGCAGCATGGCCAACGTTGAGTTCCACCTGGTGGGCATGTCACAGATTAGGCGGTTCTTGGGCAGGTTAAACTCCTTTTGGAGGTCCGTCAGCCGAGCACTGGCATTATATGACCGGCGGAAATGCACACAGACTTTCCTGGCCTGCCTCAGGACATCCTGTAAGCCCGGGTACCTGCCCAAGAACCGCTGCACCACCAAGTTAAGGACGTGAGCCAAACAGGGCACATGGGTCATTTGTCCCTGTCGGAGGGCAGAGAGGAGGTTGGTGCCATTGTCGCAAACCACCATTCCTGCCTTAAGTTGGCGTGGCGTCAACCACCTCTGAACCTGCCCCTGCAGAGCTGACAGAACCTCTGCCCCAGTGTGGCTCCTGTCCCCCAAGCACACCAGCTCAAGCACCGCATGGCATCTTTTGGCCTGCGTACTTGCGTAGCCCCTTGAACGCCTACGGAGCACCGCTGGTTCCGAGGAAGAGGCCATGGAGGAAGAAGAAGAGGAGGGGGTGGAGGAGAGAGGTGTGTCACAATCAGCATTTTGGAGGCGTGGTGGCGGAACAACCTCCAACACTACTGCACCTTGTCCTGCATCCTTCCCAGCTGCCAGCAGAGTCACCCAATGCGCCGTGAAACTTAGGTAACGTCCCTGTCCATGCCTGCTGGACCATGAGTCAGCGGTAATATGCACCTTACCGCTGACCGCCCTGTCCAGCGAGGCATGGACATTGCCTTCCACATGCCGGTAGAGAGCCGGAATCGCCTTCCGTGAGAAAAAGTGGCGTTTGGGTACCTGCCACTGAGGAACCGCACATTCCACAAACTCACGGAAGGGGGCAGAGTCTACCAACTGAAAAGGCAGCAGTTGAAGTGCTAGCAATTTTGCCAAGCTAGCATTCAACCGCTGGGCATGTGGATGGCTGGGAGCAAACTTCTTTCGGCGGTGCAGCAGCTGGGGCAGGGAAATTTGCCTGGTACAATCTGACGTCGGTGTACCAAAAGCAGATTGCCCACAAGTACTTGGCTGTGACACACCTAATTCTACACCTTCATTCCTCTCACTGCAGGTCTCAGAGAGGACTGAAGGTCTAGTGGGGTTGGAAATCTCAGCTGATGAGGAGCAAGGAGAGATCCTCTTTGTTCTTTGGTGTGGGTCTTTTAGATACGCTTGCCAACGAACTGCATGGCAGGTCAACATATGTCTGGTCAAGCATGTGGTACCCAAGCGGGAGATATTTTGGCCACGCGAGATACGCTTGAGACATATGTTGCAAATAGCAGCGGTGCGATCTGATGCACTCGTCTCAAAAAAGGCCCACACCAAAGAACTTTTTGAATAACGCGCAGAGACTGCAGCGCCCTGCACATGTGGAGCTTTGGGGTGTGATGCAGTCAATGTGCTGCCCTTAGGCTGGCCCCTGGAGGGCATCCTGCCTCGTTGGTGATGTGCTGCCGCCTCCTCCTCCTCCTCCTCCTCCTCCTCCTCCTCCTCCTCCTCTCTCCTATCAGGCACCCACGTTGAGTCAGTGACCTCATCATCCCCTCCCTCCTCATCACTGGAGCAAACCTGGCAGTATGCTGCAGCAGGGGGAGCATGACTGCCAGATTGCTGTCCTTCTTGGGCACCCCCTCTGTCCGCGCTCATGTTACTGCCTTCATCGAGCTCAGTATCGTCATCAGAGCCTTCCAAACGCTGGGCATCCTCCTGGAGCATGTACCCAACACTGTGGTCAAACAGTTCGAGGGAATCCTCATGAGGACATGGTGGAGCTAGGGAAGGAGTCACTGATGACATTGAGCTGAGGGAAGAGGCCGCTGCTTTGCCAGACAAAGCACCCTGGGCATGGGTGAGAGAGGATGAGGAGGATGAGGACGGCTTGGTCATCCACTCGACCAAGTCTTCCGCATGTTGCGGCTCAACATGGCCAGCTGCCGAAAAAAAGGCCAAGCGTGTCCCATGGCCACGTGCTGATGAGGATGCACCGTCTCCACGACCAGCACTAGACACAGAGCCTGCTTGCCCTCTCTTATTGGCTTGTGACTGTCTGCCTCTCCTTCTTGGCCTTCCAGACATACTAATGGCCTGTAGCTGCACTAAGCTGGGATAGAACACCTGTAATTTTCTTCAAGTAGCTTTATATACTGTAACCAGACAAGCCTGCCTGTCAGTAGGAAGATAAGAGGAACGGATCTAGCTGAACACTGTGAGCAGGACGCACTGTACTAAATGTAAATAGTCTAGCTGCCTGACCGTGGTACTAATAGGATCAAATAGAACACCTGTAATTTTCTTCAGGTAGCTTTATATACTGTAACCAGACAAGCCTGCCTGTCATTAGGAAGATAACAGGAACGGATCTAGCTGTACACTGTGAGCAGGACGCACTGTACTAAATGTAAATAGTCTAGCTGCCTGACCGTGGTACTAATAGGATCAAATAGAACACCTGTAATTTTCTTCAGGTAGCTTTATATACTGTAACCAGACAAGCCTGCCTGTCAGTAGGAAGATAACAGGAACGGATCTAGCTGTACACTGTGAGCAGGACGCACTGTACTAAATGTAAATAGTCTAGCTGCCTGACCGTGGTACTAATAGGATCAAATAGAACACCTGTAATTTTCTTCAGGTAGCTTTATATACTGTAACCAGACAAGCCTGCCTGTCAGTAGGAAGATAACAGGAACGGATCTAGCTGTACACTGTGAGCAGGACGCACTGTACTAAATGTAAATAGTCTAGCTGCCTGACCGTGGTACTAATAGGATCAAATAGAACACCTGTAATTTTCTTCAGGTAGCTTTATATACTGTAACCAGACAAGCCTGCCGGTCAGTAGGAATTTAACAGGAACGGATCTAGCTGAACACTGTGAGCAGGACGCACTGCATTAAATGTAAATAGTCTAGATAGAAGATAACAGGAACAGATCTAGCTAAACTGAATACAGTGTATATATATATATGCAACACCTGGGATGCATATATATACACAATACACTGTAAGTGCAGCTAACTGACTGACTGTTCTGCCTAATCTATCTAACTCAAATCAAATGACACTGTCTCTCTCTCTCTCTATCTCTCAGCACACCGGAACACACACTACACAGGGCCGCCGTGCAGGCGGCCTTATATAGTGTGGGGTGTGTACTAAATCCCCTGAGCCATAATTGGCCAAAGCCACCCTGGCTTTGGCCAATTACAGCTCTCTCTACTGACAGCGCTGTGATTGGCCAAGCATGCGGGTCATAGTGCATGCTTGGCCAATCATCAGCCAGCAATGCACTGCGATGCCGCAGTGAATTATGGGCCGTGACGCGCCACACGAATTTAGCGCGAACGGCCCATAACGTTCGCAATTCGGCGAACGATCGAACAGCCGATGTTCGAGTCGAACATGGGTTCGACTCGAACACGAAGCTCATCCCTACTTTCCACTCTATCAAAAGTAAAAAAGAAAGTAATCTAGGACTGTACATTTTTCAACAATTGGCAGAGCTGCTGGTAGCAGTGGGGAGGCAAACAAACCATATCTAGAAGACATGCACTTGCTATGCTTAAAGTGCTTAAAACCCTCACCTTTTAAAACAAACAATTCAGTTTAAAATAGAAATGAACTGTAAAACATTTGTGTAAAGGTATAAAAAAATATAAAAAATACTCAGTTTAAGCCTTTATTTATAAGGGATCACATTTCCTCTGTTCTCAGCTGCATAGAGAGCAAGGGGATTAGAAACAGCTGCATACTGTGCTTCCCACTGAAAGGCTGTTATGGAGGGGTAGTAGTGTCAGGACAAGTACAGCAGGCAGATATCAGGAATATGAAATGTTGGCTTTACATATGAATAATAGTCAGCTGAGTAGTTTGGGGTCCACATCCAGGGAAAGAACTATACACAGAAAAGATTACCTCTAAATTTGGGCATTGTTTTGCAGCATTCCTTTTTATTGTAATATTCCATGACTTTCAGGCTAGGTTCACACTGATGCGATGTGGGAAACGCACAGGAATTGCTGCATTTCCCGTATCGCACTTCATATGATCTGCTGCAGGTGTCAATTAAAAGTTAAAAACACCCCAAAAGCAGGTCACAGAACGCAGTGCATTTTTCTGAATCTGATTGCATGGGTATGAACACCCATGCAATCCGATACCAGTGCGGCAAAACACATAGTGCCTACACCTTTTTTCATGCGGATGTGGTGCGATTTGAGCCATACAAAATGATGGGCTTAAATTGCACGAAACATAATTGCATGTGATTTGCACAGGAATGCAGTGCAATTCCTGTGTGAATCACATGCGATGTGACAGTGTGAACCAGGGCTCAAACCAGCTTGTTTGTAAACCATAGAAGTTTGTAAACTCTGTGGTGCTTTAGGGGTAATCTATTCAATTTGGGGAAGGGCACAGCTGAAAACTCATTGGTTGTAGTAAATAGCATTCCCTTTTTCTTTTCCCATCATCTATTTTTTTAGTAAACTATCATTTTTTTCATGTTGAGTGTGCATATCTTTTTTTTTTTGCATAAATCACAGTAGATTTGCAATTGTAACAAATAACACATAACTATGAAAATATATGATTTCTTATTTGTCCCTTTTACTATTTGTTTGGCGCTAAGCCTTAGAAAACTGTAGTCATATAACAACTTCAATCAAACATATTGAAATGTTAGACAGTTTTAGAATGATGGAATGGACCTTATTGATTCTTTTAAACATTTTTTGCTTGTTCATCAATATGCTTAGAAATAGAGCTCCTCAGGGTGTCTGTTGAGCAATCTAAACTGGACTAACAATTTTTTACAGAAATGTGTCTATTTAAAAATGGATACTAACTGCAATACTGAAGCAAAATGCTACAATAGCAGCCAAGGGAATTAAGTGAAGATTAAACATTTAAGCCATATCTAATTAATGGATCACAACAATAAAAAAATTTTTTTTAAAATGGATAGTCTCCTTTATATGTCAAACTGGTTGAGGAGATGGAGATATGGTCTTCCTATTCCCTTTCTTGGATAGGAAGGACAGCTTCCATGTCCATCTTGCCAAAATTGTTATATTACTTCAGAACATTGCCAGTAGCTGCCCCCACCATAGAACTTAATAGATTTCAAGCTCAAATTTTTAAGTTTATTTGGAGTAACAAAAGTCAGAAAGTGGTAAAACCCAGAAAGAATCGGGAGACCTGGTCTTACCCGACTTTCCAAAATACTCTTTAGTGGCACAATCCACCCAATCAACCCAAATATATAATTCTATTGATATACAAAGCTGGGTGCCCCTAGATTCGCCAGCCTACGGGTACGTCCCCAAAGACTTAATAATGTGGTTGCCTACCAGGAATCATGTGGAGTATTATGCCCCTACTTTCCCTTTCCTTGCGTCTCTGGGACACTTCACGCAAAACATTTTCATTTCAGTCCTTGCACATGCCTGTGGCCCTCTTATTTCAAAAACCCGGCTATCCCACCTGGCCTGCACCCCCACCAATTCTGAAGGTGGCTTGATAAAGGGTTATACCACATCGGTCATTTTATGGATTGTAGGTTAAAAGTCAGTTAAAAATGCCACACATTGAGATGTTCAGATTGCATCAAATTTTACATTATTTAAGATCACTGCAGAGAAGTTCCAATGACATTGTGGTGCATACCCTTTACGAAAACAGATGCTTGCATGGGATTTCCCAGAGCGGTGACGTTTCTGCTTTATATAAACTATTAGTCATTTTTTCTGTTAAACTATCCTACAAGGTAGCTTGGAAAATGGATCTAGCTAATGAGATTGATGAGGAGGACTGGAATAAATGGGTCTGTAGGTTTTACAAGGGTATACTCAATAGTAACTTCATGGAAGCAAACTTAAAAGTTATGTCACACTGATACTTGGTGCCTTAATAGTTATCTAAAATGCACCTCAGTTCCTCCCCGTTATGTTTTAGAGGATGCAGTCAGGTGGGAACTATGTTCCATACATGGTGGACTTGCCCCAAAGTTATGCACTTTTGGATTAGGATGCATGCTCTGATCTTTTCTGTCACTATGGTTAACTTACCTAAAAACCCATGTACAGCACCTGTAGAGAGAGCTCCCAAACACACCCAATTGTTGATATTCTATGCTTCTGGTGGCAAAAATAGCAATAGCTACCTCTTGGAAAAGCCCCATGGTAAATATTAAAATACTTAAACGCAAACTTAACTGGATATTGCTGCATGCTGCAGATTGTCAGGAATTGCCTGCATTAGAAGACGTGTGCCAACACGCATGCGCAAATTACGGTCACCGCGCATGAATGTGCCTATAGTGGCCTATAAAAGACGCTCCAGGGGTACTAGGTCCTTGCGGTTTGATCTGCAGCTGTTTCCTGAAACCTGACTGTGCTTGCATTCTGTTCCAGTGTTTGACCAAGCTTCCTGACCATGCTTCTATCTCCAGTCCTGACCTTTGGCTTGTTTGACCCTGCTTCCTCCTGTCTGCCGGCCTGATCACCTGTTGCCAAAACCCAGCCTGGACTCTGACTACTCTCTGCCTGCTGTTTATGCTGATTGCTCTTCTGTGTATGACTTGGCTTGTCTGACCCTGCTCCAGCCTGCTGCTCTGCATCCGCAGCATACCTGCACCTGCTGACCTACATCTGCTGCTCTGCATCCGCAGCATACCTACACCTGCTGCTCTGCATCCGCAGCATACCTGCATCTGCTGACTTGCACCTGCTGCTTTGCATCCGCAGCATACCTGCATCTGCTGACTTGCACCTGCTGCTTTGCATCCGCAGCATACCTGCATCTGCTCACTTGCATCCGCTGCCCTGAATCCTCAGCATATCTGCATCTGCTGACCTGCACCCGTAGCACTCCTGCACCAGCTGTTCTGGCTTCTCATCTGGCACCTAAAGAGAACCCTGCAGGCACTTTTACCCCTCCGTGCTCTTACCACCACTGTCTCAACTCAGGTGGTCTCTGAGCCGGGGTTGTATGAGAGGTCTCCTGCACATCAGACACACACACCTAAGGTACGTGCAACAGATCCTGCTGCGCTAGTGCGCTCCAGGACTAACAACAATGCTTTGAGAGTGTTTGGTCATCGTGGATATGATATTTACTACTTTTGTCATGACTTCTTATTAATGTTCCTTGGAGTTTGGCGCTGGGTGTGAATATATTCCCTGTCCTTCTCTTTCTGCCCTCCCTTTAACTATACTCTTAATAGCCTCTTCTATCTCTTTAACTTGGAAATGCCTTACATATGTCATTGTCCTTCTAAAAAGGGGGAGGGGGAACTTTCTTGTTTTATATCATGTAGCGGTGGTCGTTATGAAGGGAACTCGTGGATCTTGTAACTGTATGCAGGTTGGATGATACCGAGCTACCAATTTTTTCTATCGACAGACAGGAGGACGAGAGAGATCGCTGTTCCTAATCACTAGGCTTTTAAAGGAGCCGACATACAGCTATGGCGATTTGCGGGAAGGAGCTGACCTGCCGCCGTATAACGTTTGAGAGCATGCTATAAAATTTTCCGACAACAAAATCCGATCCTTTAAATTCCGATCGTGTGTAGACAAATCAACGGACAAAGTGCCACGCATGCTCAGAATAAATTAAGAGACGAAAGCTATTGGCTATTGCCCCGTTTATAGTCCCGGCGTCCGTGTTTTACGTCACAGCGTTCAGAACGATCGGATTTTCCGACAACTTTGTGTGACCGTGTGTATGCAAGACAAGTTTGAGCCAACATCCGTCGGAAAAAAATCCATGGATTTTGTTGTTGGAATGTCCGATCAATGTCCAACCGTGTATACGGGGCATTAGTGGTTTCACTCTGTCTATGCACACCGAGCTCCTAACAGCTTTTTTCGAGCAGCTTTTTTTTTTTCTTCATGTACTGTAAAAATGCTACTAAAATGCTAATGCTACTAAAACACTACTAGAAACTGGCACAAAAACGTTACCAGTGTTTTTCATTCGGCTTTTTTTTTCTAGCGTTTTTTGAGCTTCTGAAAAAACACTAGTGTTTTTGGAGCCTTATTCTATTTTGCATATTGCTTTTCATTCCATTGGTATCAGTTATGCTACTAATATTTATGCAGTGCATGGTCAGAATAGTAAATTTCACTATATATGCTATTTAATCATTAACATTTTGAACGTAAAGCTAGGTTTTAGGCTTATATAAAATATATGGCCCGCAAGCGCCGGTAAGCCACACTCCTGCTTCCTCTTCATGGGAGTTTGATTGACAGCAGCATAAGCCTAGAAACGGAGTAGAACAGGTAATGGAGGGTTTTTTACCTTAATGCAGAGAATGAACCTGAAAGCCTGACATGTCTGTAGAAAAATGTTTATGTCTAATTGAAAAGCATGAGCACAGTCAGGGGTGTTGCTAGGTAGCAAAAAGACCAGGGGCTTCAGCCCGAAGTCTGAGCCCGGCACCGGGGGGGGGGGGCAGTGGGGGTTGCATGGAGGGGGGGCAGTGTTGTTGTGTGGAGGAGGGGGGTGTTGTGTGGCAGGAGGGTGTTGTGTGAAGGGGGTTAAGCTCACTTGTTGTTTGCTGCCTGGCTTACCAGTGCCCATCAAGGCTGACCATTAAACTCACCTGCCTGACACACACTGACCTACCTGACCTGCACTGACCTACCTGACCCACACTGACCTACCTGACACGCACTTACCTACCTGACACACACTGACCTACCTCAAACACGCTGACCTACCTGACATACACTGACCATTACACTGACCTACCTGACACACACTGACCTACCTGACACACACCGGCCTACCTGACATACACTGACATACACTGACCTACACTGACCTACCGGACATACACTGACCTACATTGACCTACCTGACATACACTGACATACACTGACATACACTGACCTACCTGATATACACTGACCTACACTGACCCACACAGACATGCACTGACCTACCTGACCAGACCTCAGATGACCTCCTCCTGCAGCTCAGCCATAGTGCGTGGCACGCCCATCACAGTAGATAGCAGGCAGCCAGAGACAGGGCCAGGGGAGAAGAGGAGAGCCACCCGCCCGAGCACCGAATGGGGATCTTCTCATAGTGACGCGGCCGCATTGTAATTCCTGCCTTCTGGAGGCTGCAGCGCCTATGATGGATGTCACACATCCCGCAGTCTCAGCTTTAGACCAGTGGGACTTTAATCATAGGCGCTGCAGGCTCCAGAAGGCGGGACCTGCTATGTCACTCGGCCACGCTCCGAGTCAGATCGGTCCCCGCTCTGGGCTAATAATAGAGTTTTGAATGCCCGAGACCCGGAGCTTTTTGGGGACCCACTCGGGGCTTGAGCGACCCTCAGCTCCTCCCTCCCAACGCCACTGAGCACAGTAGAACTTTTTTTTCTTAGCAATAATGAGAATTCTCCCTTTAAGATAGAGTGTTATGCAAAAATACCACAGCACGCCTGGCGCAGGTTGGTGTGCCTTCTTAAGAAAACATATGTGATGAAAATAAATTAACTTGATGTTTTCTTGGGTATATTTATTGCTATCCTGCGGTATAATTTAATAGCAAAGCCGTGATATGCTTATAGAGTAAATAAATGAGCTGTATTCTCTTCCGCAGTGAGAGGTCTGAGTAAACAGTGATGAAAATCTGTTGGGGGATATTAAAGATGCCTTGTGGTTGAATGCACAGGTTCACAACTAATTTACTTTTTTTTATTATCATTTTTTAAATTTATAGTTGACGTACATTAATGGTTCTTTATCAGGCATTAAAAAAAACGAGCTTGTATCTCCTATCCACAATGATCTATGCTGCATGTCAGTCTTTATCATACTATTACAGAACAGCAGTGGTTGAGTGATAGTGTGAGGCCTTATTATTGTGTCTTCATTATAACCCAGATAATGACTCAAGGATTACTTGGTCAGTCAAGGTCTGATCCTCACATTAATCAGCATGGACTGCTGAGTATGATGAATGACTGCGGAAACTTCATGTGACAAGAGGTTGGCTTTTAAAGGCAAACTATCACATATTCTCAAGCAGAGCTTGCAGTTATTGAAAGGTCTCCCTGAAAGTAATTTTATGTGTTTTTCATTTGTTTTCTTCCTTGCCGAGCAAGATTATTTAAATCAAAGTTTTATACAAGGATTTCGAAATTCCGTTAAAATCAGGCAGGGCAGTTAGTATCCTTGCTGGACAGCTGACTCAAGAATATATATTACTTAAATAGTTTACTGAATAAGCCAACTAGAGAGAGTGCATTATGTCCCATGATATCCAGCTAGTAGAGCCCTACCTTTGTGCTCATTCCTACCAGTGCATTATAACAGCACATATTCACACAGCCCCAAAACTGCAGAGAAAATAGTCCCCATTATAATTTATGAAGCTCAGCACATTTATGTCTTATGGCACAGTGTGGTGCAGTTTTTTTCAAATCCTGCCTGCAGCATCTTTTGTGTAGTTCTTGAAAAATCTGCAGTTCATCATAGTCAATATTTACACATTGAAAATTAAAAACACAATTTCCATTTTGATTAATGGGTTTGAAGCCACATGTCCATGATTTCACATGTGTTTACTGGGAGGAAATTGGTAAATTCAAATAGGAAAAAAAATGCATGTTAAACACATATAAAATGTTTAAGGGATATAGGACATTTTGAGCGGACTTTACCGATACCAGAAAAGGAACACTATATAGTTTTATGAAAATTGATTTATTATATATTACAAAATAAAAAATTAGTAGAGAATAAAAACAAGAAAGTTAAAGCTCTCATTGGTATAACCACACAATGTATATATGTAGAGTCCCTAATGCTGCTGAGTCAGAGAGGTCGACGTTTAGCTTTATGCTTCCTCAGGACCTTTTCTCCTTGACTGCATGCAAAGGGATTATATCAGAGAGAGCCCTTATAAATGTGGCATGCCAAGTGCCACCCAGAGGCAACCAGATCAATCGACCAATAATTCACAATATCCCATTTGGAGAGAGTGTATCTCCAAAATCACTACAACGGGACAAAAGTCAGTGTATCGTATCATTAAATCAGACCCGCAGTCCTGTTAGCTCCTCGATAGTATTAAGGAGAGGGTCAGTGATCGAATGACTTATTAAAAACCTTCCAAAGAACCAGCAGAGGGTAAGCTGAGATCAATAAACCGGTGTGAGAATCAACATCCGATACCCTGCATTTTCAAGGCAGCAGATATAATCAGACAAACACCGGTGGCAACATACACAGAGGTCTGACAATGTATTTCCTGAATCATGCCACAGCCATATAAAATGTGTATTGCATGCAATGTGGTAAAAATGGATTTGTAAAATGCACAGATGTGAAAAGGCCCTTAGGTAGGTCATTCTCAGATGGAGAGAGATTTTGCCTCAATCTTCAGGCTGAGCAGTTGCAACAAATAAATCTTCTCCATAACTAGGCCCATGAATTGATGTGGTGTAGAGGTTCCCTTTTCTCTATAAATATTAATTAGAACATTGTACAAAGATATTTAAATCATCTAAAAATCTGTGCGCACAATAAAAAACACTTATGGCATAACTGCAAGTTGTCATATCTCTTGCTTTCCTACCCTCTTAGACTTGCAATCGGGGTACAAAGAGTAGGAAACTGACTGATACAGTGCAGTATTTACAGGAGACATGAGTTGTCAATATATCAGTTACAAGGCATAGGTAGATCAGCAGGTGCATATTTTGTCTTTCTGGTATCTGAGAAGATTTCAGTATTATGAAATCAAGGGAGCCTACATCAGGGGTATTATCCATGCTTTGTAGCTTTTGAGATTTACTGATTGTATTAGCACTGCATTTGCATACTGGTCTTTTTTGTCAGATACTCTAATTAATTGTTCTTAGGGATTACATATTTTTTATCTCCTGCCTTAAGCTTTGAAATATTTCTTAAATACCCTTTATTTAATTAGCTTAAAGGTCATATTACAGGCTCCTGCAATCCCCCACCTCCCCATCTGTCCGCATTACATGGGCATTTGTAATTGGCTTTCTACCAGTTCCAGAAGATCCGGAAGAGGAGACTGAAGCAGGGACATCAGTACAGGGGGATTGTTAAGGACTGGC
This sequence comes from Aquarana catesbeiana, assembly GCF_042186555.1. Taxonomy (NCBI): domain Eukaryota; kingdom Metazoa; phylum Chordata; class Amphibia; order Anura; family Ranidae; genus Aquarana; species Aquarana catesbeiana. Next base: position 41,220,089 of record NC_133331.1, read on the forward strand.
AGGCACTGTCATATTTTAATGGCTGATATAATGGTCCCCCATACTTGTAAAATGGTGCCAGTGAGGGACCTGGACTGCAGATGACTAAATCTTCTTTCAAGATGTAAAAAAAAAAAAACAAGTAAGAATTGTTTTTTTTTTTTACAAAATTTGGCTTCAGATAGATGAACTGTAATTCTGGCAGACCTGTAGCGATTTCACAACCTATAGTGCATTGTGCTCAAAACTAAAGCCCCGTATATACGGGCCGAATGTCAGGAGACAACGGACGGTTAAGAAAAAAAAACAGCCGACATTCAGCCCGTTTGTATGTCGGTCTGTTGGACATGCATGCTGGAAAACCAGCAGCCGACCTACTCATGATCTGCGCACAACACAACAGCTCAGCAAGAGACAGTCTCCATATACAGCAATAGATAGTGGACTGTCTCTTACTGGATATTGGGGACTGTCTATTGCTGTATATGGAGACTGTCTCTTGCTGTATATGTGACGGTTGTGCAATAGGCATGTTATTGGAGTGAGGCTCTACAGACCTGTTGAAATCTACAGTGGGGATCTGATGTCTCTCTGACCCTATGATCATATCTGGAGTAGCGTTTGGGGATGAAGGCATAGTATTGGAGGGTGTCTGCATAGACGTACCAGCTGGGTTTCCATCAGCTATCCATTGAGCTTTATCTGACCTTTTGGTCATACCTGGAGGTGAGTGGCCAGTCTATGCATTTACTGGTAGTGGCTCTCTCTGTCTGAACCCTTTTGTTATTGGAGTGCTTTATTCCCCCTCTATCAAGATACGGACTAATTAGTCATCCATATTTTTTTGGACTTTATTCATGTATTTATTGCTTGGTTTCACGGTTTTTCACTTTATTCAATCTTCATCCAACTTTATTCATTTGTCGTTAATTTTTTCACTTGGAATAATTAATGATTGTATACTATTGAATAAGCACACCATTATTTCCTTTTTAATATTATATGTTAGTGTTTTGAGTGCACTCCTTAGTGGTTGCAGCTATTCACAAGTTTTTTCAATTTACACAAAATTACCATGAAACATCTCCAGAGACTACTAACTGATCCCCAGGGAGACAATAAAAAAACCATGCCTACTTTATGCCACTGCTGGTGGGGCCCTGGGAGACATTGCAGAGTAGTCTGCCCCCCACCCTTTTTTTACATTTATTTTTCCCATCCCCTCTTCCTGCATATTCACTATAATCATTGAAAAACCCAATCCACACTGCCAAAATGGGAAGCCATATTATTATCACTGACATTGGCTGTGGATGTTCAACAATGTCCTAACTACGTCATAGTCTCTATAGTTTTTGATTATTTTCCAAGCTGTGCCTCTCATTCATTGTATGCTTAGTGACAGCTGTGTTGAGATTGCATTTGTTGGTTATTTTATACGTGGTCTTGGAATGTACTTTTATTCTGTCCTCTTTTTGTGGATTATAGAAATAAAGAATTAATAAAAAAATAAATAAAACCCAAATCATAACCAAGCAACAGGTGTTTCCAAAAGGTGAGAGCATCCTGCATATTTATATTCAAAGGTTTCCTTTATTCACTGTTGTAAAATGCCAACAGTAAAGTGTCACAAACTGGAGGATAATCAGGTGGCAAATATTACTTTTTCCACTATTGTTTTTTTTCTGGGTTTGTGTTCCATTGGTTCATTTCATATAGTATAAATAAATTCAGAGGTAAAAGAAGAATATGAAGTTATCCTAATAGATTATCATACAGCTGCATACTGTATAACAAGGAGGAGCCTTTTAGGCTGTAATGTATGCTTACCTATAGATCATATAAAGTGGATCCGAAGCGAAAAGTTTTTTTTTTTACCTTAACCACTTCAATACTAGATACTTTTACCCCCCCCCCCGCCCCCCGCCCAGGGCAATTTTAACTTTCAGCACTGTCAGACTTTGAATGACAAATGTGTGGTCATGCAACACTCTACCCAAATGAAAATTGTTATGAATTTTTTCACAAAAGTAGAGCTTTCTTTCAGTGGTATCATCATCATTATCAAGTTGTTATCTTTTGCTAAGTAAATGAAAAAAGACAGAAAACGTTGAAAAAAAAAAAAAGAAAACGTGTTTTTCTTTGTTTCTGTTATAACATTTTGCAAATAAATAATCTTTCTTCATAAATTTAGGCCCTAATGTATACTGCTTAACCACCTGCCAACCGCCTGCCATGGTTATACATCGGCACTTTGAAGAGGAATAGCGTTGTTATGGCAGCAGCTAGCTGCCATAAACCCGGTATCCTCTTCTTCAGCGGGTGGTCGGCTTTCAGATAAAAGTGTCCTCTGCAGTGGATTCACCACAAGATCACTTTTATCGGTGGTGGGAGGGCTCCGGTACCCTCCGCCGCTTACCGGAGCCGTCGGTAGCGTCTTCTCCCTGTGTGGTATGGAGCCGAGTGAGGGGAAGATGGCCCCCACCCATCTCCATTCCATTGCAGGGCGAAAGCGATGTCAAAATGTCACTTCTCCCATAGCTCTTAAAGGGACTTTTTTTTTTCAAGCGACTTTTTTTTTTCTATTGCATTTTGTTGTAAATATGAGATCTGAGGTCTTTTTGACCCCAGATCTGATATTTAAGATGTCCTGTCATGCTTTTTTCTATTACAAGGGATGTTTACAAGGGATGTTTATAATAGGAATAAAAGTGACACAATTTTTTTTTAAATGACAGTGTAAAAATAAAGAATAAAAAGTAAAATAAATAAAAAAAAAAAACATTTTCTATGCAAACGCATAGTTGAGCAGCGCCCACATATGTAAACGGTGTTCAAACCACACATGTGAGGTATCACCGCGATCGTTAGAGCGAGAGTAATAATTCTAGCTCTAGACCTCCTCTGTAACTTAAAACATGCAACCTGCAAATTTTTTAAAACATCCCCTATGGGGATTTTTAAGGGTAAAAGTTTGTAGCCGTTCAATTTACTCAGTGTAACATCATCTTTTACAATATAAAAGAAAATTGGGCTAACTTTACTGTTATCTTATTTTTAATTCAAAAAAGTGTATTTTTCCAAAAAAAGTGTATTTTTTTTTAAAAAAGTGCGCTTGTAAGACCACTGCGCAAATACGGTGTGACAGAAAGTATTGCAACAACCTCCATTTTATTCTCTAGGGCAGTGATGGCGAACCTTTTTGAGCCCGAGTGCCCAAACTGAAATAAATAAGTTGGTTTTGTGTTGCAAAGTGCCAACGTGGCAAGTCGCGAGAGAGGGGTGCTGAGCGAAAGAGAGGGGGTGTGTGAGAGAGATGGCGGTGTGTGTAAAAGAGAGAGAGAGTGGGGGTTGTAAGAGAGAGTGGAGGTTGTGTTTGAGAGAAAGGGGGGTTGTGAGAGAGAGAGAGAGGGAGGGGTGTGAGAGAGAGAGAGGTTGTGTGTGAGCGAGAGGGGGTTGTGAGAGAGAGAGAGGGGGGAGAGAGGGGGAGAGGGGGGGCAGAGAGAGAGAGGGGGCAGAGAGAGAGAGGGGACAGAGAGAGAGGGAGGACAGAGAGAGAGAGAGGGGGCAGAGAAAGAGATAGAGAGAGGGGGACAGAGAGAGAGAGGGGGGACACTGAGAGAGAGAGAGGGGACAGAGAGAGAGAGAGGGGACAGAGAGAGAGAGGGGACACAGAGAGAGAGGGAGAGAGAGGGGACAGAGAGAGAGAGGGGGGACAGAGAGAGAGAGAGGGGACAGAGAGAGAGGGAGAGGGGACACGGAGAGAGAGAGGGGGGGCAGAAAGAGGGGGGGGCAGAGAGAGAGGGGGTGTGAGAGATGCTGAAAGGGAGGGGGGACAGAGAGAGAGAGAGAGGGAGGACAGAGAGAGAGAGGGAGGGGACAGAGAGAGAGAGCGAGGGGACAGAGAAAGAGAGAGGGAGAGGGGACATAGAGTGAGAGGGGGACAGAGAGAGAGGGGGACAGAGAGGGGGAGCAGAAAGAGGGGGACACAGATGGGGGACTGAAAAAGAGGGGAGCTGAGAGAAAGGGAGACCTCTAATTCTGTCCCTATCTGCAATCCCTGCTCTGCCTCCCTGCCCCAGTCTTTGTCTGTAGGTATTCAGTGTATAATTGTGCCCGGTACCTGTCTCCATCCTTGATCCGGGAGAGCCCTCTGCTCTGTTCCATCCAGCGGCTCCCTCACAGCCTGCACCTCTCACCTGTCCTCGACTTCCGGGCCCACAGCCAGTCTGTTCTCCGGGCCTCACTGTTGAAGAAGGTATGAGGAGTCCAGGCTCCAGAAGGCGCCAGGGATGCTGCACCCCTTTTCGGCCATAAAATTAAGTCAGAAAGCTTTTCTCTCCCTCCCGCGCTGTCAGACCTGTAGCCTACCACATGGAGGATGCGGGGCCGCCCACTCACTCGTGCAGACAGTTTCCTGCACCTCACCGCTGCTTGCTTCTCTCCCTTCCGAGCTGTTAGGCCTGTAGCCTTCCACGCGGAGGATGCGGGGCTGCCCACTCACTTGTGCAGTTTTCTGCACCTCGCCGCTGCTTGTTTCTATCCCTCCCGTGCTCTCAGGTCTATAGCCTTCTGCGCGGAGGCTGCAGAGCCGCCCACTCACTCGTGCAGATAATTTCCTGCACCTCGCCGCTGCTTGCTGCTGTGTTCTCCCCCCCGTGAACCTGGACCCTCTCGCGTGCCCACAGAAATGGCTCTGTGTGCCAGCTGTGGCACGTGTGCCATAGGTTCGCCATCACTGCTCTGGGGTGTTGGAAAAAAAAAGTAACTTTCTAGCAAAAAAAACTGTTTTAAACCAGTAAACACCAAATCTCAAAACGAGGCTCTGTCCTTAAGTGGTTAATTTTTTTTGGTAAAAATAACCAAAATCAGTGTACATTATTTAGTCAGTAGGAAAGTTATAGAGTCCACAAACTATGATATATATCTGAAAATCACTCAATCCTGATGTACTGACGGACTCATTTCTCATTTCATTTCTTGAGGCCCAAAAATGTCAGGACAGTACAAATATCTCCCAAATGACACCTTTTTGGAAAGTGACAACACTGAAGAAATTACACTTTGCTACAATGAAAAGTAGTGAGTGTACAGCTTGTATAACAGTGTAAATTTGCTGTCTCCTCAAAATAACTCAACACACAGCCATTAATGTCTAAACCGCTGGCAACAAAAGTGAGTACACCCCTAAGTGAAAATGTCCAAATTGGGCCCAAAGTGTCAATATTTTGTGTGGCCACCATTATTTTCCAGCACTGCCTTCACCCTCTTGGGCATGGAGTTCACCACAGCTTCACAGGTTGCCACTGGAATCCTCTTCCACTCCTCCATGACGACATCATGGAGCTGGTGGATGTTAGAGATCTTGCGCTCCTCCACCTTCCATTTGAGGATGCCCCACAAATGCTCAGTAGGGTTTAGGTCTGGAGACATGCTTGGCCAGTCCATCATCTTTACCCACATCATCTTTACCCTCAGTCGTCTTGGAGGTGTGTTTGGAGTCGTTACCATGTTGGGAAAATACTGCCCTGCGGCCCAGACTTCGAAAGGAGGAGATCATGCTCTGCTTCAGTATGTCACAGTACATGTTAGCATTCAATGAACTGTAGCTCCCCAGTGCCGGGATCACTCATGCAGCCCCAGACCATGACACTCCCACCACCATACTTGACTGTAGGCAAGATACACCTGCTCCCCATTCATACCTGAGACCTTGTAACACTAATGAGTCACATGACACCGGGGAGGGAGGATGGCAAATTGGACGCAATTTGGACATTTTCACTTAGGGGTGTACTCACTTTTGTTGCCGTTATTTTAGAGGACAGCAAATTTACACTGTTATACAAGCTGTACACTAACTACTTTACATTGTAGCAAAGTGTATTTTCTTCAGTGTTGTCTCATGAAAAGAAAGAAGAAAATATTTACAAAAATGTGAGGGATGTACTCACTTTTGTGAGATATTGTATAAAAATCTAATAATTCAGACCATATTGCATACAACCAAAATGAGTGCATTAGATCAATACAGCTAAAAAAATATAAATAAGTCATATAAAAATTGCTGTGCAAATCCATAACGGTGCTTTAAATCAATGGGTCATTAATTCATCCAACAAACAATAAAGTAGAAAAAGAAATGGAGATTGTGCACAATCAATTCAGTATATATATGTAGTAAAATAATCATTTTTATTCATTTAGTCTATTAAACCATGTAGTTTGTAAACAAACATACAAAGTGAGAAAGGTGATAGCAGGTCTTCAATAAGGTAAAGTGTCTGTGCTTCACGCCCTTCAGGATGCACACCAGTGGTATAACTCACTAATCAGATTTGATTGATCACTTGTAACAAAATGGTGAAACAGCGCAGGATAACATTGCTCAAAAGCACCACACCAGTGTACTTCCTGCTCTGCAAGTGCCCTCCTGTCGGCTCACGCTTGATGACATCTGTATGGACAAAACCTGTTGGGCGAGGCTTGAGTACAGCGACAGCAGCACTCTGACAGGAGGCAACTTGCAGAGCAGGAAGTACACTGTTGTGGTGCTAGATTTCTGTCTTAGCTATCAGATCCTTAGTCCTGGGTTGAGTACTCTGTTTGTGACCTTTAGGCCCTGGTCACACTGATGCAAATTCATAACTTTAAATTTGCATGTCATCCCTAAAGTCATTGTTTTCACTCACATGCGTTGCGATTCCTCTATGAATGCGATGCGATTAAAAAAGGGTCTTGTGCGAGTTTACTGCGTTGCGTTGCAAATTTAGTCTCCATAGACATCAATGTAAATCATTCTTGAATCGCATTGATGGTTCACATATGTGTGAATTTGTCACCACCAGCTCCTCCTCCACACTCTCCACACACTCCACAAAAACCCGGAAGAGAACAGGAAGCTTGGGTTCCATTGGCCAGACAGAAATCGCAGTCACCTCCCAAAATGACAACTCATTCCAGTAGAATCGCAGTAAATTCGCAATAAACACGTAATGAATTGGCAAAGAAGATTTGCAACGCATTTGGATCAAAATCACTCTAAATTCACAACGCATCAGTGTGAACCAGGCCTTAGCAGCAGTTAGGAGCTTTCTGCTTTTTTTTTTTTCTGCTGGCAAATATCTCCCCCCCCAAAAAATCTGCTCCTAGAAGCTGAAGCTTCAAAAACACTTCTAGATTGAAACACCGGGAGAGCATCAGAGGAGGAACAGGGGATAAGACAGCAGAAAAAGACAGAGGGAGAAGACAGCGGAAGAAGACAAAGGAGAGAGGAGAATTGGCAGAAGGAGGAGACAGCAGCCGCAGAAGTCATTTAGCAGTGAGAGGAGAAGAACCTGAGGATGAAGAAAAGAGAAGAGACCCCCGGAGCTGCTTTAATAAATTACTTTGTCAAAAACCTGTTTACTGTTTTTTATTTTTGACACTTTTTTTTGGTGAATGCCCCAAAGCACCCATCCCCCTATGTTGAGGGCATGTGGTCTTGTATGGTTGGGGGGGGCGCTCCCCCCCCCCCCCTTTCTTGACCTGCCAGGCTGTATGCTCGGATAAGGGTCTGGTGTGGATTTTGGGGGGACCCCTTAAAGTTTTTTTGGCATGGGGGTACCCCTTAAAATCCATACCATAACGAAAGTGGATCATTTTGGCGTGGGGTTCCTTTTCAAGATCCTCAGCGTACAAGTCGCACTGCAAGTCGCATCATCATGATCCGACTTCTTGTGCGACTTCTATTCAAATCAATGGGCTCTCATAGGGAACCATTGATTTTGAATAGAGGCAGAGGAAAGCTAAAAGCTAATGTGGCTAAACGTGCATTAACACCAATACATTAAGCTACTAAAAGCACGATTTTACAGCTGCTTTTTCCTGGTGTTGGTAGTGTATTTGCAGCTCATTTTTTGTGTGCATGAGCCCTTAAGCTTATAGTGTGCACTGAGCCTTTATAATGAAGTTGTTTTTTGCTCTTTCTTTTTTTATTTATATTTTTGTGAATGGGGCCTTTTTTAATGAGTGGTATAAAGATCTTAGTAACCAAGGGATCCTTGAGCTTTTGGGCATTGTTATTCTGCCCTGTCTGACCATCTTGTTACAAGTGGTCAATCAAATAATGAGTTATGCCACTGGTCTACATCATGAAAGGTGTGAAGAATAGGCAATTTACCACATTGGAGACCTGCTATCACATTTCTCACTTTGTGGAAGGTGTTTATTTACACACTGCATGGTTTATTGGACTTATGATTATTTTATTACATACTGGATTGATTTTGCACAATCTATTTTTTTTACTGTATTGTTTGTTGTATCAACTCATGGATTTGATGAACCTTTATTGATTTGCACAGCATTTTTTGCTATGAATTATTTAGATTTTTTTTTTTTTTTGCATTGCATCGGTGTATTGATTGAAATGCATTCTTTTTGTTGTATGCATTATGGTCTGAATTATTCATTTTTTATGTATTTAAAATTGAATAGCACACTAAATGAATATACAAAACTCCTTAATATTAACATTGTGAAATGATCAACATAAAACACCCATACATAATGAAATGTGTCCATATGGCATATCCAAAAAATATATATGCTCCAACATTTGCAAATCAATATGTTAATACTGTCCAACTTAAAGTGAAGAAAAAATAGTGAAACAAAATCTCTCTCTCAAAATCTCTCTCTTTTTTACATTGACATTGGTTTCACCTCATTTGCATATTTATTGAATATTAAGTGGCAGCACAGATAGGTGTTTTTCATTAGCACAGTGCGCACACATATATTTAAAACTGAATAGGGCTGTACATTGTATACGATATTTATACATCTGCTTAAGGGGGTTTAGGGAGAATGCAGACATTTTTATATTTGTTCTTTTAGAAAATGCTGGTTTCCTGGCTGTTTTTGGCTTCATTAATGCTTGAGTCATTGACCAAGTGAAAGTGAATAAAGCATAAAGTCGGATTGAAACACCTGATGATTAAAGAAGCACTTGGTGTTGGTAAGTACAAGGTGCACCAAATTCCTATAAACTCAGTGTAGAACAATATGCAGGAAAATTACATGAGACTTTCAAAGGGGGCAAAGCTCCCCCAGAGAGAACCACAAAATATAAAAAAACAAAACAATTTATTATATATAGTTAAAATTATACTTTCACATGTTATATTAAAATACTACAAAGGTCAAACAACATTTAATAATGCCCTAAATGTAACTATCGTCTCTCAAATTCACATAATTATACCACTAATATTTCATCAGTTGATTATAAAGAGCAATATACATTTGTAGATCTTCAGATGTTGAGGTGAGTATGATGTTCAGGAGATGCGTCCCAGCACATTTCAAGTAAAGCTTCTTCAGGGTATCAGGGCACTGCAAATAAAGGAACATATATACACGTTATTATATTTTATAGCAAGATAAATATTAAAATTTATAAAATCACATAATAAATTACTCACAAGGTAGTTACATATAACAGTGTGTCAATCAGAAAGTAAATAGATTGGTGCTGCGAGAGACTTGGGGGCAGAGAGGACAGCCAACAGGTGAAGATGAGTCCCCGGGAGGAAATGGGGAGGAAAAGGGGAGGAAAACAGCACTGACACACTGTATTATGTAACTACCTTGGGAGTAATTTGTTATGTGATTTTTGGGACATTATTGAATGTTGTTTGACCTTTTTAGTCTTTGTATATAAGATGTGCAGATCTAGTTTTAACTACCGGTATACCGTATAATAAACAGTTTTGATTTTATAAATTGAGTGTTTCTCTTTGGGGAAGCCTTGGCCCCTTTTGAAAGTCCCATCAGTTTTTATTACATATTGTTCTACCTGATGCTTAAAGCTTAAGTTAGTTTAGTTAAAAAAGGTTTTTAAAAAAAATCAGAACAAGGGATGTTATTTACAGTCAGTGCGACTGGTCCCTTGTGCTGAAGGCTGCAGAATTAGTTGAAATCTTCAGTGGTCCGATTCCTCCTCTACCCCCACCACCATAATCATCCAGCAGAGGTTAATAGAGGGACCTGTCATATGCACTCATCAACAGTGCCAGCTATGCCTGCCCTTTCCGCCCACCTGCTCCTTTCATAGAAGCTGTTCTATCCCATATGTAAATGTAACATAATCTATGAGTGGATTAACCACTTGCCGACTGCCTTCCGCATACGTACCTGTATGCCGGTCCGTGCATGTGGTATTGTGGGTGCACGTGCCCACTGCGCACCACGGGAATGCTCCCTCAGGTCTAGCAGACTCGATGTCTGCCGCCACCCATGATCACGGTACAGAGAGGCAGAACAGGGATCTGCCTATGTAAACAAGGCGGATCCCCATTCAGAACACTGTGCAGCCACTCTTACTTGTATACTTGGGGATATTTAACCTCCCTGGTGGTATGATTATGTCAGATTTTTGATGCTCAAAGCGGTACATTGCTTTGCATGGAAATTTAGCATATTATATTGTAGGCCTGTAATTCTTAGGAATAACACACTTAAATCTGTCCAAAAAAGAGTCTAGTAGACATCCCGAGTATGATAAAGTTTGAAACACGAAATCATAAACAAAATCATAAATTATAATATAAAAAATAACTATAAATAATTATAACAAATAATAATATAATAATAATACAATGTATTCAATAATGTAATCAAATCAAAAACACTGCTCAGTTGCAGAATTGTAGCTGTCATTACATCAGTGTTTGATGAAGAATTTCCCCACGAATCACTATTGCTCAATTCTGCAAGTGGTTCAAATTTATTATCGCTGTTTTCTAGCTGGTCTAAAACCACTTTTGACGTAAATAGACACTTTTTGGTTGCTATGGAGATTCTCAAGTTTCCAGGCAGAAAGAACAGTATATATAATATAAAACTACATGCAGGGCACTGGACAAAGCATTAGGGACAAAAGGGATGTGAAATAATTTGGTACAGTAATGTAATCTGTAAGATTACAGTGTACTGTATGTATTGTGTGTTTTTCACTTTTTGAATTTGGCGCCGGGCTCCATCCCTGTGCGCCGCGACGTTCGCAGGGAACGGAGCCCGGCACAGTGATAGAACAAGTGGGGGACACAGCCCGCCGATACGCGGGGAGACATCGCAGGATCCTGGGGACAAGGTAAGTAACTTTGCCCGGATCCTGCGATGCGATCCCGAGTGTGGCTCGGGGTTACCGCTTTTGGTATTTTGGTGATTTAGTGAATAATAACTGATACATCTGCTTCTGCCCTCAACCAAACTCTCAAGCCATCAAATGGCTGGTGTCATAGCAGATCACATGTGCAGCACCATGGCAACTGCAGTTTAAACAGAGGCTAATATGGCAGCTTCCTTGTCATAAAGGATAGCAGGCTTTAGTTCCACTATAAGAACTGGATTGTGAAGTTAGTTGGTGTGTTCAGTTGGTTCAGTTGGTTTTTCACTGGAAGAAAGTTAAGGAGGAACTTTACTCGTACAGAACACACATCATTAGCCAACATGTGAGTGCTTGGCGTGAAGGGAAGGAGAGTAATTACCCCTTTATTAGGAAAAGGATGTTGAGGGAAGCCTAAATGAACTGTGTGAACTTTGCATCCCTATGCTTGGAGTGTAGTTTTGGAAAATGGTGTAAGACTGTCAAAAAACAGATACCTTTGCCAGATGTTGGATTTTGTTAGCTTTATTGATTCAAAGCAAAGAATTTATCTTTCTTTAAGAATAACAATCTCCCCTGAACCTTTGTTCATTTACTAGGGTTGTCTTGCTACCAAAAATGTGTTTGTACTTGAGTACTTTAAAGTGGAACCTGACCCAGAATGTTTCTTTTCAGTTTAAATTTTTTTTTAAAGTGTTATGCCCAGTACACACGATGAGATTATCGGATGAATTATCGTCCGTTTTTTTTTTGCATGCTAATCTCAGATCGAATCTGATGAGTTTACTAAAGTCACGAAAATTCCCGTACGACAGAAAACAAATTTGGAAGTGATGTCATGTGTTGTAATGCATTTGTATTGCATTTTCGAACGATAGCTGTACTGATTAAACAATCTGGCATCGTACGAAAAATTTTTCCGTCAGCCTTGCAACAGAAGGAAGGTGTCCCCAGTAAACCATTGCGCCCAGGGCAGCCGTCCCTCCTGCCCACCCCTTGTCTCGACCCTGCAAACAGTGTTATCTCTTCTTTGTGCTGTCTATAATGTTTAGCATTTTTCTTGGACAGGTAATCAGAAAAAGGTTCTTCTCATGTGACAATTTTATCTCAACTAACTTCTATGTTATAAGCTCATAAATTTTAGTGGAAGCTAATTGCTATTTTATAAAAACTAAGTTATAGTTTGGATTTTGTGCAAGATATTCCAGATTTTCTGCATAGTTATAAAGCAAAAGAAAGAAGTTTGTTACCCTGAAAACGATTTTTTATAATTTGTCTATTTTTCTCTTCACTGTGAGATGAGGTGTGCCAGGTTGGCACCTTGCAGTGCATCGAAAGCTTTCATTCCTTTTCCACTAAAAGAAAAAACGCCAAAGTTCAGTTGCGGAGGAGGAAGATGAAAGTTTGAAGTGACCCTCATCAAGCAGGCACTGAAGTGTTTCTTTATAACCTTTAAGATATATTTTGTTTATCAGCAGCTGGATGGATCTCCTTTCTGTGATCTTTGTAGTCTATACTTAATTTCTATAAATTTGCAGTACTGCTATGCCCAAGGTATCTCTTATTAGGCTACAATCCAAACATATTGTAAATGCAACATATTAGAATATTATACATATATTACATTGACATCATCTTTTCTTAGAAAAAATATAGTACTGAATATACTGACTAAAAGCTTTTGATTAAAGTGTTACTAAAGGCAATTTTTCATTTTAACGAAAATAATAACCATGTTATACTCACCTGCTCTGTGCAGTGATATTGCACAGAACGGCCCCAAACCTCCCCTTCTGGGGTCCCCCGCTGGTGATCTTGGCTCCTCCTCTTCTTTGTGAGCCCCTATAGTAAGCCACTTGCTATGGGGGCAGATGTGTCTGCTTGCTTCTGAGCTGTGTGTGTCTATGGGGCTGTGCCTCATAGACACACACACAGTGCAGCTTGGCCCCACCCCTGCTTCCTTCTCACAGCATTTGATTTACAGCAGCTGGAGCCAATGGCTACTGCTGCTGCCTGAGTCCCTGTGTGAAGGGGAAGAGAGGAGAGAGAAGACATGCAGCCACACAGTGCTATATCAATTGAGGATTGTGGTAAGGGTACAACCACTTCCCGCCCGCCTTATGCAGAATGATGGCTGGAAAGTGGTTCAGTTGTCCTGACTGGGCGTCATATGACCTCCAGCGGGATAACAAGCTAGCGTGAGCCTGTGGGGGCTCGCAACGCGGCACTCGGTGTTGTGTCAGTCTGCCACACCGCATCTCTGAGTACAGTGTAAATAGGAAGAGCCGTTTATTGGCTTTTCCTCCACTTGCACTGACAGACGCAAGTAGAGGAGAGCTGATCAGCTACTATCCTGACGGGGGGGTCTGCGCTGATTGATTATCAGCGCAGCCCCCCGAGGATGCCCACCCAGGACCACCAGGGATGCCAATCAATGCCCAATAGGGATGGCACTCAATGCCCATCAGTGATGCCTGCCAGTGCCTCCTGATCAGTGCTGACTAACAGTGCCATCTATCGGTGCCCATCCGTGCCACCTATGAGTGCCCATCAGTACCACCTATTAGTGTCCATCAGTGCTGCATATCAGTGCCACCTATCAGTGCCCGTCAGTGCTGCTTATCAGTGCTGCCTATCAGAGCCCATCAGTGCTGCATATAAGTGCCTCATCATCAGTGCCCATCAGTGCCACCTCATTAGTGCCAATTAGTACTGCCTTATCAGTGTCCATTAGTGCAGCCTCATCAGTGCCCATCAGTGAAGGAGAAAACATACTTATTTACAAAGTTTTGTAACAGAAACAAAGAAAAACTTTTTTTTTTTTTAATTTTCGGTATTTTTTTATTTGTAGCTCAAAAAATAAACCCCCCCCCCCCCCCCGTGGTGATCAAATACCACCAAAAGAAAGCTCTATTTGTAGGAAAAAAATGATAAAAACTTTGTTTGGGTACAGTGTTGCATGACTACGCAATTGTCATTCAAAATGCAAAAAGCTGAAAATTGGTCTGGGTGGGAAGGTGGGAAAGTGCCCAGTATTGAAGTGGTTAAGGAGGTGGGGGAAGACATCAAGCTGTAAAAATGTTTTTTACCTTAATGCAGGGAATGCCTTAAAGTGAATGTAAAACCTCACATATACCCAGTGAACAGCCTCAGATGATACACAGAGATAAAACAAATCTCCCTATATAAGTTTTACATGTATATCTGCTGTCTTCATCTGTATTTCTTATCGTACATCACGGGACACAGAGCCATAGTAGTTACTATGTGGGTTATAGGCCACCTTCAGGTGATGGACACTGGCACGCCCTCAATTAAAAAGTGCGCTCCCTATATAACCCCTCCCACTGGTGGGTGTACCTCAGTTTTTTCGCCAGTGTCTAAGGTGTTGGTCACGAGGAAAAGTGTGCTGTGCTGAGCTCCACTAGAGCAATTCTTGCTGGGGCTAGCCATACAGCCGGATCCATTCAAAGTGGTTTTTTTTTTTGGCCGAATTGAATGGTACCCGGGCCTCGTATCTGAAGAAACAAGGTCTTGCCTGTAACACTTCTCTTTTAGAGAGCTGGACCCCGGGATCCTGTACTTTTTGGTATTAAGGCCATAAAGTTTTACTGGCGGAGGTGCTGTTACAGGTCCAGGATTGTGGGTTTCCTCAAGGATCCCCAGCTCCTGAAGGTTTAACGGAACCCACCGTGAAGGATGAAGATTGGGTCTGTTGGTTTACCACAGAAAACCCTGCAGCGGGAAAGGTAAGTGGAGTTTTCTAAGATTTTAAAAAAAATTTTCTTATGAATGTCTCCTTTAATTTAGTAAATGCTGTCATGCCTATGTGTCACCACTGGGGGCTGTATTGAGCACTCACCATCTCATGCTTCTCAGAGAGCCCACGCTGTGTCTTGAAAGCTGCAGATGCTTCTTCCTCCAGCCAAACAGCAGACCTCCGGTCTGGGGGGGTTCCCTCTCCTCACCAGACACCCCCCTGTGCTGGTTTTCTTCCCCTCTTCAGTGGGAAAAGAGCGCTGAAGATTTTTAAAAAAAAAGGCGCGAATGGCACGCCGCTCGGGGGCTTCTAGACCCCCCCTCGCCATTTTTGCTTCCCTCCCTTGATCCCATAAGATCAGGAGCCCGCGATCGCGCGAGAAAAAGCTATTTTTAAAAAAGAGGGGAAGGGCCATAGGTGACGTGGGGACGGGGCTTAGTGCGGCATTGGCATCCTCCAGCGTCCAGCGCGGGAAGGTATGTTTTTAAAAAGCATCATGTGTGTTGTTGCAAGCTGCGGAGGGACACAAAAGCAAAGATAAAACAGATGTTTTGTTTGCATATAAGACTTTGGTGACACAGGCATTTCTTTGACACATTTACTACTGCATCAGGCTGGGCATTAATAGCTGGACTATTGCTCAAACAGTGGATGCATTCCTTCTGATAGTACCTCTGCTTTGTGCATCATGCTATACTCAGAAGGGGGTGAAAAAACACCTCAAAAAGGGCTCTAGAAAGACTTTTATAAGTCACACAGAAGCCTAGATTCATCCCAGTAAAGATGGCATCCTCCCCTGAGAGTAATATGGCTGGTCAGAGTGAGCCATCAGGAGGGGCAAGTGTTGCAGCTGCTCTTAAACACTGCAGCCCCTGTGTATATTACTAAGGAGTTTTTTCTTCAACCATTTTAAGTTTGAAGCAAAAGATTGATCCTTAATCGCATCCCAGAGTGGGACTAAGCGTAGCAGGTCCCCATCCATTGCTCAGGACCCTCTTACTGAGGAATATGGAGAGGTCGATGATGAAGAGAGATGACAAATTTCTTTCAAAGGACCAGGAAGAGGCTAATGTCTCCTCTTCCGAAGAGCCTGATACGGAAGAGTCAGGTTCGCAGGAAAGGTTGTTGGTACAGTCTCTCACTGAATTGGTCCGCTCCACATTTTTACTGTCAGTAACGCAGTCAGTGGATGAGCCCACTTCTAGTTTGGGTTCACTAAAGCCTCCCCAATCTGATTCATGTTTTTCCTATCCATTCTTGGCTAAGGAAGCTAATGTATTCTGAGTGGGAGCACCCAGATAAACAGTTTTTTCCTCTGAAACAGTTTTCAATACTTTATCCTATGGAGGAAGAGTTTTATAATGGGGAATTCCAGCAATTGACGCTGCTATATCCTCTGTAAACATGACTTGTCCAGTAGACAATGCTCATATGCTAAAGGATCCAACAGGTAAGAAGTTGGAGTTCCTTTTTAAAAAAAAAAAACTATATTTCGCTCGCAGGTTCAGTCAGCGCTGGCAGCGATCGGAGTATCTTAGTCCTTATAGGACCAGTTTATAGAGGTACTCAAAGTTATTCCTGATCAGCAGGCCCAGGATCTGGCCGGGATATCAGAAGCATTGTGTTTTACAGTAGACGCTATGAAAGATTCTATTCTCCAGGCCTCACGGCTCATGCTAGGGCTGGTACATGTGCATAGACTCCTATGGTTGAAAAATTGGTCAGCAGAAGCGCCATGCAAAAAGCTCTTGGCTAGTTTCTCTTTTTATGGTGAACGATTATTTGGAGACGATCTGGATATCTATGCCTGGATATGTAAGTATATCCAAAGAATTTCTAATGGGAAAAGTTCCTTTTTACCGGTTCAGAAACTTTTTTCTTTTAAACGTGCTTCTTCTCCAGTGCCATGGGCATCAGCCTCCAGGCAGTCACGACAGCCTCCACCCTCAGGTTCAAGAGATAAACCTCGGGGTCAGTCCCAGGGTCAAAGGAGTACCTGGGGGAGGAAACCCACAAAACAGAATATTAAAGCCTCCTTATGAAGGGGCGCCCCCGCTCACTCGAGTGGGGGGAAGGCTTCTACAGTCTTCAAGGGTCCGGCAGGAACAACGTCAGGACAGATGGGTGGCTTCCTCAATTTCTCTAGGTTACAAACTAGAGTTCCGAAATTTCCCGTCTCCTCGTTTTCTCAGATCAAACGTTCCCAGACATCCAGTGAAAGAGAAGTCTTTCTTTCTAGCTTGGATCATCTCTTGTCTCAAAGAGTGATATCAATGGTCCCCTTGGAAGAAGCAAGGTTTAGGGTTTTATTCAAACCTGTTCACGGTTCCAAAACCAAACGGGGATGTCAGACCCATTTTAGGTATCAAAGATCTAAACCGGTTTTTGAATATCCGTTCTTTTTGCATGGATTCAATCCGATCAGTAGTCTCCATCATACAAGGGAGAGAACTTCTGGCATCAATCGACATCAAGGATGCTTATCTCCATGTGCCGATTGTCCCCGCTCACCAGAAATTTCTACGATTCGAGGTAGAAAATCTTCATTTCCAGTTTGTAGCTCTGCCTTCGGTCTAGCTACTGCAACTTGAGTGTTTACAAAGGTCCTGGCTCCACCTTTGGCCAGGTTAAGGGCTCAAGGTATAACAATACTAGCCTACCTAGATGATCTTCTCTTAATAGATCAATCAGTAGCCAAAACCAAACTTTGGTCATCGCAGTCAGCTACCTGGAATACCTAGATTGGATTCTCAACCTGGAGAAATCCTCCTTAAAACCATTAAGTAGATTGCAGTACTTGAGGCTGATCATAGATACAGCTCAGAAGAGAGTGTTTTTGCCCCGGGAAAGGATTAGTTCCATAAGGGAACTGATTAGAGTCGTTCCTTATACGCAGTTTCATTCAAGACTGCTGCAAAACAGTATCCTGTCAACTTGGAACAAAAGGGTCCAAGCTCTGGACTTTCCAATGCATTTATCCCCCGATGTGCATCAGAGCCTCAATTGGTGATTGATATCCAAGAATCTTCAAAAAGGAAAAATCCTTTCTACCAGTTACCTGGAAGGTGGTAACAACAGATGCCAGCCTTCTCGGCTCAGGAGCAGTCCTGGAAGAAGCATCTATCCAAAGGAAATGGTCCAAATCAGAGATGACCTTGCCTATCAATATTCTAGAGATTCGGGCAGTATGCCTGGCCCTCGAGGCCTGGACACCCAGACTACGGAATTGTCCTGTCAGGATCCAATTTGACAATGCCACAGCTGTGGCCTATATCAATCTCCAAGGTGGCACAAGAAGTCGTGCGGACCAGAAAGAGATCATATTCTATCTTGGGCAGAAAACAACATCCCTTACCTATCAGCAATTTTTCATTCCAGGGATAGAAAATTAACAGGCGGACTAATTGAGTCACCAACAATTCCCAGGAGAACGGTCCCTTCACCCTGACATCTTTCTGTCAATATGTCAAAGATAGGGAACTCTAGATGTGGGTCTGTTTGCGTCCAGGTTCAACAACAAGATCGACAACTTTGTGTCAAGGACAAGGGATCCAATGGCATGGAACAGATGCCTTGGTTTTTCCGTGGGATCAGTTTATCACTGATCTATGCGTTCCCTCCTGTTCTGCTGCTTCCGTGCCTTCGCGCAGAATCAAGCAAGAAGGGAAGGAGGTGATTCTTGTGGCCCAGGAGATCTTGGTTTACCAAGATCGTAAAGATGGCGGTAGGGGACCCTTGGACCCTACCACTATGGCCAGACCTTCTCTCGCAAGGTCCGGTATTCCATCCTACCTTACAAGCGCTAAAATTAGCGGTTTGGCTATTGGGACCCACATTCTGAAAGATCGTGGGCTGTTAGTTTCAGTAGTTTCTACTTGGTTAATGCTGGGAAACTGGCCTCCAGAGTCCTATACTATAGAATCTGGAGAGCATATGTCTCCTAGTGTGAATCCAGGGGTTGGGACCCCAGGAAATATGTCATAGGTAGGATCCTTGAATTCCTACAGATAGGATTAGGAATGAAGCTGGCCTTGAATACTATCAAAGGCCAGATGTCGGCCTTATCGGTCTTTTTTCAACGACCACTTGCTTCATTCTCTCTGGTTCGTAACTTTGTTCAGGGGGTTACGCGGATTAATCCTCCAGTTTGGTCACTCCTGAACCCTTGGGACTTAATTTTAGTCCTGTGGGCTTACAGAAACAGCCAATATGAGATATTTGTTTGGTCCTCTTGACGGGGGAAAAATAATTTTCTTGGTTTCCATATCTTCTGCAACCTTAAACTACGTAGAGGGTTCTTTACTGTAAGAGCGGCAAGGATGTGGAATTCCCTTCCACAGAAGGTGGTCTCAGCTTGAGGCATCGATAGTTTCAAGAAACTATTAGATAAGCACCTAAATGACCACAACATACAGGTATATACAATGTAATACTGACATATAATCACACACATAGGTTGGACTTGATGGACTTGTGTCTTTTTTCAACCTCACCTACTATGTAACTATGTAAGAATATCAGAGTGGGCTGCTCTTTCTTGTAAAGAGCCTTATTGGTTTATTCATAAGGATGAGGTTGTATTGCGGCCTCATCCTGAATTCCTACCGAAGGTAGTATCGAGTTTTCATTTAAACCAGGATATTGTTCTGCCTTCATTTTTTTTCAGAACCTCGTTTCTGTGGAAGAAAGGTCACTACATTCTCTTGATGTGGTGAGGGCAGTCAAGGTCTATTGAATGTGACCGCTCAGATTCATAAAACAGATGTTTTGTTTGTGTTGCCAGATGGTCCTAAAGGAGGACAGGTAGCGTCGAAATCTACCATTTCTAAATGGATTTGTCAAGTGATTGTTCAAGCTTATGGTTTAAAGAGGAAAATTCCTCCTTTTCATATTAAAATGCACTCCATCAGGGCTGTTAGTGCTTCTTGGGCAGTGCATCACCAAGCCTCCATGGCTCAGATCTGCAAGGTCGCAACTTGGTCTTCAGTCCATACATTTACCAGATTCTATCAAGTAGATATAAAAGATCATGAGAATACCGCCTTTGGGCGCAATGTACTGCAGGCTGCAGTATGAGTCCTCTATTCTCTTGATGCCCTACTTTTGTTGTGTCTCCCTCCCTTCAGTTGGCATTGCTATGGGACATCCCACATAGTAACTACTATGGCTCTGTGTCCCGTGATGTACGATAAGAAAATAGGATTTTTATAACAGCTTACCTGTAAAATCCTTTTCTTTTTCTCACAGAGGTCCCTCCCTTCTTTGGTACACGTGTATTGCTTTGCTACAAAACTGAGGTACTCCCACCAGTGGGAGGGGTTATATAGGGAGTGCACTTTTTAATTTAGGGCATGCCAGTGTCCATCACCTGAAGGTGGCCTATAACCCACATAATAACTACTATGGCTCTGTGTCCCGCGATGTACTTCAAATAAAAGGATTTTACAGTTAAGCTGTTAAAAAAATCCTATTATATCCTTTAGAAAGTGCTCTTCGTGTTAAAGTTTTTCTCTTCCTGGTTAGCACTGGGAGTGGATTATTGGCATACAGCCAAAACAGCTGGTTGGAGAAAAGGCACACACCCCCTCTCCTCATAGGCAAAGGAAGAAAGGAATGTGCACAGCTCTGCTCTTAGACGGCAAGCTGACTGCTAATCTATTTATAGCAACCTCCCCTGACACACACTTCTATCTCCCGTCTCGGTGAATGTGTGAGAAGTTATCAGGCTGATAACAGGGCTACGGAGACAGCTATGGGACAGTATTTTGGAGACATATAACAAAACACTGCAGATATACAGTGCCTTGAAAAAGTATTCCTACCCCTTTAAATTTTCCACATTTTGTCAAGTTACAACCAAAGATGTAAATGTATTTTATTGGGATTTTATGTGATAGACCAACACAAAGTGGCACATAATTGTGAAGTGGAAGGAAAATGATAAATGGTTTTCAACATTTTTTACAAATAAATATGTGAAAAGTGTGGCGTGCATTTGTATTCAATCCCCCTGAATCAATACTTTGTAGAACCCCCTTTCGCTGCAATTACAGCTGCAAATCTTTTTGGGGATGTCTCTACCAGCTTTGCACATCTAGAGAGTGGCATTTTTGCCCATTCTTCTTTGCAAAATAGATCAAGCTCTCTCAGAATGGATGGAGAGCGTCTGTGAACAGCAATTTTCAAGTCTTGCCACAGATTCTCAATTGGATTTAGAACTGAACTTTGACTGGGCCTTTCTAACACATGAATATCCTTTGATCTAAACTATTCCATTGTAGCTCTGGCTGTATATTTAGGGTAGTTGTCCTGCTGGAAGGTGAACCTCCGCCCCAGTCTTAATTTTTTTGCAGACTCTAACAGGTTTTCTTCTAAGATTGCCCTGTATTTGGCTCCATCCATCTTCCCATCTACTCTGACCAGCATCCCTGTCCCTGCTGAAGAAAAGCACCCCCCCCCCAACATGATGCTGCCACCACCATGTTTCACGATGGAGATGGTGTATTCAGGGTGATGTGCAGTGTTAGTTTTCCACCACACGTAGCATTTTGCTTTAGGCCAAAAAGTTCAATTTTGGTTCCATTTGACCAGAACACCTTCTTTCACATGTTAGCTGTGTCCCCCTCATGGCTTTTTGCAAACTGCAAACGGAACTTTTTATGGCTTTCTTTCAACAATGGCTTTCTTCTTGCCACTCTTCCATAAAGGCCAGATTTGTGGAGTTCATGACTAATAGTTGCCCTGTGGACAGATTCTCCCACCTGAGCTGTGGATTTCTGCAGTTCCTCCAGAGTTACCATTTGCCTCTTGGCTGCTTCTCTGATTAATGCTCTCACTGCCCGGCCTGTCAGTTTAGGTGGACGGTAATGTCTTGGTAGGTTTGCAGTTGTGCCATACTCTTTCCATTTTCAGATGATGGATTTAACAGTGCTCCATGAGATGTTCAAAACTTGGGGTATTTTTTTATAACCTAACCCTGCTTTAAACGTTTCAACAACTTTATCCCTGACCTGTCTAGTGTGTTCCTTTGCCTTTGTGATGCTGTTTGTTCATTAAGGTTCTCTAACAAACCTCTGAGGGCTTCACAGAACAGCTGTATTTATGCTGAGATTAAATTACACACAGGTGGATTCTATTCACTAATGAGGTGACTTCTGAAGGCAATTGGTTCCACTAGATTTTAGTTAGGGGTGTCAGAGTAAAGGGGGCTGAATACAAATGCACGCCACATTTTTCACATATTTATTTGTAAAAAAAGTGTGAAAACCATTTAATATTTTTCTTCCACTTCACAATTATGTGCCATTTTGTGTTGGTCTATCACATAAAATCCCAATAAAATAAATTTATGTTTTTGGTTGTAATATGACAAAATGTGGAAAATTTTAAGGGATATGAATACTTTTTCAAGGCACTGTATGTGCCCAGCTCAAATTGATTGAATCGGGTTTACATTCACTTTAAGGTAAAAACATTTTTGCTTTAGAAACACTTTAAATTTGGTCTGTAATAGATGGCTGCACTGATATATTACACGTCCTAACACATTGTGTAGAGTCTCTTCTATCACCTCAGTTGGTAGCCGGTGATTACATTGTATGTTTGCTTCGTTTTTGCATTGTGCTGGACATTACACAGTGTGATTTAGGCAATGTGCTGTGATTGAGTTTCCGATAGCAAAATTCACTGACATATACAAGCTCTTTATAGTGATAAATGTGTTGATGTGAGCCCTGAGCATGGCTGGGCCAAAAGATGCAAAGATGGCAGGGAGGATATATCTAAATTGTGTCACAAACGAAGCATTTGATGAAAAAAGGAAAAGAAACCGCACTAAAGTACATAGGTGAATGAATAAAAAAATAATAAAAGTGCAGCTGCTAAAACTATGAGATACACATAAAACAAATACAATAAAACAATGTACCAGCGCTAATAAATGTGAAAAAAAATTATTGAATAAGTCCAAAACAATTCAATGTGTCTGAAATGAACAAGTGAATGTGATTAGAATGAATTTTGAAACACAGTCCAAAGGGGCACATATGTGAGTGCTGACCAAAACACCTCTTGATGACAGTGCACCACCACCACATAGATATGAGCTTACCAGAGGCAAGCTATAAGAGAGCCTGCGGCTAATACCCAGCCAGTGCCTTTTCCACAAGGAATTAATGTCACACCACCAGCAGAGGAAAACCTGGACCACACTTCAAATGGCTGAAAAGATCGAGCATCAGCCACCAGGAATTAGTAAGGATATTGCCCAGAAAATAAAGGAGAGAACTCCATAGTGCAGACTGTACCACAATATGATTTAATGTAGTAAAGGTTGTACAATGTACTTACAGCATCCACAATTTGATTTATGATTTTCACCTTTATGGATGTTACTTTGCATCCAATGAAGAAGTTGAGAATGTTGTGACAACTTCACAAAACCTGTTTATCATTGGCAAGAAGTTATCTGGATTGGTAAGTCCTCATTTGGGATTTAGGTGGCTCGGAGAGAATTTGAGTGGGAAAGAGCATCCAACCCCAATACAAGGACGTTGGTCCCAAAAGGGTTAACCCATCTGCAGGAGAGACCAGAAGAGGCACACGAAACAATTAGCACGCGTCGGTTAGGTGAAATGGAGTAGTTTACAGGTATGAGAAAGTGTGGACTGTCTGGCAACTGAGACATTGTTGCCAATGTTGCAACTCCTGCTGCATTTTCAGTACCCCGGAGTAGATGGGAACCCTAAACCCTGGTGTGGGACTGGTATACTAGTGGTGAGCCATTGTGGTATTTTCATTATACCAGAATTACAAACTCTTTTGCGTTTGTTTTCCTGAAGAAAGCTGGTCTGTTTAATTGTTTTTGAAAGTACAATAAAGACTGTTTACTTTTACAAGTGACTGGTTGATGATCATGGGCTCCCCATGTTACAGTAATTTAAAAGCGTATTCTGAGATGTTTTGTTTACTAAAAGATTACTTTCTATTCAACTCTTGTAGTTGCTTGACTGTTGCTAACTCCACCAGCAGTCATTAAATCCAGAGAGTCAGCGTGGCAGCCAAGCAACTGGTAATATCAGAAATTACAGAAGCGTAGAAGAAAGCAGTCTTTATTTAGCTTTTTTAGTCAGAATTCCATTCACTATGTATGTCCTCTGTGGTTGGAGAGGACACTTCATGTTTTTTAAGTGTAGAATGATCAGTGAGGGATTAAATTGGAAATATGGGCAAATCAAAAATGACACATATGATGCAGTCTGTCACTAGTATTAACAAACTATTTTTGTATTTCCGAATCCCCTAACATAGTTGTAGTGCTTGCTGATTCCTTAATAGGGAATCATTGAATTGTCAAAGCTGAAATAGGAGAAGAGAGATATTGAAATGCAAAATCAAATGGATCTATGAGTTGAATACTCTGGTCTCATTAGGGTAAATGTGAATGTAGCTGTTGTTTTATCTCCTATGATAAATTGATAAATTTAATTTTATTTTCTTCTGTGTTTTGAGGTCTTATTTAGCCCCTGTTGACAATTGAGCATAGTGTATGTAGACGCTTTTGAGGGAGAGGGTGGTTTTGCAAATTTTTTGGACATGTTTTTAAGAGTGAAGTGCCATACAGGAGCTTCTTTGAGACAGGATCGAACATTTTTTGCTCCTTAGATTTTTATTATGGGGGAGTCTTAAAAAAAATGAGATGCGCTTTATCAAAAATGTCACCTTCTGCTCCAAAATTAGCTCATGTACATTTTATAGCTTCAGGTGTTGAACATCAGGTACCTGAATGCTCAAATCTGGACAGGAGCAATTTAAAAGCATGGGATTTGACTTATTGAGCGTTTTGGAACTTTGAGCTTCAGACTACAAAATGCTCAGGTTTGAATGGGAGCTTATGTATATGATATATTTAAATTTGATGATGTGTTATTATATAAGTGTGTTTAATACAATTAGTTTCTTTCTAAAGATACAAGTTTTCAGATAAGGGGACAGTCTTCCATTTGCTGTATTCTATCAGAGACCATGCCCTAATGACGTTGCGCAGAGCTTTTGATGTGCCCTGTTTGACAGATTTGAAAGTTATCTGTTATGCCCCGTACACACGGTCGGACTTTGTTCGGACATTCCGACAACAAAATCCTAGGATTTTTTCCGACGGATGTTGGCTCAAACTTGTCTTGCATACACACGGTCACACAAAGTTGTCGGAAAATCCGATCGTTCTAAACGCGGTGACGTAAAACACGTACGTCGGGACTATAAACGGGGCAGTGGCCAATAGCTTTCATCTCTTTATTTATTCTGAGCATGCGTGGCACTTTGTCCGTCGGATTTGTGTACACACGATCGGAAATTTCCGACAACGGATTTTGTTGTCGGAAAATGTTATCTCCTGCTCTCCAACTTTGTGTGTCGGAAAATCCGATGGAAAATGTCCGATGGAGCCCACACATGGTCGGAATTTCCGACAACATGCTCCGATTGGACATTTTCCATCGGAAAATCCGACTGTGTGTACGGGGCATAAGGCTGTATGTTTTATGGACTGGGTTATTTTTCTACTTTTAAAATAATGTTTTTACATTGTGGAATGACCTGCATCATGCAAGCTTCTTTTTTCACCCATCTACTTTTTCTAGGATACTAATGCCCCGTACACACGGTCGGATTTTCCGATGGACAATGTCCGATCGGAGCGTGTTGTCGGAAATTCCGACCGTGTGTGGGCTCCATCGGACATTTTCCATCGGATTTTCCGACACACAAAGTTGGACAGCAGGAGATAAAATTTTCTGACAACAAAATCCGATCGCGTCAATTCCGACCGTGTGTGGCCTGTTCCGACGCACAAAGTGCCACGCATGCTCAGAAGAAATTCCGACACGGGACAGCTCGTTCTGGTAAACTTAGCATTCGCAATGGATACAGCACTTTCGTCACGCTGCAATGTTCAAAATGGTTTAATACAGCGCACTCTCTTCTTCTTTATAATGTGACAAGAATGAAGTAGTTTTGATGCTCATATTCACACACACTTCTCACAAACATCTTTCGTTACTATTTATCGGAATTCCCTCAATATATTTTGATTTCTCAATATATTTTGATTTCTCACATCTGACAACATATTTTTTTTTTTTTTTTTGACTTTAATGTAGATTCTTTTTTTGTGTTTCTCATTTTTAATTGTTTTTTTTGGTGATTTTGATTTGTACTCCCGAAAATGTTTGTGTTTTTTTTGTGACAAGTTCCCACAACACCATTGATATGTTGTTCTATTTAATCTGTAGGAGATTGTTTGGTGTTGTTGTCCCTTGTTAATTTCACATTTTATGTTTTTAGAAATGTGCCTGAATCGTCACCAACAAACTGTCCTTTTTGGATGAAAACACATACAGGAGAGTAGAATTTACCGAAAAAATTTTTATTAAGGGGTCACAACTATAAACAAAGAGGGAGGCAATGCTGGAGAAACTGCCGAAATTGGCGAAGCCTTGTACCCCCAGGGCAGACATCAATTATTTAAAAGCAAAATTGGTGGCCTGAGGAGTCCATATCTAAGGGAGGGCAGTCTGGTCCAGAAGTCCCAGAGATCCGGAAAGAAGCAGATGACATCTGTGTCCCCAGGCTGTGGTCATACGAGAGACTGCATCTTCTGTCAGACCAGACTGAACCAAGGGGAATCACTCTCAGGTCTTCCTTCCACGCTTCCTTCCAGGCTTTGGCTGTGGTGGTGGAGTTGTGGCAGCAGGAGGAGGAGGAGGAGGATCGTCGATCTCAATGACATCCGTCTTGTGTGTCAGTTCCCCACTCTCCCCCTTACGTAGGACTTTATAAATCAGGTCCTCAGAGATCTTGCGTTGGCCCTCCTGCATGCCCTGCAATTTGGTGGCAGCCATGCAGGCAAAGGCCTCTTCAGGACTGGGGAAGGCTCTGAGGGACGCCGAAGCCTCCTGGATCAGCCTGTATGCTGAATCCTGCACAGGACTGGGAGTCATCTTCCTGGCTCGTTTATGTGGCAGGCGGAGGGGAGGAACCTGAGACTCAGTCAGGCTGCGACTTGTCCCAGGCTTCTCTTGGCTGACACTTAGCCCCGCCTCCTCCTGGCTGACACTAATCCCCGCCTCCTCCTGACTGCCACTAATCCCCGCCTCCTCCTGACTGCCACATTTCACAACCTCCTCCTGGCTGAGGTCTTCCTGTGTATGAAAAAGGGACATAGTTTTAGTATTTTTTACATCAATCACACACAATTTTCACCTCCTGACTGCTGCAAATTGAATGTTAACAAATATAACTGACTATCATTGTGAGCCCAGCATTTTGCATTCTTGTCCCAATTTTGGGTGCCCACTACTGTCTATTGATATGTAAAACACTTTTTAAATCAGCAATTAGTGATCAATAATAACATCTAGTAAACATCATTTATTTATTGCCCAGAAATCTGTAGAAGAATGCTATACCTGACTCCAGCTGGGCTCCTCCACTTCTTCCTGGCTGGAAGGCCCAGGTTGGACATCAGAAGCCTCAGCTGGGGTGGAAGGAAGAGTGGAAGGAAGAGTAGAGAGGGATTCCCTGACTTCAGTGTGGTCTGACAGAAATCGCAGTCTCTCATAGTACCACAGCCTGGGGACATAAATGTCATCTGCTGCAGCTCCGGATCTCTGGGAATCTGTGACCTTCTTGCGCTCCCTCAGATATGTGCTCCTCAGGCCACCAATTTTTGCTTTTAAATAGGGGATGGTTACTGTGGGGACCACTGGCTTCACCAACTCCAGCAGTTTCTCCAGCGCTGCCTGCCACTTCTGTTTGTGATTATAGTGGGGGTGTCTCACTTGCCACAGACAGGGCAGCTCCCTGTACTTGTCAATGAACAGGGGCAGGAAATTGTGGTGTGTGTGAACCCATCCATTTTCTCTGCAAGACACAACACAAGACAAACCTTAATGTCAGGCCAAACTCCCCTAATCTTGTTACAATATAGGCTTCCATTTCGAAGCAGTATAGGCCCAAGTTTAGATCCTACCTTCGTTAGCACGATCGGCGCCTCCGATGCTCCTTCCTCCGCTCACAGATCGTACGTAAGACACACGCGTTACGATTTTTACACACTGCGCATGCGTATAACTCCGCCCGCCCCTGACGTTCTTTCTAGTCTATTCCCCGCCCCTTTTCGTTCGGCGCAGTGGAGGAAGAGCACATGGCGGATAGACAGCAGGATCGTGCTAATTACAGCAACGAGGAGGAGGAGGAGGAGGAAAGGCCGGAGCCTGAAACGTCCCGATCCAGAAGGAGATTAAAGGACTCAAATATGTCCTTTGGGGAGATGTTGGAGATGGTGGACATCCTGAAGAAGGCCGACTATGATGGAAAGTATGGGCCTTACCCCAACCACAATGTCCGAAAGGCAAAGATCATGGCGAAAGTGGTCAGGAGTCTGCACCGGAAATTCGGGGTACGACGATCGAAAGATCAGCTCAGGAAGCGGTGGTCGGACCTGAAATTACGAGAACATGAGCAGTACAGAAAGATCTGGAGAGTGCTGCAAAAAAGTAAGTATTTGTGCTGTGTTCCTATTCTTTTTGTGTTTATTACGTTCGTGCTGCTCCATGTGCTTTTAGGAACTGTTGTACAGTTTAAAATGGCAACTTTCATGTTCATGGGCACATTATTCGTTCGGATCAAACATTTTTATTTCGGACAATAAAATACCATTGTTTAGGCCATATGCATTTGGCCACCATTTTGACGCCCTATACTTGTCTGCAAAGAATTGGGTTGTGTAGATGGCTTTGTTACTAGAATGAAATGCAAACTAGATTGTGTGTAAGGAGAGGACACTGAGCAGATGTTTTCACATCTGGACACTGGAGCACTAGTGTGGGATACAAGAACACCATTTTTATTAGGGGGGGGCACACAGGTGCTCCAGTGTATACTATAGGGGGGTCTCCATCTGTGAAGCTTGTACTAAACAGGTAAAGTATTGCAGCTTGACAAAGGACACTAAAAAAGCTACATCTTGGAACTCGGCTAAAATAGACAATTGTACCCCACTTCCAAGCAATGTTTCATCTTCATAGTTCTGCCATCAAATATCTGTGTGCTAAGTATACCATTTTTGTTTTACATAGGGGAGAAAAGACTCGGAGGACACCCCTCATCCGAGGAGACCACAGCCCCCCCCCTCTGGAAGAAGGGGAAATCCCCCCAACACAAGATGAGCAGGAGGAAGAAGACGTGGTGGAACTAGTCACCACAACAGGTGAGTGTCTGCAACCACAGGCTCAGATAAGAGATGGATGGCGGCATTTTTTGGGAAACCTAATTTATTTTGGGGTTCCTCTCTTTTTAGGTGATCGTGAGGTTGTGGATGAAGATCCTTTCACATCCGAAAGTGCCCAGATCCTGATCAGGGAGATCATGGGGTGTAATTTACAATTGGAAAACATCAAGCAAAACATCAATGATGTTATTCCAAAATATAAAAACATCACTGATGTTTTGGGGCGAGTTTAAAACCCCTCCAAATCACTTTCTTCTTTTGTGTGCTACAATGTGCAAAATGTTTTTGTGATTTTTCCCAAAGCCAAATTTGGAGGATGCACACAGTGTGTCAACATGTGCTATCTGCCATCATGGGAGATCAATGGATGCGTTTTGGGGGTGCAACACCTTCCTCAATTATAAAGTAGCGGTGAGGAAGGGCTTTCTCCCCCAAAACACGTCCCTTGATCCCCCGTGATGGCAGCTAGCACATGTTGACATTCGTAAATTGGTGTGCATCTTCCAAATTTGGCTTTTCCTGGGGTGATTTCACCCCATCTGAACGCAATATCAAACACAGTTCCTAAATACTCATGTCTGATATTGCCTTCAGGTTCTACCAAATGTGAACTTTGTAAGATCAAGATTTGTGTCTTTCTTGTTGGTTTTACACAGGCCTGTTTTCTATAAAATGCACATTTTGATTTTGGATAATGACACCACAAAAATTGTTATACAACAAACAGGTCGGTTTGTCCGAAAAACCTTTGGTAAATGCACATGTGATTGTGCTGGTATTAAAAAGATTGTTCATCAAGAATGTGTGGATTATTGTCTCAACGCTACAACACTTTTGGGGTGATGTAATTGTTGTTTTATGAGAAAATGGGGGTAATTTCCTAAGGGCAAATCCTCTTTGCACTACAAGTGCAGTTTCAGCGCAGTTGCAAGTGCACTTGTAGTGAAAAGTGTCTTTGCATCTAGTAAATAACAGCCAACAGTGCTTTGTAAGGTTACACAATCACGACATTTTCTGCACTCCACACATTTCTGTCAGGGTCAGCTCAAACAAACACAAGCAGTAAATGTCCACAAAGAAGAGCCTGGGGGGAGATGCCTGTCGAGAACTTGAGGTCCTGCAGACTTCTCCCTGTGGCCAAATACCGCAGGGTAGCGACCAACCTCTGCTCCGCAGTGATGGCTTGCCTCATGCAGGTATCCTGCCTGCTGATATAGGGGGTCAGCGAAGCCAACAAACGGTGAAATACGGGGTCCGTCATCCTGAGAAAGTTCCTGAAATCATCAGGATTATTCTCACGGATCTCACGGAGCAAAGGCATATGAGAGAACTGGTCACGCTGAAGCAACCAATTCTTGGTCCATGAACTCCTCCCCACCCTGTTCATGGACTGGACTTGTGTCAAGGTCAGGACCCCAACACCAAGCCCCCGCACAGCACGAACTGTACGAGGAGTACGCATACAAAACATGGCTAGAAAACGGTCGGCTGCTCAGAACGAAGTAACAGAACACACTGAAGAACAGCAAGGCCTGTGAAGAGCGACCTGAAAACCAGTAACGAACGAACAAGAATACAATGACTACTTAAAGTCACGCGGAACTTGCTTGCACGCACTGAAGAGCAGATACAAACCCACAAGCACAAACTGAACGGCAGAAAACGATCTGAAAGCCACGAGTCTGAAAAAGCACGACTCGTCTCTCACCAAACTTTTACTAACACGAGATTAGCAAAAGGAGACCAAAGGGTGCCGCGCTTGGTTCTGAACCGGCCTTTTCTAGTCTCGTCGTACGTGGTGTACGTGACCGCGTGGTTGTCGATCGGAAATTTCGACAACTTTGTGCGACCATGTGTAGGCAAAACAAGTTTGAGCCAACATCCGTCGGAAAAAATCCTAGGATTTTGTTGTCGGAATGTCCGAACAAAGTCCGACCGTGTGTACGCCCTAATAGACTGACGAGGCATAGTCTTAAAGGGAGCTGTGACTCGGCTTGGGTGCCCCCATAGAAAGCTGCTTGCTGTGGGGGCAATCAACAGGAGGGAGAGGCCAGAGAGCCGAAGAGGGACCCAATAAGAGGAGGATCCAGGCTGCTCTGTGCAATATCAACTGCACAGAGGAAGTAAGTATAACATGTTTGTTATTTAAAAAAACAAAAAAAAACGAGACTTTGCAATCACTTAAACTAATTTGGCCTCTTCGGCGTTTGATGCAAGGTCCCTTATGGTATATCTTAAATGTGTATTGACCTCTTAATCCATCTGTGTGTTTTCAAGTGTTGGCGGAGGTCACTCTTCTTTCTCTATCCTGCATGGATGGATGTCAAAGCGCCATAACTTTTATCAGTTTTCCTAAATTTTTCCAAAACTAGGTTTATTGTAAAATAAATGTTAAAGGGGTTTTCCTATGCATTAAGGTGAAAAAACACCTGGCAGTCACCGGTCCCCCAGCCCCCCATTTTACTTACCTGAGCCCCTTCATCTCCTTGGCGGGGATGCGCTGTCCCTCTCTCCATGGGGTCCCCGCTCTTGATTGGATAGATTGATAGCAGCGCAGCCATTGGCTCTCGCTGGTGTCAATCAAATCCAATGACGCAGGCACCGGAGGGCGGGGCCGAGTCCAGCATTCGTGTCTGTGGATGCAAAGTACCCCCAGCAGTATTTTATGATTTGTCCTAACCCCTATAACTGTCATGCTTCACAGCTTTGTCTGCCTGTAAAAGTGAAGAAAAAAATGTATAAAGTTATGTGAAACTAAAGAAAGAAAAAAATATTGTACTGTATAAACTGATTGCGATCCTTACAGACATTAACCACACACAGTTAGGAATAAAATATTTTATGCTATAATTATTCTATTTGCAATTCTGCAGTCAAATTTGCCATTTCAATTGGGGCTTGTTTGCCATCTTTCATTCCCATGGCTGGTTGGGACTTCCTCATCTGTGGTAGGTGCATGAGCTAACAACAGTGTCTAAGTGGCAGCGTTGAGAGATAGGCGTCTGCTATTCTTTATAGCTAGGCGATGCTTCACAAATTGTTTCTTTTGTTTCTTTTTTTAAATTTAGAAGAGTCATTTATACAAAATGGCATGCTGCCTGGAGCAACAATATAATTAGATTGCTTCCTACAGTCACTAACTTAACTGGAACGTAATCAGTTCAAAATATAATGAACAAATTAACAATCTTTTATCTTTTAAAGTCTGATTTTTGAACATGAAAGGTCAGTGTTATTAGTATTTAGGAAAAGGTCCATATTGAAGCATTGCCAATTATTAACAAAAGCAAAATGATGAGAAAAGTGATGAGTGTTGATGCAAATATTAAAGCGAGATTTTGTTATATAACAATCTCCTTCTGTTCACTATAGGCTGGTGTACACAGGTGTTTCTTTCTGTCTGAGCTGTGTTTCTTTCTTGTAGAACTCATTATGAATATAAAAGAAATTCAAAGCTGCTTGATGCAACTCAGGAGCAGCTTGATGCAAATCCCTGATCAACCCCAAGGCAAATCAAATCAATTTGTGCATGCAATCATCTTGAAGCACTGAAAAGCATATTGCTGAAGCCTGTTCACACAAGACCTGAAGATCCTTTTTCTTATTACCTTATGATTACCTAATGATTTAAAGAGACTCTGTCACTTTCCCATAAATATGTTCAAGCAGCTCCACCCTTTACTAGAAGAATCTGGAAATATACAAGCAGATCCCCTGATGGTGGAGATGGGTTTTGCTACATGCCAATGCTAGGTTGTCAGGAACGTGCTGACCATACCAGAACTAAAGTTCTGAGGTACATGCAAATGCCAATGCGCGTTCCTGCCGATGCCCATCTTAGTGCATTCAGGCGAACCTATAGGCGCATGTGCGCATGGCCGTGAACACGCACATTAGCCATTGACACTGGTGCCAATTGGCCTATATAAGCACAGCAGCTGCACTAGTACATTGCTGTCTAATCTGCAGCCGTACCCCTGTTCTTGAACCTGTTCCTGCTGACTTCTGTAATCCCCCCGACTTGCCTTTGGCTTCGCTTGAATATCTCCTGCCCTGACCCTGGCCTGTATCTGGACTTCTGCTTATTTGCCTGATCTCGTGTTGCCGACCTCTGCCTTTACCTGGACAATTCCTTGTCTGCTGTTTACACCTGCAACTGACTGTTACAGACCCGGCTTTTCTGACCATGCACCTGTGGCTCTTCTGCTCTGCATGCACCTGCCTGTTACCTGCTGGAGCGTCTTCTACTGGGGCCATCAGTCCTGCTATTAGCAACTACCTACTGCTGGCTGCTCCCACCAGCCCAGGGTCTGCTGTTCCTGCCACAACACCTGCTGTTCCAGCTATCTGGTCCTTCTGGTGACACATCTGCTACACAGAAGACTGCAGAGGCACCCATGCCTCACCGCGCTCTTGCAGCCACTGTCTCAACATCAATGGTCTCTGAGCTGGGGCTGTACGGGAAGGCTTTCACTCTGCACGTCAGACTCAGCTGTAAGGTACGTGACACAGGTCGTGGCCCTCTGGATTGCCCTAGCAGGGAAAGAGCAAGTTGGGGGTCCGGTAATGGATGAAGCAGACAAGGAACAAGCAGAAACGTAGTCCATGAACAGGTGAAAAGGTCAGTAGCGAGTATTAGCTGGATGGGATCAAACAGAAGCATAGTCGATGAACAAGCCAAGGGTCAATAATAAGTGGTAACAAAGATAAAGACAGCAGCAGCTATGCAAGGAGCAAGATATTGGCTTGAGAGAGCAAAATAATCAGGCAAACAGAAGTGCAGAGATATGGCTTAAATCACGAAGTTCATGGGAGGAGCAAAGGGTTCAAAGTTCACCAGAGACAAGACACAAAGCAAGGTTGTCCAAGAAATCAGGTAAGAAGCTGTCCAGCATGCCCGGTGGCACAGCAAGAAGAGCCACAGCCAGACACTGCAGAGGTTGCAGGTTTAGATCCAGATATGACGGTCTGGTTTTATGATAGTAATTCTATGTTCATTTTTGTATAAAAAGAATGTTTTTATTCAAAAATGATGCCACACTATGAACCTAAAAGTTTTGATAATGTTGTGTGTACTGTAGTGACAAAGCGGATAAATCACGGTGCCTAACAGAGGACACGCTATGTGACATATCGAAACTGTCGTATAGCACCAGTGCTACTAGCACTGCAGGAGAGTGAATAATGGTGTTTGGATAGGAAAGTATTTATTCTCTTCTTTTACAGGGTATAGCTGACTAATTTTCTTATGGAATCAACAGGGTCTCCTTATAGAACAATCACAGTTACTAAAAAAACATTGTGGTCTTTGTGCTGACAAGAGCAAATAGTTGCTTTCATTTGCAAAGTGCTTGAAGGAATTTGTGTTCTTGGTGTTCATGGCAGCCAATCTTCCATTTACTTTCCTATACAACACAAGGATAATGAAGGAAAAACATGAAAAATATTATAGGCAATGAGAACAATTTTTATTTCACACACTGATAGGTAGGTCCATTTATATTTAAAGTGATTGTAATCCTTTTTTTTTTTTTAAATAACAAACATATCATACTTACCTCTGCTATGCAGTTTGTTATGCACAGTGTGGCCCCAAACCAAGTCTTCTGGGGTCCCCCGGCAGCACTCGTGGCTCCTCCTCACATCAGTAAACCCCCTGGAAGAAGCACTCTTCCTGGGGGTTACTTAGTGGGCGTGATCCCGAGTCCAGCATTTGCGTGCATAGACACAGAATGCCGGACTCAGCCCCGCCCCTGGTGCCCATGTCATTGGATTTGATGGACAGCAGCGGGAGCCAATGGCTGCGCTGCTATCAATCTATCCATCCAAGAGCCGAGAACCCCGGGCAGAGAAGATGAGCGTGTCTCCGCCGAGGAAACTAATGGGCTCAGGTGAGTAGAGCGTGGGGGCTGGGGGGCCTGTCAGTGTCAGAAGTTTTTCACCTTAATGCATAGGATGCATTAAGGTGAAAAAACACAAGGGTTTACAACCCCATTAATGCACATTAACCTTAGTCCTTTAGTTTTTATTTACTGTTTTCTCATTTGTTATTGTTAGATGCTATTACATCATTGGTCAACAGATGTTATTACAACATCAGTCAGTAGGTATAAAGTCTACTCTTCAGACTAGGACAGAGCTTGAACAAAAAGGTTCCCTTTGGGGCTGTAGAACTACCTGATTCTTTCTATAGTCTTAGGCAGGCCATACACAGGTTGCAGGAAAGAAATTCCTCCCGCCAAGCCATTGCATTGTCCCGGCAGGGGGGTGGGGGAAGCTACCCTTCCAAGAGAAGACGGTGATTATTGCTAGCGGTTATATCTCATGTAAGATCTGGCAGGGTGGTTGTAGGCAAGTTGATCACTCGATCACCTTGGTACATTCAGCCTGCCCATACATGCTTTGAATCTTGTCCGGTTTCTGCTGAACCTACTTATTTGCAATTTGCTTGGCTGTTTCTGATAATTAGCTGCTGTTTTCCTGTGTTAAGACACCTACTGAATTCTGCCTGCCCTTACCTCATCTCGTACACATATTTTGTTTTTGCTTGGTGTCTTACTTTAGTCTTATGCTTGCACCAGAGTTGATAAATGTGGGTCTCTGCCTGGGAACATCATACATCTAAACACACCAACAACACCTTTACCATATAGTGAAGGTCAGATACATCTTACATTTCATACTGTGGAAAGCCTATGGTTAACACATTGGGGTTGAAATACTAGTTAAAGTAGAAGTTCACCCAAAACTAACTCTAAAACTACTCACAGCCACATTCTAGTGATGTCACCCATAGAGTTACTATGGGGCTTCCGTTGTCGGCTGCTTCTCCTTCACACGCCTACACATAGAAGCCACGGTTGACAGCTCAGTGTGGGACTGGATCGAAGCGGCTGCAGAAAAGGTATGTATAGCGATTTTCTTCTTTACAGAGCTATATAGATTTGTTTTAAAATTCGGCTGTGAGTAGGTTTAGAGTTAGGTTTTGGGTTAATTTCTACTTTAAGGCAAATAGGGTGTTCACTTTGGAAAAAATTTTCCCCAGAGCCTAGCGAATGAGGTGAAGCTTTACTGACTTCTGTCCTCCAATCGTGTACAAACAAACATGCTGTTTTTTTGGGTTTTTCTTGAATATTATTGAGTATTCTTTGCAAATTTAAATTTCACCACATTCACTAAGCTCTGGGGAAAATTCTTTTGCAAAGGGAATAGTCTATTTTCCTTTATGAAACCAACCATATTGAGTCCAAATCTCCTTGACACTTGTCCTGTCTCTCAGCTTTAAATGAACTATATTTCAAGGACTAAATGAATTTGACATTGTCAAAGCAGTAGTATATCCAGTAAGGGGATTACAGATCTCTCAATTAGCATAACATTGCCCAGCTGTCACATAAGGGCTTGCAAATTATTTTAAATGATCAGTTATATTCACCAATATACAACTCCTAAATGTTTCTACACCCTGGTTGGAGTAAGCATGTGCTGTTTTATGTAAAACTGACACATATATTTTTATATGTGCATGGTTGGGTTGTCACATTGTTGGGAGGGTCTATCATCTGGGGAAGGTTGCTTGTGGTGCTAAATATAGTCCCAGTCATGTTTGGGCTGTTACCTTGAGAAAAGTGGGTTGCATCGCACCAAAATGTTGGATTAATGAACCACTTACGGCCCGCCATATAGCAATATATAGTTGGCAAAGTGGTTCTGTTATCCTGACCGGACGTCATTTGATGCGATCAGGATAACTAAGCCGGCGCGACCCCCACGGGGGCACGCAGCATGGCTATCGGAGGTGCTGTGTGTCAGTCTGACACACCGCATCTCTGATCATGGTAGGGAGCCTCTGACGGAGGCATCTTACCATGTGATCAGCTGTGACCAATCACAGCTGATTATCGCGTGAACCAGGAAGTGCTGGTAAACGTCTTATCTCGGTTCCCGCTGACAGGGAGAGCCGATCGGTGGCTCTCCCTGTCAGAGGGGGGTCTGTGCTAATAATCAGCACATTGATTATCAGTGCAACCCCCATCAGAGGTGCCCATCAGCTGCCAATCACTACCTATAAGCTGCCAGCCTGTGCCCCATAAAGAATGCCTGTCCGTGCCCATCAAAGTGTCAATCAGTGCCCATAAATGTGCCAATCAGTGCCCCACCAGTAATGCCTGTCAGTGCCCTTCAGATGGCACTCAGTAATGCCTGTCAGTAGCCTGTATCAGTGATGCCTATCCAGTGTCATCTATCAGTGCCCATCAGTGCCGCCTATCAATGCCACACAGGAGTGCCACCTATTAGTGCCCATCGGGCTTTTTTTTTTCAAAAATTTCGGTCTTTTTTAGTTTGCTTAGCAAAAAATAAAAACCCCAGTGGTGATAAAATACCTCTAAAAGAAAGCTCTATTTGTGGGAAGAAAATGATAACATTTAGTTTGGGTACAGTGTTGCATGACCGCGCAATTGTCATTCAGAGTGCGACAACACTGAAAGCTGAAAATTGTCCTGGGCAGAAAGGGGGGAAAGCGCCCAGTATTGAAGTGGTTAAAAAGACTTTTGGATGTCATGTTCACCTATTCTAAAACCCTATGTAGTGCCTATTGTTTGATCTGTTGTATATGATATTGACTGTATAATATATATACACAGTATATACACTATGGGGGTTATTTATGAAAGGCAAATCCACTTTGCACTACAAGTGCACTTGGAACTACAGTCGCTGTAAATCCGAGGGGGACATGCAAGGAATATAAAAAACTACATTTTAGCTTGCACATTATTGGATGATAAAATCAGCAGAGCTTCCCCTCATTTCAGATCTACCCCTCAGATTTACAGCGACTGCACTTCCAAGTGCACTTGCAGTGTACTTGTAGTGCAAAGTGAATTTGCCTTTTGTAAATAACCCCCTATGTATAGTATATTGTGTATATATACATAGTACATACAATACATGTTATATACTATGATCTGCAGGAGTATTACAAAAAAAAACAAAAACAAAAAACATACTCTAGGGATGCTGGACTGCCAGCCTGTCAGAATACTTGCTCATCTCCTCAGAGAGATACTATGACTCATGTTCTGCGAGGGTATCTCATTTGTTTAGAAAGCACTTGGGTGTCCTTTTATGAAACTGAGATCAGCAGCGATCCCGAGTCTCACCGCGGATCTCAGCTCATTACCAGTTTATGAAACTGAGATAATCAGCGGAGAACATGTTCTCCGCTGATTATCTCAGCACAGTGAGAATTTGTAACTGACTTCACAGAAACGGCCAATTTATGAAGGTGCGATCTCAGCACCTCACTGGCGATCTGTGACAGAATTCTCACTTTCTGATTCACCATTTCAGAAGTGGAGAATCAGAGTGAGAAGCCTGAAACTGGTGAAATTTATAGTGTGTATATATATATATATATATATATATATATATATATATATATATATATATATATATATATATATATATATATATATATATATATATATATGTATATATATAGATATATATATAGATATGTATATATCTATATATATATAGATATAGATATGTATATATCTATATCTATAGATATATATAGATAGATAAATAGATATTTATTGACATATATAGACTATATCTATCTATAGATATATCTATATATAGATACATCTATTATATATATTTTTACATATATATATATATATATATATATATATATATATATATATATATATATATATAGATATATCTATCTATATATATATATAGATATATATAGATATATGTATATATATTTTTTTAGATGTTCACGTCTCTGGCTGGGTTCACACTTGTGCGATGCGTGAACCAGCGTGATTCCTAAGTGGGTTTTCACATCGCACCTACATTGACATCTGTGCACCACTGCGGGTGTCAATGTAAAGTTAATGACACCCCCAGATCATGTAATGGTGCAGGAATCGGATTGCATGGGTGTTCACACCCATGCGATCCGATTCCAGTGCGGACCAAATAAAGGGTCCTGTACCATTTTGGTGCAAATGCAATATGATTTAGGGCCAGTTCCCACTGCTGCGGTGTCCGAGATCGGATGTGATTCGCACCGCACTGCAGTGCAAAATCACATCCGATCTCTGTGCAATGCGATTTCAGCCATACAGATAGTATTGCTAAATTTGCATTGCACTCGGACCAAACTCTTACAGGACCCTTTTTTTGGTCCACAGCAGAATCGGATCGCATGGGTTTACTGTCCGAGTTTGCAGATCACACTGCGATATGCGAACTGATTTGGGGGTGTTAACTTTTAGGCCCAGTTCACACTTGTGCGATGCCGGACATCACACAGGCATCGCATGTAATTCGCAGCACACTGCCATTTCACATTACATGCGATGTCTGTGCGTTGCAATATCAGCTGTACAGGTAGTATGGCTGATATCGCACTGCCTTCGGTGCAAACACGCACAGGACCCTTTTTTCTGTTCGGACCAGAATCGGATCGCATGTCCGGACTGTCAGTTCGCAGTGCGATATGCAAGCTGAATTGGGGGTGTCCTTAACAATGTATTGACACTCCCCAGCGATTCGCATATGGCAGTGTGAACTGACATGCGAGTCGGTGCGATGCGGGAACCCGCAGTGGATTCGCAGTGTTCTCGCATTGCACCAGTTTATCAATTTTTATGTTTATCAATTATGAAATATATTTTATTTTAATTTATTAATAAATATTTATACTTGTATACTTTATTAAAATTATTTTTTTAATGATTATAAATGTATTTTGCATTTATATGAATGGTGTATAGCTGCATTACATATGTGCATTACATTCATTTACTATACACCATTCACATTTAAATAGGGACATGTATGATCTTTAAATATTGATAAAAACAATGTTTTTTTTATAATTAGGTTAATGTATATTGTGTAGGGGGAATTTAACTTTATTATTTTATTAATATGTTGGGGAATAATGTGTGCTGATTTGTGTTACACTTTGTATTTTATGGTTCCTTATACTGTAATCCCGCTATATCACGCGAGATTATAGTGAGAGGAGCCATTCTCAGGAGTTCCCGGCGTTTGTAGATCGCTCCTCAACTCAACATGAGAAGCGATCTACACACTTTCATAAACAGGCACTCAGAGGAGAGCGATCTCCTCTGAGAATGCCTGAGAACTGACCGCACTTTCATAAAAGGACACCGGCAAGGGCAGACATCGGCATGTAAAAAAAAGTTTTACTACATTGTATTTCCACATATTTAAAGCCCAGTTCTGCAAGTGTATATTGTTTTTTGGCCAAACCTGGAGTTCTTCTTTAACACTTTATTAAATGTCTATTTTTTTTTTATCCAGACATTAAACAACTTTACATCATTATTAAGTATTTTTTAAATCTTTACGTATTAGGCTAGGTTCACACTGCTGCAGTGCGAATTTACCGCGATTTTACCGCGATTTTACCGCGAATTTACCGCGATTTTACCGCGAATTTCAGGAGTTGGATATAGCTGCGATTGATAGTCTAGCCAATGGAATCATAATGTAAAAAAAAAAAAGGGTCTTAACTTCCTGTGTACTTCCTGGTTTTTGTGGAGAGTAGTGTGGTGGAATTCGCACATATGTGAACCATCAATGCGATTCAAGAACGATTTACATTGATGTCTATGGAGACTAAATTCGCAACGCAACGCAGTAAACTCGCACAGGACCTTTTTTTCACGCAGGTTATATTCGCAACGCGTCGATGTGAACGGCACTAATGTTAATCTATGTAATTTAAATGACTTGCGAATTTGAGCGATCGCAACGGCTCAAATTCGCAATAGAATTCGCAGCAGTGTGAACCTAGCCTTAAGGCTGTAATCTATGGTCTGGTCATGTAAATTTAAACCCATTACTCGTTGTGTTTCTCCATAAATCTATTTTCTGTCCTATTTTCTCACATTTTATTATCAAACATATAACACTTTGAATAAATAACTCATTATATATATATATATATATATATATATATATATATATATATATATATATATATATATATATATCACTGGTTGAAAAATGTATTCTGATCACTAATGCAATGTTTGTGTCTCACAATTTAAAACCCATTTCTCACATACAAACTCTTCTATTGTATAGCTTGTTTTTTTCCTGCAGCTTTAAATGGTATCTTTAAAATGATACTAAAGTCTCCTTTTTTTCTTTAAAAATAACAAACATGTTATACTTACCTACTCTGTGTAGTGGTTTTGCACAGAGCAGCCCAGATCCTCCTCTTCTCGGGTCCCTCTTCGAGGCTCTTGCCCCCCCCCCCCTTCTTGTTGAGTGCTCCCACAGCAAGCAACTTGCTATGGGGGCACCAGAGTTGAGCCACAATCTGTGTGCCCAATTAGACACGGAGCTGTAGTTCGGCACCATCCCCTCACTCTCCTGATTGGCTAACTGACTGATTGACAGCAGTGGGAGCCAATTGCGCTGCTGCAGTGTCTTAGCCAATCAGGAGGGAGAGTCCTGAATGACCGAGCCACTCGTGCACATCGCTGGATAGAGATGGGGCTCAGGTAAGTATTAGGGGGGCTGAGGGGGGCTGCTGCACACAGAAGGTTTTTTATCCTAATGCATAGATGCATAAGATTAAAAACCTTCTGCCTTTACAACTATTTTAATTCCCTTTCTCTTATCTCATTAGGTTCTTTAAATAACAAGTTAATTATTATTATGATAAAAATATGTTTGCTCCAAATTGAAGACATTTTTAAAGTTGTACCCAACTATCTGTGAGAAAAAAAGCAAATTAGGAGGATGGCTTCTTTAACATTCTTGCGTGGCTTTAAAATATGTACCTAAAATGAGGACAGTATTGCCAATTTGTTTTAATGCTTACTAACATATGTACCCAGATCACATATTCTGAAAATGATAAACTGCAACAGTGCAAAGACCATATGCATGATTGTCGATGGCACTGAGAACAAAAATACAATTTCATTATGAAAATAAGGCAGTTTTTTTGTTCAGTGAACCGGGTTCCCCCTCCATTGGTGACAGCAAAAATAAATTGGTAAAGCTGTAGAAGTACAAAAAATTGAATATTAAACTCAGCGCTGCTCCTATAGCTTAAACCAATGCAATATCTAGCATAACTATGCAACTATACAACATATGCACTATCATGATATAACTTAACAATATGATATTAAAGTGCTCAGTGCAAATTTAAAGTGCAGAAAAGTCGTAGCTATACGATGGCTCATGGGATCAGGATAGCAGGCGCCGCAGCACTGCAGGGGTGCCGATGCTCATGGTCCCAATGACCGCCGGCCACGTACGATCGCGTGCAGGAGAGGCAGAACACGGAAGTGTGTGTGTAAACACACAAATCCCTGTTCTGCTCTGTGAGGAGTGACAGATCATGTGTTCCTAATAGCTAGGAACCACGATCCGTCACTTCCTCTAGACAGTCCCCTCCCCCTTCATTTAGAAACACGTAGCAGGGAACACAGTTAACCCCTTGATCGCCCCCTAGTGTTAACCCCTTCCCTGCCAGTGACATTTTTACAGTAATCAGTGCATTTTTATAGCACTGATCGCTGTAAATGCCAATGGTCCCAAAAATGTGTCAAAAGTGTCCGATGTGTCCGCCATAATGTCGCAGTTCCAATAAAAATCGCAGATCACCACCATTACTAGTAAAATAAATAATAATAATAAAAATGCTATAAATCTATCCCCTATAATGTAGACGATATAACTTTTACGCAAACCAAACAATATACGCTTATTGCTATTTTTTTTTTTACCAAAAATATGTAGAAGAATACATATCAGCCTAAACTGAGAAAACATTTTTTTTTTTTTTTTTTTAAATGGGGATATTTATTATAGCAAAAAGTACAAAATATCGTGTTTTTTTCAAAATTGTTGCTCTTTTTTTGTTTATAGCGCAAAAAGTAAAAATTGCAGAGGTGATCAAATACCACCAAAAGAAAGCTCTATTTGTGGGAAAAAAAGGACGTCAATTTTTTTTGGGTGCAGTGTTGCACGACCGCGCAATTGTCAGTTAAAACGACGCAGTGTCAAATCGCAAAAAATGGCCCGGTCATTCAGCAGTCAAATCTTCCGGGGCTGAAGTGGTTAAACACACCTGTAAGTATCTCCAGAACAGTATCTCCCGTCACTGGTGAAATTGAGATGTATTGACACTGCATAGGGACAGCTCCTATCTTCCATCGGTATGTGTAAAACATATGCATGTCCTGGATCCTTCCCAGCTTTCACGGTGATCAGACATTCATTAAAAGTATACGGCAATGAAGGGAAAAAAGTATATATAGTGTAATACTGTGAGGTTCATTAATAAAATCCAAAGATATTACACTTACATCAAAAAACTTTAAACGTGCAGAGAAA
Source organism: Aquarana catesbeiana (assembly GCF_042186555.1). Lineage (NCBI taxonomy): Eukaryota > Metazoa > Chordata > Amphibia > Anura > Ranidae > Aquarana > Aquarana catesbeiana. Next base: position 41,263,682 of record NC_133331.1, read on the forward strand.
AGCCACCTTGGCGTGCAAACAATCGTCACTAGGTCTCCTCAGTTTGACACGTTTCACCCTCCCACTGGGCGTCATCAGAAGCTCCTGGAGCCCGTCACTGTCTGTCTTTTATATATTAAGTCCCGCCCACTACACCCAATAACACCCACTACTCCTGTTGATGGTGCAGTAATAATTGTAATCCGTTACCGCCGGACCGGAAGTGACGTTACCACAAAAACCGAAAGTGACACAATCACCATCTCCCCACATGTAAGGTCAGCATGGAATCACTTCCTGTGTCCACAGAAAGTGTTCAAAACACCATATTAATTCTCAAAATAAGATATTACACCCTCTGCTGATACTATTATATGTGCTATTGCTTCCCGTGTGTACAGGAAGTGAAGACCATCCAAATATGGTGTTAGACTCAGCATACTGTATGAAATGGAGAATCCTAATGTTGGGATTGTGTGGTAACTGGATGTTCTAACCCACTTAAGATAATAGTTCCTTGTTTCCAAATAGTTATGCATTATTTCTAATGACAACTATTCCAAATTAAATTACAACATACAATAAATAAAAAAATATTAGCATAATACATAGATGAAATAAAATATAATTAATAGTAAATAAAAAATAATAGATAAAATTACAAAATATGTAAAGTGGGAGAAGTGATATTAAAATTGAAATTAAAAATTATTAATAAAACAATTAATTGTTAAGTCCACGTTTAACCCTTTTAGTGATTGCAATTGATATATCCATTGGGTTTCATTTTGAGAAATAGCCTGTTTTAAATTGGTGCCCCTCCAGTGTCTCTCCACTCTGTCAATGCCACAAAAAATTAGTTTGGATGGGTTCCTGTTATTAAATCTTCTGAAGTGGGATGATAAACTATGTTTTCGAAAGCCCTTTTTGATGTTATTAATGTGTTCTCGCAATCTCAATTTAAGTTCTCTGGTGGTCCGACTCATGTATTAGAGGCCACATTCACATTCCAATAGATATGTGACATTTGTGGTGCCACATGTAATAAATTTGGCTATCTCATATATCTGTCATGTAGTTTTTGATTTGAAGTGTGTTATTTTTCTTTTTCCTCCTTTACATGTTCTACATGTTAAACATTTGGCACATTTGAAAAAACCTGTCTGATCAAGAAAGGTAACCATCTTTTTAGGGGGGCCTGGGATGCTTTTAACAATTCTATCCTTCAATATTGGTGGACGTCTGTAAATGAACTTGGGAGGGGTTGGTAATGTTTTAGCCAGTGCCGAGTCTCTAAGCAAAATAGGCCAGTGGGTTTTTATAATGTTTTCTATTTGTTTATGTTGCTTATTGAATTCAGTACAGAAGGTAAGATCATATTTTTCTTCTTTTGTTATAATGAATTGTGGGCGTTTATATCCCTTTTGTTCAAACCGTTCAAACCTATTCAACAGCATATTGGATTATGTTTCATAGTCCTCTGGGGATCACAATTTAATTTTACCCTCATAAACTGGCCGTATCGCAAAAAACGCTCTGGTCAGGAAGGGGGTAAATTCTTCCGGGGCTGAAGCGGTTAAATTTGCACTGAGCACTTTAATATCATATTAGGTTATATCATGATATTGCATATGTTGACATAGTTATGCTAGATATTGCATTGGTTTAAGCTATAGGAGCAGCGCTGAGTTTAATATTCAATTTTTTTTATTTTTTTGGGGTTCTTTACCTTTCACTATATCAGCAGCCCTATTATATGGTAATTCTATTATCATATACACTTCATTTCCATAGCGCAGGTTTTTTTCCTTTTTTCAAAGCTGTAGAAGCATTTCATTGCAAGTTGGGGCAGGGAATCTTCACGTCCACTGTATATGTGGATGTAGTCAAAGCCTCACACTTATAGAAGTATGTCTCCTTAAAATTTTGGAAGTGTGTGCGTGTGTGTGTTTGTATGGGGGTGGGGGAATTGGGGATTAGGCAAAGGAAATCAAGCAATTGTTTGCCCTAGAAGCCAAACACCATATGCTCATATTTCCTGGACTACATGAGAGATTGCTAGAACAAATAATGGCTGTAGGCATAGCAAACCAAAATAATATGCCAATAAGAGACATTGTACATCTCTTTTTTCTTGTTGCAGCCCTTCACTAGGGATGAGCCGAACACCCCCCGGTTCGGTTCGCACCAGAACCCGCGAACGGACCGAAAGTTCGCACGAACGTTAGAACCCCATTGACGTCTATGGGACTCGAACGTTCGAAATCAAAAGTGCTCATTTTAAAGGCTAATTTGCATGGTATTGTCCTAAAAAGGGTTTGGGGACCCGGGTCCTACCCCAGGGGACATGTATCAATGCAAAAAAAACTTTTAAAAACGGCCGTTTTTTCGGGAGCAGTGATTTTAATGATGCTTAAAGTAAAAAAAAAAAAAGTGAAATATTCCTTTAAATATCGTACCTGGGGGGTGTCTATAGTATGCCTGTAAAGTGACGCGTGTTTCCCATGTTTAGAACAGTCCCTGCACCAAATGTCATTTTTAAAGGAAAAAATCTCATTTAAAACTGCTTGCGGGTTTAATGTCATGTCGGGTCATGGCAATATGGATGAAAATCAGTGAGACAAACGGCATGGGTACCCCCCAGTCCATTACCAGGCCCTTTGGGTCTTGTATGGATATTAAGGGGAACCCCGCACCCAAATTAAAATAAGGAAAGGTGTGGGGCCACCAGGCCCTATATACTCTGAACAGCAGTATACAGGCGGTGCAAACAAGACAGTGACTGTAGGTTTGTTGTTAAGTAGAATCTGTTTGTAATTTTGAACATTTTTAACGTGTTTAGCTCCAGCCAAAAAATCTTTTCTAAGCTTTTTGGAAAACATAGGGAAGGGTTATCACCCCTGTGACATTTGTTTTGCTGTCTTTCCTCCTCTTCAGAAGATTTCACCTCACTTTTTTGTCCCAATGAAAAATGTTTTTTGAAAATTTGGGTTTTTTTGTGGAACAAGGATTGGAAAGCATCAGTGGAAAGGAGAAATTGTTTTCCCATATTAACTCTTACAGGAGAGAATTTCCCTTCCTAGGGGTAGATTTCATCTCACTTCCTGTTGTCTCCTTCCGTTTGCAAGTAGGAGTCGTTTGTAAGTTAGATGTTTGAAAGTAGGGTCCTGCCCTATATACTCAGCAGAAATTTGGGCCTTAGGTGTTGCTGTGGCCACAACACTGTAAGCCCTCACAGGGCCCTGCTGTGAAATATTAGATCAAGAATTGTAATTACATGCCCCTGTTGAACAGGAGCTGAAAAATTAGGCCTTAGGCACTGGTGCTGGTGCCACAACACTGCAACCCCTCACAGACACTCTAGTTGGAACGCAGGAACGAGCCCTGCTGCAAAGTATTGCTTCAAAAATTGTAATTACACGCCCCTGTTAGACAGGGGCAGAAAAATTGGGCCTTAGGCACTGGTGCTGGTGCCACAACACTGCAACCCCTCACAGACACTCTAGTTGGAACGCAGGAACGAGCCCTGCTGCAAAGTATTGCATCAAAAATTGTAATTACACGCCCCTGTTAGACAGGGGCAGAAAAATTGGGCCTTAGGCACTGGTGCTGGTGCCACAACACTGCAACCCCTCACAGACACTCTAGTTGGAATGCAGGAACGAGCCCTGCTGCAAAGTATTACATCAAAAATTGTAATTACACGCCCCTGTTAAACAGGGGCTGAAAAATTGTGCCTTAGGCACTGGTGGTGGCGCCCAGAACCAAAAATGTTCTTACAACCTATCAGCGTGATGATTGAGGAGGAAGAGGATAATTACTCAGGGATAGTCACTCAGCATCAGCATAGGCAGTCTTTGAAGGGATCTGAGATTTCAAAAAAAATTATTCGGTTACATCAGCATCAGGTGCTTGGTAGCTGGTGGTGATCCAAGACTCATTCATTTTTATGAAGGTCAGCCGATCGACCGAGTCGGTGGACAGACGCACCCTGTGATCGGTTACCACGCCTCCAGCAGCACTGAATGTGCGTTCCGAAAGAACGCTGGATGCAGGACAGGCCAGTAGCTCAATTGCATACTGTGCAAGCTCTGGCCAGTGATCCATCCTCAAGACCCAGTAACCCAGAGGATTTTCGGTGGGAAAGGTGTCCAAGTCTGATCTTGCCCCTAGGTATTCCTGCACCATGTAAAACAGACGCTGGCGATGGTTGCTGGAACCGATCATACCTTGGGGCTGCGGACCAAAAAATTGTCTGAACGCATCGGTCAGACGGCCACCTTCTCCACCGCTCCTTCTTTGACTGACCGAAGCCTCAGCAACACGTTGTCCAGAAACAGGAGTTTGTAACCTCCCAGTCTCTGGGAACGCGTTGCACAGACCTTTCTGCAAGGCCTCCCGAAGATGTTTCATCCTCTGCTCCCTCTGCGATGGCAAGATAAGGTCCGCAACCTTACCCTTGTAACGTGGATCAAGGAGGGTTGCCAGCCAGTATTGGTCCTTCTCCTTGATACCACGAATACGAGGATCCTTACGCAGGCTTTGCAGGATCAGGGAGGCCATGCAGCGTAGGTTTGCTGAGGCATTCGGTCCGGAGTCCTCTGGGTCACTAAGAACGACATGGTCCGCAGCCACCTCCTCCCAGCCACGTACAAGTCCATGTGTTTCTTGGGACTGATCCCTTAAAGACTGCTGCTGATGCTGAGTGCCAGGCTCCACCTCCATACTGACACAATCTTCCTCCTCCTCCTCCTCTTCCTCCTCCTCCTCTTCCTGTGTGATCGGCGGGCACGCAGGAACACTGTCTGGATAAAGGGGGCCTTGAGAGCTAAGGAAGTCCTCCTCTTCCTGCCTCTGTTCTGCCTCAAGTGCCCTGTCCATTATTCCACGCAGCGTGTGCTCCAACAGGTGGACAAGGGGGACAGTGTCACTGATGCATGCACTGTCAGTGCTCACCATCCTCGTGGCCTCCTCGAATGGTGACAGGACAGTGCATGCATCCCTGATCATGGCCCACTGGCGTGGGGAAAAAACCAAGCTCCCCTGACCCTGTCCTGGTGCCATAGTCGCACAGGTACTCATTGATGGCCCTCTGCTGCGTGTGCAGCCGCTGCAGCATGGCCAACGTTGAGTTCCACCTGGTGGGCATGTCACAGATTAGGCGGTTCTTGGGCAGGTTAAACTCCTTTTGGAGGTCCGTCAGCCGAGCACTGGCATTATATGACCGGCGGAAATGCACACAGACTTTCCTGGCCTGCCTCAGGACATCCTGTAAGCCCGGGTACCTGCCCAAGAACCGCTGCACCACCAAGTTAAGGACGTGAGCCAAACAGGGCACATGGGTCATTTGTCCCTGTCGGAGGGCAGAGAGGAGGTTGGTGCCATTGTCGCAAACCACCATTCCTGCCTTAAGTTGGCGTGGCGTCAACCACCTCTGAACCTGCCCCTGCAGAGCTGACAGAACCTCTGCCCCAGTGTGGCTCCTGTCCCCCAAGCACACCAGCTCAAGTACCGCATGGCATCTTTTGGCCTGCGTACTTGCGTAGCCCCTTGAACGCCTACGGAGCACCGCTGGTTCCGAGGAAGAGGCCATGGAGGAAGAAGAAGAGGAGGGGGTGGAGGAGAGAGGTGTGTCACAATCAGCATTTTGGAGGCGTGGTGGCGGAACAACCTCCAACACTACTGCACCTTGTCCTGCATCCTTCCCAGCTGCCAGCAGAGTCACCCAATGCGCCGTGAAACTTAGGTAACGTCCCTGTCCATGCCTGCTGGACCATGAGTCAGCGGTAATATGCACCTTACCGCTGACCGCCCTGTCCAGCGAGGCATGGACATTGCCTTCCACATGCCGGTAGAGAGCCGGAATCGCCTTCCGTGAGAAAAAGTGGCGTTTGGGTACCTGCCACTGAGGAACCGCACATTCCACAAACTCACGGAAGGGGGCAGAGTCTACCAACTGAAAAGGCAGCAGTTGAAGTGCTAGCAATTTTGCCAAGCTAGCATTCAACCGCTGGGCATGTGGATGGCTGGGAGCAAACTTCTTTCGGCGGTGCAGCAGCTGGGGCAGGGAAATTTGCCTGGTACAATCTGACGTCGGTGTACCAAAAGCAGATTGCCCACAAGTACTTGGCTGTGACACACCTAATTCTACACCTTCATTCCTCTCACTGCATGTCTCAGAGAGGACTGAAGGTCTAGTGGGGTTGGAAATCTCAGCTGATGAGGAGCAAGGAGAGATCCTCTTTGTTCTTTGGTGTGGGTCTTTTAGATACGCTTGCCAACGAACTGCATGGCAGGTCAACATATGTCTGGTCAAGCATGTGGTACCCAAGCGGGAGATGTTTTGGCCACGCGAGATACGCTTGAGACATATGTTGCAAATAGCAGCGGTGCGATCTGATGCACTCGTCTCAAAAAAGGCCCACACCAAAGAACTTTTTGAATAACGCGCAGAGACTGCAGCGCCCTGCACATGTGGAGCTTTGGGGTGTGATGCAGTCAATGTGCTGCCCTTAGGCTGGCCCCTGGAGGGCATCCTGCCTCGTTGGTGATGTGCCGCCTCCTCCTCCTCCTCCTCCTCCTCTCTCCTATCAGGCACCCACGTTGAGTCAGTGACCTCATCATCCCCTCCCTCCTCATCACTGGAGCAAACCTGGCAGTATGCTGCAGCAGGGGGAGCATGACTGCCAGATTGCTGTCCTTCTTGGGCACCCCCTCTGTCCGTGCTCATGTTACTGCCTTCATCGAGCTCAGTATCGTCATCAGAGCCTTCCAAACGCTGTGCATCCTCCTGGAGCATGTACCCAACACTGTGGTCAAACAGTTCGAGGGAATCCTCATGAGGACATGGTGGAGCTAGGGAAGGAGTCACTGATGACATTGAGCTGAGGGAAGAGGCCGCTGCTTTGCCAGACAAAGCACCCTGGGCATGGGTGAGAGAGGATGAGGAGGATGAGGACGGCTTGGTCATCCACTCGACCAAGTCTTCCGCATGTTGCGGCTCAACACGGCCAGCTGCCGAAAAAAAGGCCAAGCGTGTCCCATGGCCACGTGCTGATGAGGATGCACCGTCTCCACGACCAGCACTAGACACAGAGCCTGCTTGCCCTCTCTTATTGGCTTGTGACTGTCTGCCTCTCCTTCTTGGCCTTCCAGACATACTAATGGCCTGTAGCTGCACTAAGCTGGGATAGAACACCTGTAATTTTCTTCAAGTAGCTTTATATACTGTAACCAGACAAGCCTGCCTGTCAGTAGGAAGATAACAGGAACGGATCTAGCTGAACACTGTGAGCAGGACGCACTGTACTAAATGTAAATAGTCTAGCTGCCTGACGGTGGTACTAATAGGATCAAATAGAACACCTGTAATTTTCTTCAGGTAGCTTTATATACTGTAACCAGACAAGCCTGCCTGTCAGTAGGAAGATAACAGGAACGGATCTAGCTGTACACTGTGAGCAGGACGCACTGCACTAAATGTAAATAGTCTAGCTGCCTGACCGTGGTACTAATAGGATCAAATAGAACACCTGTAATTTTCTTCAGGTAGCTTTATATACTGTAACCAGACAAGCCTGCCTGTCAGTAGGAAGATAACAGGAACGGATCTAGCTGAACACTGTGAGCAGGACGCACTGTACTAAATGTAAATAGTCTAGCTGCCTGACCGTGGTACTAATAGGATCAAATAGAACACCTGTAATTTTCTTCAGGTAGCTTTATATACTGTAACCAGACAAGCCTGCCTGTCAGTAGGAAGATAACAGGAACGGATCTAGCTGTACACTGTGAGCAGGACGCACTGTACTAAATGTAAATAGTCTAGCTGCCTGACCGTGGTACTAATAGGATCAAATAGAACACCTGTAATTTTCTTCAGGTAGCTTTATATACTGTAACCAGACAAGCCTGCCTGTCAGTAGGAAGATAACAGGAACGGATCTAGCTGAACACTGTGAGCAGGACGCACTGTACTAAATGTAAATAGTCTAGCTGCCTGACCGTGGTACTAATAGGATCAAATAGAACACCTGTAATTTTCTTCAGGTAGCTTTATATACTGTAACCAGACAAGCCTGCCTGTCAGTAGGAATTTAACAGGAACGGATCTAGCTGAACACTGTGAGCAGGACGCACTGCACTAAATGTAAATAGTCTAGAAGATAACAGGAACGGATCTAGCTGAACACTGTGAGCAGGACGCACTGCACTAAATGTAAATAGTCTAGAAGATAACAGGAACGGATCTAGCTGAACACTGTGAGCAGGACGCACTGCACTAAATGTAAATAGCAGGAACGGATCTAGCTGAACACTGTGAGCAGGACGCACTGCACTAAATGTAAATAGTCTAGAAGATAACAGGAACGGATCTAGCTGAACACTGTGAGCAGGACGCACTGCACTAAATGTAAATAGCAGGAACGGCTCTAGCTGAACACTGTGAGCAGGACGCACTGCACTAAATGTAAATAGCAGGAACGGATCTAGCTGAACACTGTGAGCAGGACGCACTGCACTAAATGTAAATAGTCTAGAAGATAACAGGAACGGATCTAGCTGAACACCGTGAGCAGGACGCACTGCACTAAATGTAAATAGCAGGAACGGATCTAGCTGAACACTGTGAGCAGGACGCACTGCACTAAATGTAAATAACAGGAACGGATCTAGCTGAACACTGTGAGCAGGACGCACTGCACTAAATGTAAATAGCAGGAATGGATCTAGCTGAACACTGTGAGCAGGACGCACTGCACTAAATGTAAATAGCAGGAACGGATCTAGCTGAACACTGTGAGCAGGACGCACTGCACTAAATGTAAATTGCAGGAACGGATCTAGCTGAACACTGTGAGCAGGACGCACTGCACTAAATGTAAATAGTCTAGAAGATAACAGGAACGGATCTAGCTGAACACTGTGAGCAGGACGCACTGCACTAAATGTAAATAGCAGGAACGGATCTAGCTGAACACTGTGAGCAGGACGCACTGCATTAAATGTAAATAGTCTAGATAGAAGATAACAGGAACGGATCTAGCTAAACTGAATACAGTGTATATATATATATGCAACACCTGGGATGCATATATATACACAATACACTGTAAGTGCAGCTAACTGACTGACTGTTCTGCCTAATCTATCTAACTCAAATCAAATGACACTGTCTCTCTCTCTCTCTCTATCTCTCAGCACACCGGAACACACACTACACAGGGCCGCCGTGCAGGCGGCCTTATATAGTGTGGGGTGTGTACTAAATCCCCTGAGCCATAATTGGCCAAAGCCACCCTGGCTTTGGCCAATTACAGCTCTCTCTACTGACGGCGCTGTGATTGGCCAAGCATGCGGGTCATAGTGCATGCTTGGCCAATCATCAGCCAGCAATGCACTGCGATGCCGCAGTGAATTATGGGCCGTGACGCGCCACACGAATTTAGCGCGAACGGCCCATAACGTTCGCAATTCGGCGAACGATCGAACAGCCGATGTTCGAGTCGAACATGGGTTCGACTCGAACACGAAGCTCATCCCTACCCTTCACCATAGGCATGTAGAGATGGGGTAATTGCTGTGGTTAATATCCAGCTGAACAGATAGGCTGCCTCCCATCTTAACCTTTGAGATTAAGGGTATGCAAGAAAAAGCAGAAGGAGAACCTTAAGCAAGCAATGACATTGACAAAATGGCTTTAGGGGAAAGATAGGTAATAGATTTCTATTAGGAGTTCTCTGCAAATCAGCTCTTTCAATGGCCAATACTTTTCAAGGTGTAGTTATCCGTTAATAAAATCTGAAGCTATATATGCTTTATTGTATTATGTATCTCCTGAAAGGTGTAGTCTCATTTATGTAGGTCATATAAAGCTAATAGTTGTTACATTCAACAAGTCTAGCATAGGTGATAGACTCTGCAGGTCTAGGCTTAGCAGGCTTCCTACACCTTCAGGAAAGGGACATTATTTTAAGGACAGTGAGGTGCACATTTTTGGACAAAGAGGACAACAGGTTCACAAGAGATATGAAAAAGGCCATCTATGTCAAACTTGAACAACTTATTTGCAGTGGGGGCTTTCGAAACTATCTGTAACAGCCTCCCTGCGGATGTAGGGTGTTAGTCAAGGTGTGTTTTGTAGGTGGCTGGAGAGCCGATAAATAGTCTGGAGCCTGAAACTGAGTGTGTGGATCCTGGGTGCAGTCCTGCCAGAGGAGTCCCCTGTCTGTGTCCATTAGGGCAGTCTGCGGGAGAAGCTGCATGAAGGTCATCAAGGTCCCAGCTATAGTTGCAGCTGGGGGGCCAACTCACTGGAGGATATATGGTGGAAGTTGGGGGAAAGAGTATCCAGCTGTCCTGTGGTATCATGATTCTGTGTCTCCCTCATTGAAGAGTGTCCGGTGAAAGGAGAAGGAGGCTACTGATGATTCTGTGGCATTGTGAGTAATTACCTACATTATGTGCCCTAGTGACTCTGTGCAGTTCCCAGTTCTACAAAAGCAAGTCCTGGGTATCTTCCCAGTCAATAGTGAATTTTGCCGAAGCTCTATGCCAGAATAGTGAGATGAGAAGTTTCCTCAGTAAATTCTGTTCTTTCCAGGTATCCCAGGTATCCCATGTCTCCCCTTCACTGATCCAAGTTTAATCTAGCAATAAAAGTACAAGAGATACCACTAGCCTGTTTATTTGAGCCAGTGAGACGGGTTCCTCAACCACCAAATGTCAATTAGGCCTATTTCTTAAAGAAAACGTGCAAAGGGAATTAGGAGTGTTAACAGTAGGGTTGTCAACCACATTGTACTTATCAAGTGCAGGATTTAAATAATTGTTAAAATCTCTCACAGCCACAATAGGAATATCTGGTTTATCCATCAAAAATTGTGAAAAATCCAGAAGGACTGTATAAAAATACATAGTGCCCCAAGTTATCCAGCTTGGTCTGTCTGCAGGTATATTCAACAATATTAGCTATCAAGATCGATACCCCCGTAGAATATGAGGCATGTATCAAATGATATTGTGTCCGATACTGGGCATCCTTCAAGTAATGTAGTGTATCCTTATGGAGATGAGTCTCCTGTAAGCAGACCTCAGCCAGAGAGAATTGTTTACGGGAGGTAAAAATTGCCTGTCGTTTAGTAGCATCACTTAACCCCTGCACATTACAAGAATATATAACAGAACCATAGTATATATCACCATCTTAATACATAAGGTGTAATAAGGGTGCAAGGGGGAAAGTAAGCCCATAACATTATTAAAGCGTATTCAATGACCATTATAGACATATGATAGTAATGAGTATCTAGTTTAAACAAAAGAGCTGACACCAAATAAACGACAGTGAGCCCCTGTGCGTCAACGCATTTCGCTGTTTTGCTTCGTCAGGACACACTTGGGAGTAGTTGGAAGGAACAGGTCTCACTTGTCAGCATAGAAATATCTCCACATGGAGAGCTCCCAGATGATCACCCAGGAATCACAGTGTAAAGCAGGAGGCAGTTTCTTACTAATACCAGCGATCGTATATATAGATATGAATATGAATTCATATGGATATACATAGAGCTATACATATAGATATGAATATAAACTCATATGGTTCACCGGGAGATGAAGATACATCGTAAGTATCCAGATAATTAGAGGAGGAGCGTAATAGAGAGGAGAAGGGTAGAACAAACAACACCCTTTCACCAGTTTTCAGTCCATAGAAACAGGGGCTTCAACAATAATCCATATGGACAGATATAGATTCCTTCCAAACTGGATATATCGAACTCTCCTATACCTGCCCACAGTCAGTATAACTATATAGGCTCTATAGGTATATTTAAACAGGCCATAGTAGCATGAGGTTCAGTGTCTCCCTGGGGAAACATAATAGTGATTTGGATCCAAAAGTTTTTCAACTATTACATGTTGTGTTATATATGCGTTTCACAAAAGATGGTATGTGATATATTTTTCTGATTACATAAGGTTTGTTTAAGAGTCATAGGACATAAGACTTGTACATGCCCTAATGTTTATAATAAATAATTTTAGGATATAGAATCCGTTACCCCCATATTTTTAAAAACCTATTTCTTTACTGAAAATCAATAAATGGATTCTTAGAACTAAAATATCGCTCTCTAAATTGTATCACTGAAAGCTCACTGCAGCTACTCATATTGTTTTATTTTTAACCCAGTTAGCAGACATTATAAATCACATTAGAGGTATTGATGTGGGGCCGCAGAAATGATGGGAGTCCGTTGATTAAATCCTAGGGTTGTCTAATGATGCTGACTGAAATATTTAAATGCTGGCTGGGCTCTTATTGGGATCTTTCACTGTCTTGCCTCGTTTGGCTTATAGTAATTTCAATTGTACCACTGTTGTTAAAACCTACTTTTCAATCAAGATGATTTGCCTGAAAGGTAAGGAGATTTGTAAAACCTATATTTGTTAGAGCTGAAACAGGAAAAAATGAATTTTACTCAGCAGTATAATGTTTTATACTCGGTATTGTTAAGAAATGTTACTCACGATCTATGACCGTTTATTCATTCCTGTTCTACAGTGTGTATCAAAGACCATTTCGCTTCTCTGTATTCACCTAGCTTTGCTCTTAAAATCTTCCATAGCATCACTCAAAATATGCATGCCTTGCATTTAAAATCATCCAACAAAAATAAGGAATAGTTGCACTTTAAATACTCCTCAGCTGTTTTAAAAAGCCCAACTCCATTCTCCCACTCCTAATTTCATCCCCTGAATGCCCCATAGTAAGCCCCATAGTAAACCCATAGTAAGACAGCACATTTACACTGTTATACAAGCTGTACACTCACTACTTTATATTGTAGCAAAGTGTAATTTCTTCAGTGTTGTCACATGAAAAGATATAATAAAATATTTACTAAAATGTGAAGCGTGTACTCACTTTTGTGAGATACTATACATGGGAAATACCTCCCTCCCTTGTGAAATGACTGCATAGTGTAAAACAGATGACCACACCCTTTAAAGATTCTCCTCCTCTCTTGTCTCTCAGATTACAAAGCAGTAATTTCCACAACAAACTTGATTTTAACTTTCATCTAGTTATTGAAAGTTCATAAAAGTAGACCAAAAGCTAGTTCTTGGAAACCACCACTGCCCACCTATATGAAGCCCCACCACCACTTAAAGAAAAAACCTTATACAATCTGTAGACTTCAGACTAGTACATTGACATCACGGGTCCTTTCCTTTTATTCCTTGATGCCGCTGGGTGATGCCTCCTTCTGGACTATGTGGCACCTACATAAGATGCTTAAGCACTGCTCAGTCCAGGATTATAAGTAATATTAATGCATATGTTGCACTGCCCCCTTGGGGCCTGCTAAGAATCACCTGCTCATGTGCACGGCCATGATCAAGTGAACCTTCCAACCCACCTGACAGGGTTCAGACATCCTCGTAACACTGTGCAGCAAAAATCAAACTCAGTAATATTAGGTTCTGAAATATTTTACTTGAGCCAGATAGAGTAAGTTAGTTCACAAACAGAGGTAATGAATCTGCTGAGCCGGCTTAACAGCGCCAACTCAGCAAACAAATTCCTCCCAAGGACACAAACTATGGTTCAGCAACCAACAATGTAATATACATATATGTACACTATATTTAGATCCAAAGTATTCTCTTAGCGGATGTTGCAGTTAACTACTTATGTGGCTACTTTGAGAAGGATGTAATCTAGCTAGCCTATGCTATCTTAATGAAAGAGCAGGTCTACTGAAGGTAATATATATAGGCTTTCCTATAAGTAATGACAAAAGAGTTAAACGTTGCAGATCTGATGTTCTTCGCTAGCTAGATGGAGCTCTTTAACTGTAATCTGTTTGGTTGTAGATAAAGCAATAGGTTCCTAGTGGTGAAGATCTAAGGCATCCGAGCATAGTGTTCAAGCAATGCAGTAAAGTGTTCTTAGGGTAAAGATGTCAGTGCACAGTGTTCTGTAATAGTGGCAGTGAATAGATAAAGGGTTGAGCAATTTGCCCTCTCACCAATGACCAAATCGATCCGAGGTCTTCTAGACAGGAACACGTGTAGCAGCACTCAGGTAGCGGATCTGCTGTCTCAGGCTTCCGTAGTGAAATTTGCCCTCCCACCGACAGATAGGCGATCCAAAATGATGTTAGCGACAGGATGTCTGACAGCTGATAACAGAGATAGGCCCCTGAGGCCTTGGGTTGGAAGTAAGGCTCCACGTGGTAGGCTGCGACCTCTCTCTCCCTGTTACACAGAGAGGTCCGTCTGGCCCAGGAGGAAGAGAGCTCTGCATTGCCTTTCTCGCTCTGTAACTCCCAGCAACCTTCAAGTCACCGTGGAGACCTGGGATGTGTAGTCTTAGGGTACGTGGTTGCATAGTAATAGTCTGAAAGAGAACTATACGTTCCATTTCACTTTGTTGGACGCACAAATATGTTGTCACTGATTGCACTAGTTACCAAAGGGACAAGCGATGTCTAGAAACACTGAAAGGTACGGTGCTTTCTGTTGACAGTCCATATCGCTACACATAATAAACTAGTTATGTAATTGTCATGTTTGTGTAATGTTTATGTATTGTATATGTAATGTACATGTATATATAATGTAAATGTATGTTTAATGTATATGTAATGTAAATTATTTATTGTGGATGCATTAATTTTGCAATGCAGCCAAATATGTAAATTCGTAAATAAAAACATGCTTTCAATTACTCATGTAGGGAGTATAGGTGGCACAAGAATTTTTGAATGCACCTCTTTATTTTTTAAGGGTATTTTGTGGCTCATTTACAGGACCATATTTTCTTCCATTGAGAAATGTTGCTATAGGCAACTCTTTCATTTGGATTGGACTGTCAGTGCTCCATAACAAACAAAAAGGTCATGCACTATATTGTAGCAGTGCTCCACAAAGCAACATTTCCATCTGTATTGTAGTCTGCTTTAGTTCACTGTATATGTGCTCTAACGTGCACCAAAAATTAATTGCAATGCCCTATGAAGCCCATACTGTATACAGTCCTTTACTCTGTGTTGCTGTAACCTGTGTTATGATGCTTTACAATGCAAGGAACATGATAGGGATTATTTACTAAAACTGGAGTTTGCAAAATCGGTGCAGCTCTGCATAGAAACCAATCAGCTTCCAGGTTTTATTGTCAAAGCTTAATTGAACAAACTGAAGTTAGAAGCTAACAGGCTACCATACACAGCTGCACCAGATTTCGAGTGCACCAGTTTTAGTAAATCACCTCTTATGCATGCACTGTTGGGTGCACACCTATTCATTTCCTAACCCTAAGCACATTTAATCACATGCAGTAGAAAATATACAGTACAGTATGCGTTGCCCTGCAGTGCGTTGGGAAAATTGTACTAATTGTGTTTGCAGACATGATTTTTTTTTAAAAATCATCAATAAAGTTTATTGAATAAACCAAGACAGATTCCAGAACTTCTATGTCACAATAGACAGCCATCCATCCCACACTCAATTAAATTTAGCGGGACAGCACCTGTGTTGATATGAGTTTTTTCATAGTGAAGAGTGGTGCCCATCTGAGTAATTCATGCTTGTGGGGACGGAGGGGAGGGATTTTTTCAGTGCATTAACAGTACTTTTTGGGCCTGAAATAAAGCTCTAGAAACAGCCTCTTTAATGAGCGGGTCAGGAATCATGGGATCCAAGATACCAAGTACACAGAACAGTGGGTACAGTGAGAGATTGAATTGAAATGCTTGTTTAATGGTTCAAATAACAGTGTGTCGGTATCTGTGCAACTTGGGGCAGCACCACATCATGCGGATCAAATCCCCATGATCCCTTTTGCATTTAGGGTGGATATAGTCTAGCATTAAACTGATTTTATGCAACTTAAGTGGAGTATAGTGCACTCAAAATAATATGTACAATTGAGAGAATATTTGTGATACATTTAGTAAGCTAAGACAAACAAATCATATAGGTATGTCCTGAGAAGCCGAGAGTAGCAGTTAGAAAAATGTTGGGGAGCCACTGCATGCTGTAATTGTAAATAGTAAAAGTGCATCTGTTGAGGAAGACCAAATTTAGCCTGCAGAGCCGAAAATGTTAGTAGTGTATTATCCGTAAACACTTGCCTAACATGTGTAATCCCATAGGCCTGCCATTTAGGGGCATACTGAATCTTGGCCAGTTCAGGATATGCAGAGTTGTTCCATAACATACTGAAACTAGGGTACCCCGTAGCACCCTGCAGCTGTTTGGACTTATGCCACAGGTTATCAATCTATAAGTGGGAAACAATCTAGTCGGTTTAGTAGTGGAAATTCAGGCCCTCGGGCATGTATACAGAGTCAGTAAAATGCAAAAATAATGTCAGGGTGGAATCTCGGGACATCAGAGAGGCGTTATCACCTACGGACATTCCAGGCACCATATGCTGCAATTGTGCAGCTATATAATAAAGCCATGGGTGAGGAAATGCAATACCCCCTGCAGTCTTTTGGTGTTGTAATTTCGCTAAATGAACCCAGAGAGAGCACTGTTTCCACAATAAAGCTTGAAACAGAGAATTAACAGTACAGAAAATGTTAAGTGGAATAATCACTGGGGAATTGTGCAAAAAATACAATAATTGGGACATAAGTATCATTTTAACAAGGTTGGCTCGCCCCATCAAGCATAGCCACAATTTTTGCCACACCTGGATTTTGTCCCGAAAGTGGTGGAGCAGGGGGTTAATATTCAGTTTCAAGAACTCAGTTTCAAGAACTCAGTGACCTCTTGGGAAATTACTGTGTTCAAGTATTTAAAAGTGGAGACAACTGGTACAGGAGGGAGGTAAGAGTGGATCAGCTAGGTCATCTTAACTCAACAGAGCTGATTTGGAACAGTTGATCGTCAGGCCTGAATACATGCCAAATTCTACAGGTTTGTAATGAGTTATCAATATCCCCCAACATAAGCAGCATATCATCTGTGTATAAGAGCTTTTCACACAGGATACCATACTGAAAGCCCTCAATGGAGGCAGATGCCCGAATACGCACAGCCAATGGCTCTATTGCTAGGACAAACAGTAAGGGTGAAAGAGGACAACCATGATGAGTGCCCCTGCCCAAGGGAAAATGGGCTGAGACCCATCCCACTGAACAAATGGCTGCCTGAGGGTCATAGTTCAGGAGTTTCACCCATGAGAAAAGAGTATACTCAAAGCCAAAACTGTTCAAACCTACCCACAGGTACTGCCACTCAACACTATTGAAAGCCTTGTTGGCATCCAGTGACAAGAAGGCTCTCAAACCCATATTGTCAGAAGGGGTTTGCATGATAAAAAAAAGTCTATGTAGGTTAAAGACTGTTGATTTTTGGGGCATAAAACCAGCTTGGTCAGAATGTATAATACTCGTTATGACATTTAAAGTGGAGGTCCGCTGAAAAAAAAAAATATTAAAAGCCAGCAGCTACAAATACTGCAGCTGCTGACTTTTAATATATGGACACTTACCTGTCCAGGGAGCCCGCGATGTCGGCAGCCGAAGCCGATCCGTCCTTCGGCTCTTGGCTGCTGCCGCCGCCTTCCTCGGTAAGGGAATAAAGAAGTGAAGCCATGCGGCTTCACTTACTGGTTTCCTACTGCGCTAGTCACACTGTGCGTCCTCTCTGGTCCCTGCTGTGTTCTGTGTCTCACAGAATACAGCGGTGGAGGAGAGTGTAGGTGCCGGAAGTGGCGTAGGTCACCACAAGCGCCGCGGTGATCTATGCCAGGAAGTGGGAGCAAATACCTGTATTAGACAGGTATCTGCTTCCTCCTCCCCTTCTGAAAAGTGCCAAATGTGACACTGGGGGGGGGGATCCAAAAACTGGAAGTTCCAGTTTTGGGTGGAACTCCACTTTAAACACCGGGCTAAAATTTTAGCTAACATTTTGATATCTGTCTGCAGCAGAAAAATAGGTCTGTAAGAATCGGTGTCCATTGGTGATTTACCTGGCTTCAACAGAAGGACAGTGGTAGCCCTACTCATAGAAGGTGGCAGGCATTGTAAACAGAATGCTTGTAAGTTTCAAGTAGACATGGTAGAAAGGAATCAGCATACTGTGAGTATACCTCCATAGGAAGCCCATCCTCACCAGGTGCCTTAGAGGTGGGAAAAGAAACAATCACCTTCTATACTTCATCTATGGTAATGGGGGAATCCAATAAGGCCCTTTGGGAATTAGACAGTATGGGTAACTGTGTAGAATGTAAGTAGGACTGTAGGTTATCAGAGACATACTGCACCTAGGATTGATATAGAGCTGAGTATAAATGAACCAGCTCCCTCATTACCTCATCCGGCATATTTAAAAGCTTACCATTTTGTGTATGTAAGGCAGCTTCTACAGGGGTAGTAGTTTTGGCGCAAACTAATTTAGCAAGGAGGCGACCCATTTGTTCCCCCTCGTCAAAAAAGGCTTGTTTTGAGAAAAAACATTTCTCCTCTGCAACAGAAGGTGCCACATGCACGTAGGCCTCCTACACTGAAAACCGCTCCTCATTAGAAGCCTCAGTGGGATCAGAAATGTATGCCTGTACTGTTCTCCCCACCAACCGTGACAACTCCTGGTGTTTACTAGCTGTTTTAATGGCCGTAATTTCAGGAAAAAAAACCCTTCTAAAAAAACATTTAAAAGCATCCCAGCATATTAATACATTTTGGTAAGAGTCATTATGTACAAATAATTGTGTAATATGGGCCACAATGGCAGCCAAAATGCATTCATTTTCCAAGGGGGCTGAACCTCCATTTGTAACACTACTGGGGAATGTACCAAAATCCCCCTAGGGGCATAAATAATGTCTTTAACCAAAGTGTTGGAGACAGCCATCCCCAAACATAAATCTATTCTAGATAGAGTAGTGGGCATTTTGGAAAAACAGGAAAAATCAATGTGTCAGGGATTTCTGGCTCTCCCTAAGTCTACCCATCCCACCTCGTCCAGGTATCGGACCAAGAGCGTACCTCTGCCATGTGGACTCACAACTGGAGGAGGGTGTTTATCAAATGAGGGGTGCAGAACCCAATTAAAATCATTAAAAAAGGAAGGTTCTGTTTATCCACCAAAAAATGTACCAATTGTTGCAGGACTACCATGGAGAATGGAGTCCAGTGAGCGATGAGCCAATAGGCTCACCCCTCTAGAGTATGAGGTATGGGTTGAATGATAAGAATGACCGGCCCATGAACAGTCAATGCACCTCATGTGTGCCTGGACAAATGTGTCTCCTGCAGCTCATAGAACCCGGGATGGTACTTGCGCAAAGACGCACTAACCATGGAGTATTTCAAGGGATTGTGCAGGCCCCTAACATTCCAGGTCACAATCGACACTGAAGTCATTAAGAAAACAGTTCACTGCATGCACTCTAATGCCCCGTACACACGGTCGGATTTTCCGACGGAAAATGTGTGATAGGACCTTGTTGTCGGAAATTTTGACCGTGTGTAGGCTCCATCACACATTTTCCATCGGATTTTCCGACACACAAAGTTTGAGAGCAGGATATAAAATTTTCCGACAACAAAATCCGTTGTCGGAAATTCCGATCGTGTGTACACAGACAAAGTGCCACGCATGCTCAGAATAAATAAAGAGATGAAAGCTATTGGCCACTGCCCCGTTTATAGTCCCGACGTATGTGTTTTACGTAACCGCGTTCAGAACGATCGGATTTTCCGACAAAATGTGTGACCGTGTGTATGCAAGACAAGTTTGAGCCATCATCCGTGGGAAAAAATCCTAGGATTTTGTTGTCGGAATGTCCGACCGTGTGTACGGGGCAATAGATGCACTGCGTGTGCCACTATGAAACTTTCTATTCTTTAGCACTCCCTTATTATCTCCTTGTTTTGGAATGGCACATTACATATGCCAATATATGTTCTGGCATGAAATATTATAAATCTTCACTTGCTAGACAGTTTGTGTTTTTGGGGTTTTTCGAGATGTGCAAAGAGAGATCACACAAACACTTTTAGGTAAAAATCAAACTGTATATAGCATTTAATTAAATAATAACAGATAAAGATTACAAATGCAATAATGTTGGAAAATGTAACAAGAATACTTTGCTATAGATACCTTTCGCCAAGGAGTCCCCTGTCTTGTAGCTTGGAACGATGATCAAACCAGGGCCAGGCGCATGACTTACAAACATGTTATACTTACCTGCACTGTGCAGTGGTTTTGCACAGATCAGCCCCGACCCTCTTCTTCTCGGGTCCCCTGGCTCCTCCCCCTTGACCATAACTGCTTGCTATGGGGGCACTGGTGCTTGCTCGCTCCAGAGCTCTGCGCTATACAGGGCTTAGCCCTGTCCCCCCACTCTCTCTTCATTAGCTCACTGTCTCAGCCAATGAGGAGAGGGAGTCCTGGGACAGCCAATCCCACACATCGCTGGATTGAGAGGGGGCTCTGGTGAGTATTAGGGAGAGCAGCACACAGAAGGTTTTTTTACCGTCATGCATTCATGCCTTCAGGCTTTGCAACCACTTTAATTTCATGGTTATTACTAAAAACTATTTTGATGTATAGAGGTGCCAAATACTGTATTCTAGGTACACCACTGAAAGCTGGTTTTATGTACTATATTTACCTGAGGTTGTACTTTAAATTAAACAGTGGTTTGTAAATAATATATATATTACATTAAGTTTTACCCTAACTAACGTTGCACTTTACACTTCACATACACTTCATCTTTTATCTAAAAAGTTGCCCCTATTACACCGATGTCATGCTGACTAAGTGACAGTCACTCCAAGTGAGAAATGATGACAGATCTGAGAATCTTTTAATCAACGCTTGATTCATGCAAATGTCTTTCCTACCAGACAGATGCAGAGGAAAGTGATTTTTAATTTTCAGGTACCACACAGCTCTCCCTCATTTTTTTTTCTTCATTGGAACACATACGTTTTGCATTTAGAAATGACATTAGGAAATATTCCCCTAACTTGTCGAGACAGTATGTACCATAATGAAATAACATCCATATTTTATAATGGGTCTGATATTTTTATCACTCATATCATTATCCTTTTGATTTCAAATTAATTTTACGTCCTGTCAAATAACCGTGTCGTCACCATGGAAACCATCCAACTCTCCACTGTGTACTCGCTGTGTCTATGAACCTCTGAATATTCACAACATGAAAGAATTGGATTACTTTACATTTCATTTCAGATTCCTTCACTCCTAGGACTCCCACTAGACTGTGGAGATTCAGTTTTCAAAATTAAAAGTACACATGTTATAATGCTTCCTGCCTGCTTGACCCTTTAGGAAATCACAGCAATATAAGCCTTATATTGCCATGTGTAATTAAACACAAAAGATGGGTGAAGGATAAGCTGCATTTGATATATCCCAGCACTAGGTCTGTGTAAGCACAGGACTATGACTCACACACAGTTCATGCATTATAAATCATGCACACACTTTTGCTCAAGTGCAAGTTTTTAGGGTTATAGAATTTTACAATTTAAAGTGACTCTGTCCCCAAACTGAACATGCCACTAAATGTTGTACCTGATAAAAAGAAAGTAAATACTTAGCTCTATTGCTGCCCATGCTGCTGAATACTGCTGCATTTAACAGTTTCAGGAGTGTTGGGCAGGGTATACACAGACAGTTTTTTTTTTTTTTTTTGTTCAACAATGGGATAAATGAAAAGAAAACTGAAAGATCCCTACAACCACACAAGCATTGTGGATGTAGGGATCTCCCCCCCCCCCACACCATTGTATTTGGACAGCAGGGGCACCTCCCCCCTTCCCGTTAGAATACACTGATCAGTGCTGCAGCCATTGGCTGCAAGCGCTGCCTGAATGCTAGTTTTCTAGCATGATAGTTCAACAGAAACCGGTTTAACAACCGGCTTCTGTTGAACAGATGGGTACACACATATCAAAGTTTGGCCAGTTTAGCAGGAACTTCAGTGTGTGTATACCCAGCTTTACTTGCCTATGTCCCCTGCTGCTTTCCTTATTTTCTCCCTCTGACTACTACAGGACACAGTAGTGAAGCAGGGGTCAGCAGGAGAACCTAATCAGTGCACGGGGGGACCAGTGCTTTTAAAATCGAAATCGTTTTTTTTTTTATATTAAAGCATTCTGTGCATTAAAGTGATTGATTGTAAACTCTCATTTAAAAACAAACAAACAAACAATGGTATTGCACAGAGTGGCCCTGAACCTCCTCTTCTTTGATCCCTCGCCGGGACTCCTGGCTCCTCTTCTGCCAGTGCCCCCATAGCAAGTCGCTTACTAGGGGAGTGTTTGTGTAGGCTCGATCCCGAACCGTGCTGCCTGCATTTACAGACACAGACAGCGGGGCTCAGCCCTCCCCTCCGCTCACTCATCACAGGATTCGATTGACAGCAGCAGGAGCCATGCCTCAGCAAAGCTTATGAGAGTAGGGTTAAGGACAGAGCTGGTACAGATGGGCAGAGCCCTGGATCTCAGGTAAGTAAAGGGGGGGGAGGGAGCATACTGCTACCTAATTGTTTTTTTTTTACCTTATTGCAGGGAATGCATTAAAGTAAAACATGTTTAGGCTTTTTAAGTTAAAAAAAACACCCCATTATCTATTTCTCCTACCCCCCTCTTTAAACACCTGCCTCCTCTCACCTCTCTAGCACTTTTCTGGCTGCAGCCCTGTGGCTAGCCGGTCCTGTATGTGTCATCCATTTTATGCTCCTGCAAACATTATTAGCTAAATTGTACTATTGTTGGCATTCTTACAGTATTGTCTGCATGACCATGAAACTGAGCCTGTAAAATTGCATGTTGATTTGTTCACAGGTCCTCCCACTGCCCTCTCACAGCGAATCTGTTACTTTGCCCATTAGGGGCAAAGGGGCAGGTTCTTTTGCAAGAAAAAACTCATACCAGCGGATACAACACATTTCCCACCAATCTATTGCTCTATCACAGGCTTCTATTATGTTGTGTCAGGGAATGCCTGAACGATTAATTTAGTCAGCGAAAATAGTTTGAATCACAGTGCCTCCAATATAAGAATAATTTAACTAGCTTAAATTTATTATTTTGAGTTCATTTTTAGCCAAGCAGAATTCCTTAAGAACACCAACAAGATCAGTGGAAGTGCAGACTGAGCTATCGAAAATAAATGAATATTTATTGCAATAAGTCACATATAAACGCCATAAATAATAGTTCCGATTGTGATGTACATAGACAATAAGATAATTGTATAAAGGTTCCAAAATTGCCTGTAACAATAGAATACATATATATACATATATATATTGTTCCCCTGCAGAATAAGTGTCAAACTACGTCAAAACTGTACACCATTACGGTCCAAGAACAGAAAAATAATAAAAATAAATACATTTATTAACTTGAATGGTTATGTTATCGAGAGAGCAATTAGGTTACAAAAAGAAATATGGCTTTTTAATCTAAGCAAGAAAAATCAATGGAAGCTAGTATCCAAGTATCAGGCAACCATTTAGATACAGTAAGCAGTGTGTCCCCTTGCCATCTTATTGAGTGGCAAAACAATACCCTCATAATATTGGAATACACCTGGCCCAGAATGTGGAACCTTCTTCTTATCAGTGGCTTCAGTCGATAAACACTTATGTGTTTACTTTTGTATTACCTCCCTTGACCACCAGGTGGTACCCTATGACCAGGCCTATTCATCCTGAGTCTATCTGGGGACTGAAGTAACTACTCTGTTATAGGGGGGGAAAAAAATATTTCATTATAACAAAATGGACCTTGTGAAAACAATATAATGCTTTGGAGGGTAAATATTATTCCTAATTTATGATCATTATTTTCTGGTGTAATAGCAATTAAATGGAGAATTTTAACTATAAGGAGGTGGAATTTCAGTGATTAAAATAGCAATTAAAATAATAGTTGTACACATACAAAAGTAAGAAAAAAATAAAAATAATTAGTATACAAAACTACTTATTGATTATGACTATGGCAGCACATATACAATATTCCTAACAATAACGATAAAACATCCAACACCCTACCTACATAGATAATAGATACTTCCCTTTTAGTCTTCCTTTAAATAAAATATTTCATCTCGGACATATGCATTTGAATGGACAAACGTCTTAATACTTAAATTTCTTTTAGTCTTTTCTTAAAGTGTTCCAAAAGTATTCAGTTTTATTTTTATACAATTTTGAAAACTATCATTCATTTTTTTTTCTTTGGTTTCCACCTGGTTATCAAGGAGTTCCTCTCATGTTGACTCATACAATGCCCTTCAATCTTTGGAACAATAGAAAAATATTGAGATGTACAAAGATGTTGACCTTAGTTCAGCTGTGAACACAAAAATGTAGTGACTAATATCACTCTTCCCCCAACTTGTTGATTGTTCTCATTATCAGACAATGGGAGATCAGCTTGGACCTTAGGCCGGCCATACATAGAGAAAATTTCTTTCCCGCAACCAGTTAATACCCCCATCAACACAGACAGTGTTGATGTGGGAATCTCTCCTTCTGGGCCATTGTCTTCTCCTGGCAGGGGGGGCCGTCCTTGCCAGAAGAAGATAGCAATTATTGCAAGCGGCTATAGGAGCCGCTAGCGATACTCGCAGGTAAAACCTGGCATGCTGGTTGTACCCAAGTTGATTAATCGATCAATTTGGTACAATCAGACTGCCTATACACAAATCGAATCTTGGCCGGTTTGATTCACAGATTCTCCAACACCTCAGTAAATACTTGATCATTCCAGTTACAAAAGAGTATGCAACCTCTTTACAGGATGCAGTGCTTAAACCTGAGCAGCCACCGTGCAGACCTGAACAATATCATGGGAGGACAAGGAAGAACTTAATTCTGTGTAAACTCTGACAGCACCCAGCACGCAGGTTGCAAAAGATTTTAACTCTTGCCTATAACAGAGAAACTGAGTATTGAGAGAGTGTGGGAAAGTTGGTTATCATTGGGTGGGGGGTGTTCTTTAAAAGGAACTTTTCACTTTGCCCCGAATAGGTCCACATTAACTTCAGCACAGTAGAGCATGAGAGGGAGGTTTTATGGCATAGAGAATCTTGTAACAGATGTTGCAATATTGCTTAGAAAGGAGTGGGTAGCTCACCCTTCTCCAATATTACCTGGATAACATTAGTGATTCTTGTTGCTTTGAATTGCACTTTAAATGAAAATGTATTGAATGTCCAACTATTTATTTTGCATAGACAAATTCGCTCAGACATGATCAGCTATGGTATTTTTTTTTTACCATAATGAGAAATTATAAGCTAAGCGGTAATGAATCAGTGGTAGTCTAGCCTAGTGTTTCAGGCCTGCCCATCCAGCCAGACTGAGGTCAGGAGTTCTGACTTCACTTCTGCACTGCTCAGAAATGGTCGAATGCCATATTCACAAAATTTGTCAGGGTTGATAAATATTCAGTGATTGGCTATAAAGAATTCCGAACCTGCACTTTAAACATTTATTTAGTATTTTTATACAAAAAAAAAAGACTCTTCCAAATATAACCAAACTGGAATCCCCAGTGAGCATGAAGCCCACTGCCATGTTAATATCAACCCATAAACCCTCCTTAATCACAAGAGAAGGGGGTGCTTTGAGAAGTATTCACCAAAAAAGGAATACCCATTCCAAAGTACAGCTGCCCATTGATGTGAAATCTGTATTAACGTAGTTTCAGCACCATGGAGGGCTCCTCTTGCAAATTCTCCCACCAGATTTAAAAACATTTTGACTGGTTTTTACAAAAGTGACATTTGATAGCTATGCACATGTAGCAAGCACTACCCCGAAAGAGCTGCTGGGTAATTTGGGTTCTCTGTTCTGCACCTCGACTCCAAGAACAACCTCAGCCCTTCTGACACACCTGAATAAATACAAATTAATGCAACACCTTTAAAAACATGAATATAGATACCTTTTACTTGGTTGTGAGCTAAAAGTGCAGTGCATATAAACATTAACTGCAGTGTGGATAAGGATACTGTATCTGGTTTAGGATGCACGCTAAAAGAATGGCTAGGGTCCTGTACAATATCCCCAGTGAGGTACTTCTTAAACTAAGCAATCGGCAAAGGTCTCTGTGTAGCAGCTGTATAGGGGCAGTCTTTAGTCCTAACTCTTTAGTCGGCTACCGTTGGAGCCCAGTTGTACTGTTGGTGCTTATGGAGAACAGTCTCAGTCAGACCTGCAAGCAGTAATAATGCTACTAGACAACTGAGTAGTCAGTTCCTAAAGGGCTTGATCTCGAGAGTGTCAAAATACAGTATTTACACAAAAATTAGAACATGGGCACTGAAAAGAAAAACAAATTATGTGCTAACAATAATAATAATCATCGCTATTAATTAAATGATACATTGTGGAAATGCGGTAAACTAATGAGAATGAGAAAAAAGTTGGGTAAATTTTGAAACTGATATGTATATAAATTGAACCATACATTATACAATCTGATTGCTGCTGCCAAACAAGCTGCTTTGAATTCACACTGGAAAAAGTAAGGATGCCTTCCATTTTCCCACCATATTTTACCAATAATATATTTATCTAACACTCACCCTGCTTCAATTCTGTCCTTCCTACAGATACCATTGTAGGTCCAGTTCACCCCTGGTTAGTTCACTTTGTTGCGAGTCAAGGTAATTCACAGTTGTATTCCACTCAGATCTGCCTCTTTAATGTATACCATCAACATTAGTCGAGATATTTGATCACAGACACACTGTTTTACTGATCATACCACATATAGCAATTGTCTGTACATATACAAATGATCTGCTGCAGATGACATATACCCCCAGATGAACTTTATAGCCTGTGGGTATACAACCTTGTGGGCAGTTTGTTCAGCGATTGGACAATCAGAATGTACAGAATATGGCTCTTTTCAGCTCTTTGGATATATTTTACTAATTTCTATACATTTTTTTCTCACTAGGTCCAAAAACATTTTTAACCAGAATGTATTGTTTTAAAATAAGCATCATTATTCTTAGTAATATTATCACTAAATTGATTACTATTATTATTATTATTATTATTATTATTATTATATCTTTTGTATCATTTTACGATTGGACAATTAGATTGTATAGTGTATGGTTCAATTTATATATTTATCATTTACTCATGTTTTCATACATTTACTCCTTTTAGATTTATGTATTATATCATTATTATTAGTAATACTATTATTATTATTTTATTTCTTTATTCTATTTACTTATTTTTTATTATTTTTTCAAATTTGTTTTACAATTGTACAGTTATGCCCGTACACACGGTCGGACATTGATCGGACATTCCGACAACAAAATCCATGGATTTTTTCCGACGGATGTTGGCTCAAACTTGTTTTGCATACACACGGTCGCACAAAGTTGTCGGAATTTCAGATCGCCAAGAACGCGGTCACGTACACCACGTACGTCAAGACTATAAAAGGCCAGTTCAGAACCAAGCGCGGCACCTTTTGGGCTCCTTTTGCTAATCTCATGTTAGTAAAAGTTTGGTGAGAGACGATTCGCGCTTTTTCAGACTCATGGTTTTCAGATTGTTTTCTGCTGTTCAGTTTGTGCTTGTGGGCTTGTATCTGTTCTTCAGTGCGTGCAGCGAGTACAATTGACTTGTCGTTGTGTTCGTGTTCATTCGTTACTGATTTTCAGGTCACTCTTCACAGGCCTTGCTGTTCTTCAGTGCGTTCTGCTACTTTGTTCTGAGCAGCCGACCGTTTTTTAGCCATGTTGCGTATACGTACTCCTCGTAGAGTTCATGCTGTGCGGGGGCTTGGTGTTGGGGTCCTTACCTTGACACAAGTCCAGTCCATGAACAGGGTGGGGAGGAGTTCATGGACCAAGAATTGGTTGCTCCAGCGTGACCAGTTCTGTCACATGCCTTTGCTCCGTGAGATCCTTGAGAATAATCCTGACGATTTCAGGAACTTTCTCCGGATGACGAATCCCGTATTTCACCGTTTGTTGGCTTTGCTGACCCCCTATATCAGCAGGCAGGATACCTGCATGAGGCAAGCCATCACTCTGGAGCAGAGGCTAGTCGCCACACTGCCGTGCTTGGCGGCAGGGAGAAGCCTGCAGGACCTTAAGTTCTTGACAGGCATCACCCCCCAGGCTCTGGGGATCATTATCCCAGAGACCTGTTCTGCCATCATCCAGGTCCTGCAGAAGGAGTATATTAAGGTAAGATTTTTTTCCTTTAACATCACATTTTATTGTATTTAATGTTTGATAATATATTGTATTCTTTCCTCATTCCCTAATTACCATGATTGTAATATGCTGTGAATGTCCCCTTTGTCCTCATGTATGCTGGATTTTTATGTAATT